>NC_140272.1:18377812-18387812 GCF_964030765.1 Micromesistius poutassou
CCAGAGACAGCATGTCTGAGGTGGGTTTTCAAATCATCTGTCTGAGGGCCTGAAGATAGACGCTCTAATATGGCCCAGCCTTAATGGGCCCCTATGGGTCCCTGTGGGTGAGCCCTTACAACCACATATATCTATCACCAAGGGAGAAAAGGTTCACCATTGGTATGTAAACTACGTTTGATCGCTCAATCCCTGAGTCAAAACGTTTGTGGAATGCAATGCTGGAAATTAAAGGCAATTACACGCTTACAACAAAAGCCTACAATTTCAGGGTTATAAATCGACCGCTCCTCTGTTTGTTCGAGAGGTGCCGAAAACAAACTTTATTTGCATAACATCAGCATGTGAAAAACCACACTCGCAATGACGGTTTTATTATGCAGAGAGTAAATTAAAAATGTTCATGTTTGCAAGATGTTCGGAATCACACACAAGACCATACTTGGCTGTAGTCCAGTGGTTTAGAAATTACACGGATGTATATATTTGTTTTAGAGACCCTCTTGCAGGTGAGCTTAATTTCAAAGTGATAGGCCTATACACATAAGATAAGATGGGCCCGGGCCCGTACTGTGAAACGTCCCTTTAGGTTGTCTGCCGCTCTTTAGTAACGGCTGGTAAAAAAAGAGGAATTATCTCGGCCAATTGCGGCGTCAGTGGGAGCTTCGTGCGAGAAATCTACTGCTGATTGATAAATCTTTGAGTTTTTTTTTGGTACATGGAATTACTGTTTCAAATGGAAATGAGAAGAGAGTAGGGATGCACGGACCAATTGTGACGGAGCTGGCCTGTGATTGGCTCCGGGGAGGTCACGGTCGGACTGCGGCCCCGCCCCGACTCGCTTAATATGAGAATCTAGTGGCGCCAGACGCATCAGTGTATCCGTATACCACATGTCATTAAAGCACCGCGCGGATCAGGAGGTTTACGTCCGACTCGTATTGGTCTGTCAGCTGATCGCAGTGGTTAATCGCAATTTCAACAGGTATCCGGAGGAAAAAAAACACACACTTTCATGGACTATAGCCTCTGATCGGAATGCACGTCACATCGAGGGTATAGTAAAAATGTACGCGTCTTTATCAGTTCTTTAATGTGCTTTCTCGTGTTGTTGTGGTTGTAGCGACTAGCGAGGTCGTCGGCAAATTGAATTAAAAATCAATTCGATCTTATTTCGCATGCTATGAGAAACGTGCATCGGCTTTGCATTTCCCAACGTTTTTAAAGGACTTTTTTTTCTTCTCATTGCAGGTGTTGAAAAAGGTGAAGACTGGGGATTCAACATCCATCGTAAAAAAACAAAACAAACATCAGATCTGTCCGCTCCTCATGCGACAGAGCTCGGGAACTATCCACGTTTAATATCAAACCGTCTTTAAAACAAACAGTTTTTTTTGGCTTTTCTTACGTGGAGGTGTATACCGCTCGCCAGCCGAAAACACATCCGCAGAAGAGCGCAGAGACCGTAGAGTTCACCATGGAAGTCGCAGCGGCCGACCAGTCTCGGTGGATGGCGCACCATCACGCCGTCCTGAACGGCCAGCACCCGGACGCTCATCACCACAGCCTGGGCCACAACTACATGGAGCCTATGGCCCCCCTGCTGCCCCAGGACGAGGTGGACATGTTTCTCAACCATTTGGACTCGCAGGGGAACCCTTACTACACCAACTCCCGGGCGAGGGTGACATACAGCCAGGCACACGGTAGGATGCCGCCTTATTTCCACTGGATTTCTCTTTATTATGATTATTATGTGTTAATTCATACATTTATATTCGATATTTGCCCTGATAATACGATATTTTTAAGAGCCTTTTTTTTTTTTTACAATAATATATTGTATCAGATTATTTAGGAATTTGAGGTTGCGTGTGTGTGTATGTGTGTGTTTAGAGAAGACTGGAAATCGTAAATAAAACACCAGTTCACCATAAACCCGACTGTTTTGACATTTGATAAAGATGCATGGACGTTAGTAGGCCTAGTGAAACAGCATCGATGATTACGGCGACGCGAATGAATCCAGAAATTCCTGACAGTAAAGAGGAAAGGGAAGTGTGTCATGTAACCCTCTTGGTCGGGGCAGGGGTCCGGGAGAGGGGAGAGAGAGAGAGAGAGAGAGGGGGGGGAGAGAGAGAGAGACACTTCCCGGATATAAAATAAAACCCGCAATTGTCCTAATAACATCTTTAGTCCGAAGGCAGCCGACGGTGCAGCGTGTGCTCATAACTCCTATAGTTTTGGTTCTGCTAACTTCTGAGTCTGACTGATCCGGGCTACACACGGTCGAGATGGGGGTCCCGTTCCGTTGTTAGAAATAATGTCTGAATGGGAGGCTGAATGTGTAAGAAGCGCTCTCGTTTTTTTTTAAAACCATCGCAGCGTTATAGGAGTCTGAAACATAGATCTCAATGTCGTACTTGACCTGCTGGGATTATCCAACAGGTGAGCAGTGGAGTTAACACGAAGGCCTTGTTTGTTTGCTTGATTGTGGAAAAGACAGGCAGAATTCACTGTATCGATGACTTTAGACTAAAATGTTTTTTGTGCGTTTTTCAGCTCGTTTAACTGGAAACCAGGTCTGCCGGCCACACCTCATCCACAGTCCGGGCATCCCCTGGCTAGACCACGGCAAGGCTGCCCTGTCCGCAGCCCACCACCACAACGCATGGGCGGTCAGCCACTTCAGCAAACCCGCCCTGCACCCGGCCAGCTCCGGCTACCCCTGCAACAGTAGCGCCAACACCACCCCCGCGTCCCACTCCAGCCCGCACCTCTACAGTTTCCCCCCGACGCCGCCCAAAGACGTGTCCCCGGACCCCGGACCCACCTCGCCGACCTCCACCTCGACGAGAATGGACGAGAAGGACTCGATCAAGTATCAGATGCCGCTGTCGGACGGCATGAAAATGGAGAACTGTAGTCCGCTCCGGAGCAGCCTGGCCTCGATGAACGCCCAGACCCCGGCCACCCACCACCCCATCCCGACCTACCCGAGCTATCCCCTGCACACGCCGCACGAGTACAGCGGGAGTCTGTTCCACCCCGGCAGCCTCCTCGGCGGCTCGTCCTCCAGCTTCACTCCCAAGTGTAAAAGCAAAGCCAGGTCGTGCTCAGGTGAGTCCCACAAACCTCTCGAATTAAGTGTTGATCACGCAAGAAGCAAACTGTTAAAAAGGGGTCCGAAAAAAAAAAGTCGAGGGTTAAAATGCTTTATATTTAGTTGATGGTTTGTGTGTGTGTGTGTGTGTGTGTGTCTGTGTGTGTGTGTGTGTGTCTGTGTGTGTGTGTGTGTGTGTGTGTGTGTGTGTGTGTGTGTGTGTGTGTGTGTGTGTGTGTGTGTGTGTGTGTGAGACCTCAGCACGTGGGCTGCAGCCAGTTTTGGTTTTTAGAGATTTGGGATTTTCCAAACCCGTCCAGACCCCACGTCATGTCTGTCGGCCCTGCCGATTCCTTCTCTTAAACATTCTACCGCAATCCAAAGTGAAAGTGGTCCAACGGACGCTCATTGGTTTGAAAAAATACAATTCAAGTGAACCTTTATCGTCATTAAATACACACGTTTTCCGTCATAAATATAAAAGGTCTAATTCCATTCTCAAAGGAATATTTTTTTTTACTCAGAAACAATGAACACAATTAATACAAAGAGCCGTTACATCGTACAAATAGGCCTGTAACGCTTGTACTGAAAGAGAACACGGTGTGTTATTTGACTCGGGGGTTATGAGTATGTTTTGTTCAGTCTATTATTATTATTTGTAAGAATGTGGCCTTCACCCTCCATCAAGGTAAAGTTGGCTAGTCACGACGCCCTGGCTGCTGCCATATCCTGTATACCTTCAAGTGAACAAATCACGACCTCGACCGCCCAGCCCAGCCCCCCCCCACCACCACCCCCAGTAGTCCTATAACAAAGCATCGTCGGGACGCGCCGTCACAGGCGACAGAGCCCTGCTGTTTGTGTTTTTAGGCATGGTGCTCTGAGACGGCTTGGAATGAACTTCCGCACAGAGCTGATGAGTCTTCTTAAGGGATAATAGGCTGTTAATACTCATTTACATGAGGCTGATTTCTCAAGGTTGCAATGGGTTTCAGGAAACAAAGCTTTTGTTATATTCAATTACTTACTTAGTAGCCTACCTTATAATAAACGCATATATATAGTTATTATATATATATTTATTATAGCCATTAATATACTTAATTAATAAACCCATATTGGCAGAAACTAAGCAAAGTAAATAGCCTTTTCTGATTTTTTTTGTCCATGCCTAGTTGTGCAATATCCAAAACCTTTAGCATTTTCAAAATAAAAGCAGATATGTCTGTGCGATACTACAGCCATTGTTACAGCCATTCTGTGACATTTAAAAGCAGCCCAGGTTCTATGTCAGGAGAGCTTACCCCGCCACCACACCACACTGAAATGGTTATATCTATCTGATGATCAATACCACTGACATATGATGGACTGTTGTACAAAAGAATAACTTAGCAACCATAAGCTTATAGTGTTGTAATAACCTCTTTTGGCACATCATCGTGTTGGTTCTTCTTATCCCTGAGGCAGTCCCCTATAACAACACCCTACCTTCTCCCACTGAAACCTGTTTACTCACACATCTCTGCCCATCTTACTCAACTCTTCTGGCTATCACACAGCGGTCATTAATGGTGCATGTCTAACATTCCACGTGTTAATGATGTGGACAGACCGCAGATCCCCGTAAAGGCCAGAAAGCCCAGATCACGCCAACACAGTGCTCACTTCAAAAGGAGCCAAGCTATTGTTCAAGCTATTGTTCCGGGACAAATTTCATTGTAGAATTTAGGGTGGGACTATGGGTGTCGCTGACATTATAATAGAAATAATGAGGTGATGCTCTAGGGAGGGAGAGCGAATACATGAGTTAAATGAGGTTGGTGAAGTAACAGGTTTGCTGAACGGTCAAACCTGCTTAGAAGGTGAAACACAAGAAGAACGGCCAGTTCTTTCAAGTGGTTTTAAACGTGGTCGGGTTTTTTGGCAAAATGGTCAAGAGATATGTGTATGGCATGGTCTTTTTCCATCACCGTTGTGTACGGTCAAATCTGACCTAGTAGTCAGGAGCAGTCACCATCATCAAGGCGTTATTAAGAGTGTATCTCCATATATACACAGGAACAAAGTGGCGCGCAACATTTTTAATCCGCGATGGCAACACTGTCAGGCACATTCAACACCAGCAGAACACACTTATGTTTCCTCTCACGGTGCCCACTAAGCTGTTGAATAATAGAGGTTCTAATTTGATGGTCGCCTTATTCATCTCGTCGGACACCTCTGGACATGTTCTGGCTGTTTTCTGGCCTGTCAAGCTGTGGGCTCGGGTTACAGAGCGGTGTCCGTGTCCACGACTGGCCCAGCTGTAACCAGGCAGTGTAAATGACCGCCTGTTGCAAGCTCTTTTTATACGGCAGGGGGGCTGTTGCGCGCAGGCGGTGTGTGCTGTGTGCAATATGGTGGTCCGATTGTTTTGTGACGATGGTCAGGCTTTGTTGATTCCATCAGACGTGCTGCTTCGGATGGAAGTGAATTTTTTAATTATATAAATGTCCCTTTGTCTTCTTCCCACCTGAATTCTATGCAGAGGGTCGTGAGTGCGTCAACTGTGGAGCCACCTCCACCCCTCTTTGGCGACGAGATGGTACGGGCCACTACCTATGCAACGCCTGCGGACTGTACCACAAGATGAACGGCCAGAACCGACCACTCATCAAGCCCAAACGCAGACTGGTGAGTCCTGGTCCAACTCTCTCTCTCTCTCTCTCTCTCTCTCTCTCTCTCTCTCTCTCTCTCTCTCTCTCTCTCTCTCTCTCTCTCCTTCTCTGTCTCTCTCTCTCTCTCTCTCTCTCTCTCTCTCGCTCTCTCTCTCCACACTGGGACAAGGCACCCAGCTACAAGCACAAAGCCAATGCTGGCAGCACAATACCAGGAAAGTTATATTTTCCCTACGATCTTCCTGGAATTGTTCGCTCCTCTCACCCCCCAATGATCCCCCTGCGCAGCCGGCTACAATACTGCTACTATAGACTCCTATAATACTACTACTGCCATTGTTCCCGCTATCATTATTGCTCCTAGGTCTGATACTGTTACTGATACCAATGCCCATGCTGCTTTAGTTAACACCAGGCCGGGGGAAATGAAAAGCTGCATTGACACCCAAAACTGTCCTCCATGATAACAGCGTGATGTCAGCGAAGCTCTTTTATAATTCACATATGTTGCTTTGGACATTGGGTCAGATTTCATCAGGGAGTTTGAATTTTTTAAATTTAATTAAATAATAGGCTACAAGATATCGTTTATAAAATTTATATATTTATATGGATACTTCTAATGTGATTTTATTTAATTATGAGTAATATTGCATAAAACTTTTTATAAGCAAGGATTAAGATAATTATTTTGCATTTTACACTAAATTTCAGTTATAAGCAGGTAACTCAAAATAAGCTATTCCCTTTTAACAGATTTTTTATAGATTGGGGGAAATCTGGAAAAAACCGTTGACCATTAACAAATACTATGTATTAACAAATACATAGTAAACCCTCTCATCCATTTGTGTGCTTGAAACGATATACAACATATCGTATACATATTTATTTCCAACATGACATGTAGACTATAGGTCAACAGGCCTATATCTAGTCCTCACCTTTATCGTTATCTGGAGACTTTCAACGACACATGAGCCTTTGTTAAAAGGGGTCATTAAATTAAATTAGATAAATCATTCGATTTTTTTTTTGGGGGGGGGGGCAGACATAGTCGGCCTCATAGTCACGTCCAGGTCGTTCATCATGAAAAGTCCATTTCATGTTGCACGGGTCTGTGGCCGGAGTTTGTATTTCAAGTGTTGTGAGAGTTTTGTTCAAAGTCCATCCAGTTGTTTCCTATCCGGATATCTGCCCGGGCCCGATAAGGAAACCAGGCTCCCGGGTGTTTCCGCCCTCAACAACCCTGCTGCATGTTCTCTGGGGCCGGCGGGCCAGACTCTTACTGTAAAGCGAGGATCACAACACTGTAGATGCCGCTGCGTGGTGCGGAGGGACCGCGAGGGGCGGGGATGGGGGGGCTACAGGGATTGGAAAATAAATGGATTAATGTTCTCTTGTTTGTCACGCTTCGTGGGCAGCGGCAATCAAAATCTCCGTGGAATGTAGCCTTGCATAATAATAATAATATTAATAATAATAATAATAATAATAATAGCAACGTGTGTTGTGTTATTTTTTTAAATGCTACACCTGCAATTAATTCAAAGAAAGACTGGATGCCGCTGTTTGCATAGTACACAGCCCCCGGGTCATTGTACAGCTAATGTTTCTTATTATGTGTGAAGAATTGATCCGTAATGGACACAAAAGCACACACTAGACAGGACACCGTGAGCTTCCTGTCTGCCTTTGCTTAGATCCCAGTGGTAGAAGGAGCCAATTCATCCTGAAAAAACATTATAACATAACCTGTGTTAGTGGAGGCTTCACCGTTATCTAGGATTATATGTATAAAAAAAACACCATAGGCTTGGGCCTATAATAGTAAATGGCTGTGGGACTAAATTATTGTCAGACTTACTAAATCTAAATGTTCCCTACTTTGTGACTCAGATTGGACAATTTGATCACGGATGTATAGGTCTGAATCACGATAAAGACTTTGGCGCTCCTAATTCAATAGAACTATTAGTTAGTGAAGGCAATCTCATTTAGTCGAGGCTGGCTGGGATTTTCTTGGGATTCTTTCATTTGTCAAATTGTCTCCTCACTAAAATATCACGCCTCCATATGTCCTATAAATATATATATAGACCTTTTATTATATATATATATATATATATATATATATATATATATATATATATATATATATATATATATATATATATATATATATTATAGCCTACTGGAATTCGTCTTCGCCTCCCGCGCGTCGGGGGCGTAGCTACAATCCAACTATCTGGACGCATTTGCGCGCCTCTACTTAACGGCCTAAACAGTCATGGTGTTTAATATCAGAAATCGTATACGTCTGCTTCAATGTCCACCTTGACCTCGGCAACATCGAATACCCATGCGATTGCTTTAATAAGCCAATTTATTCATTTCTTCTCCCTCTTTTCAGTCCGCTGCGAGACGTGCGGGCACCTGCTGCGCGAACTGCCAGACCACCACCACCACCCTCTGGAGGCGCAACGGGAATGGCGACCCCGTCTGCAACGCCTGCGGCTTGTACTACAAGCTGCACAACGTAAGTAGGCCTGTCCCCCATCGAAACCGCAAAGCAAACTGCCCAACGAACCGGTCAAGTGGGCGGACAGTTTGTATCGATTTAGTAGCAAGGGCGGGTGGGGGTGGGGGGGAGACCGTGCCTATGGATGCAAAACCTGCTCACCCTGTCAGGCAGAACCACCGGTGGCTTTTTTTCCCTTTTTATTAATCCATCCACCGTCTGAATGGGAGGCGGAACTCCCCCGAGAGGCGGGAGTGTGGGACTGTCATTCAACGTAACGGCATCAGTTGCATTGATGTGAATTGGTCTGAGAGTAGCCCTTTCAGCTCCGCGTGGCTTCCGTCGCCATGCATTCATATCCACTCTGATTCCGTTTGTGTTTAAACATGAGACAAAAGCGGTCCTCAGCGCCCGGCCAGGAAATGTCTCCATGCATGGAAATCACCCTCATTAATCGCTAGATGCTTGCTTTGATGTATAATTTTTAAATATTTTTATTCACTTATTTATTCACAGTTGTATTATGTTATAAATATAAAATACAAATTTAATTGAATACAATTATATCAACACATAAATCTATTTAATTAATTAATTAATTAAATTGACGTTAAAAGTTGAATTTGTATAAAATTATATAAATGACAGAAAAAGTGGTCGGAATTTTTGTCAGCCATCATTTAATTTCCCGAAATTCCCCACCATTTGAACTCGAAAAATGAATATCCCGAGACATCCCCAGATTATCTTTTGTGAACAATACAAACACACATTTTGAACAAGAACCGCCTATAAAACCTTTTGAACGAAAATATGGACTAAACGGTTTATTTTTCATATTTTTTTTCCCCCCCAATTAACCGGAGTTGCAGCTCGCATGCGATCCATGACTCACCCTGATCACATGTCCCCCCTCTCCTCTCCCCCCTCTCCCCCTTCAGGTCAACAGACCCCTGACCATGAAGAAGGAAGGCATCCAGACGCGCAACCGCAAGATGTCCAGCAAGTCCAAGCGCGGCAAGCGCATGGGGGACTCCTACGACGACATGTCCAAGTGCATGCACCACGACAAGGGCTCTCCGTACGGCGGCGGGCCGGGCCTGGGCGGCCACATGACGCACATGGGTCACCTGCCCCCCTTCAGCCACTCTGGACACATGCTGCCCACCCCCACCCCCATCCACCCCTCCTTCGGACACCCCCATCACTCAAACCGCTCCCCGGTGTGGGGGGAGCCCCACTGAAAGGCCAGACCGACCCCACCCCCCCACCCCCACCCCCCCCTCCCTCCCTTGGACCCTGGGACCACCGAGTATACTGGGCCCCGGTTCTGGGACCTGGCACTCCTTCATCACAAAGATATTCTCCGAACACTATGCTCAGAGAATAACCCCCCCCTCCCCCCAGCCCCCCACAACCCAGCCCCCCCCCCCCTACACCCCACACACACACACACAGACACACACACACACATCTAAAATAATAGTAGGAGATGAACCGATAATTTCATGTACAGCGGTTGAATGGGACCGACTCTCCGACTCTGCGACTCTGACTGCTCCCCATCTGATGCGAGTTAGAGCAGGAACGAGAGAGAGAGAGCGAGAGAGAGAGAGAGAGAGAGAGAGAGAGAGAGAGAGAGAGAGAGAGAGAGAGAGAGAGAGAGAGGGCGAGCCGGAGACAGCCAGGACAGCAGGACTCTGTGCAGCAGGA
>NC_140272.1:18392812-18409150 GCF_964030765.1 Micromesistius poutassou
ACCTAGGCATCTTAGTCAAACCTAGGCATTGTCTTAGGCATCTTGCTCTCGGACGCCAACAGTAGGCAGTGGCCACCGTGGATTGAACCCAGAAATTTGAGCTGGGAGTCAAACGCTATAGCCAGAGGAATACCGTTGCCTTCTGCCCCCGTGAACCCATTTTGCCCCCAGTCATGCCTGGGTAGGTGGTTTGCTATTTACAGACGGATTCTCAGCTGCAACAAGTGAGAAAGAAAAAAGAAAAAAGAAAAACAGGAAGCGAGAAGTTCAAACAGGAAATACTTATGGACTGCTATTAGGGCCTATTTGCCTGAAGAACTTAAAAGCTTGAGAAAATGGTTAAAAGTTAAGAAGTTATAGTGTAATAATAGTTTAAGAGGAGTTTAAAGTTTAGTAGTAAAAGTGTAATTAATGGTTTAAAAACAGGGAACAGTTAAGAGCGTGAGGTATATTTAGTGGTTTAAGAACGGAGAAAAAAAGTACAAAAGTAAAAGTGTAATAAATGGTTTAAGAACCGTGAAAAGTCAAGAAGTTAAAGTGTAATAAATATGTTAGGAACAGGAAAGAGTTAATACGTTGAATGTAATCACCAATTAAAGAATTATGAAAGGTTAAGACGTTTAAGTGTTATAAATGATTTAAGAATTTTGAAAAGTTAAAGTGTAATAATTGGTTTAAAATGGGATAAAGTTAAGAAATAAAAATGGTAAAAATGGTTTACGGATTGTGAAAAGTTAAAGTGTAATAAATTCTTTAAGAATGTTGAAAATATTAGAAGTTAAAGTGAAGTTTAATAACTGGGAAAAGTTCAGAAATGTATAAATGGTTTTCGAAAGGTTGAAATCGTTAAAAATAAGCTATGAATCTTCATGTATTGTTTAATGTTTAATTTCACACCAGCTAACAAAAAACGAAGGATTACAATAATAAACTTTGAATCAGAAAAAAATTGGTAGTAAAGTAGAAACAGAATAAGAGGAGTAGAAGAATGAAAACAAAGATCAGATCCTAAAACAGAACATTTGCTGCATATGGTCTACATGGAACCGTTTCTACATCCTACAACAGAACGCGCTGCATCAGTGATGGTCCACAAGGAACTGCTTCTAGACCATACATATGATGTGCTGCGTTGGTGATGGTCCACAACTGTTTCTAGATCCCATAACAGAACCGGTTCTCAACCCTTCATGAGCACTGAAGTGTACCATATTAACATGAAAGTAGAGAAGTGAAAGAGGCAGAGCAGCAGGGAGAGTGTTTCACATCATTCACTCGTGGTTTACTAAGTGACCTCAGCTTGTGGTTTCTTAAAAAAAAAATCAAAAAAAAAAAGAAGAAAAACTGTTTGCAAGTGTCCTCCGAGGAGAACCCAGCGCCGACGCCGCTCCGATGCGTTCCATCTGGCTCGCTGCCTCTCTACACTTTCACACTTCCCCGCCGCCTTGGTGTTTTATTTAATTAGACGTCGGACGCCGACATTCCCCCACGTGCTTAATCGAGACTGAGATGGACCATGACACTGTTGGACTCACACACACACACACACACACACACACACACTGACGCACGCACACGCACACACACCTCCCCTCCTCTTTCATTCCCTCCGTTTCAGGCGTTGTCCGCCCACCTCCGGCTGCCCGGGAACGCGGCGGAGGAGTCGCTGTCGCGGGCGGAGGCCCCCGGCAGAGCGCTGCTCCCCGGGATCATGCCTGCCCGCAAAAACCAGGTCAGCCCCGTCTCACCTGGGACAGGTAGTGTTCAGGGTGCTCACCTGGGACAGGTCGTGTTCACCTGGGGACGAGCTAGTGTTCCGATCTCATTTGTGCCGTTTGCTTTTCTTTTTTTTTTTTTTTTTCTTTTTGGGGGCAGCCGGAGCTCCGCTGACCTGCTCTGACAGACACATTCCTCCTACTGTCTGAGGGGACAAATGGGTCCATTCATCTCCGGACTCCCATCGGCGGAGCGGCAAGAGAATACAGAGCTAATGCCGGGGGAAAGGGCTCAGGGGAGTGGGTGGATGGATCTGCCATCCCCTTCCTCGCCTACAGAATGTCCTCACACCCTTCCAAACCTCCAGACCTTGCTCCTCCACCCCCCCCCCCCCCGCCTACCCCCACCCACCTGCCTGCTTTCACTGGCAGGTAACCGGAGAGCGGCAGGAAGGGGTGGGGGAGTCGTGGGGTTGGGGATCTATGGCAACTTGGCCCGTGTCCAGGGCGGAGGGGATAAGGCCCAGGTGGCTGGCCCCTGCACGGATCCTCTGCGATCCCAGAGGGCACGCTGACCAGACAGAGGATGGGAGGACGGAGGACAGGAGAGGCCCACAGAGACCGCGCGGTGCCTGCCTCCGACTGCCAACTTATTCAGCCCCCCCCCCCCCCCCGCCCCCCGCTGCTATTGTTGAGTGACGGTGGTGAGCTGAGCGCGGGATTAAGTGACAGACTCGCTCCTTTGCATTGAATCCTCGGCCTCCCCAGTTCGCAGATTGGACAAATTGAGAAAGGAGGACAAAGAGGAACCGCTCCTCTGAATGATCCGAGACATCCTAAGACATCCAGACGGTTCATTCACCCGCACAGGGGAAAGACACCACGGGCTGGCCTGGTAAGTGGAGGTAGATGGGGGCTCGGGCGGGTGGGTTGATGGGTGGGAGGGTGGGTTGGTGGGAGGGTGGGGGGGGGGTTGTCTGCTGGAGTTAAGGCCGTGGAGACCGAGCGCCAGGCTTCGTTGCAGGTCGTGCTTGACTCAACCTCAACCTGCGCGATAGCGTCGGAGGCTTCCGGGCGGTTGTCTACACGCAGCGATCTTGTTGTTGTGTCTCAGCCTCCATCGGGGCAGCGCTATGTGCGGCATGTGCATGAGGTCCGTCGCACGTAGGCAGGTATGCACTGTCACGCAGTTGCAGCATCCGACAAACAGACGCGGAAGGACAGGCGCGAGGCCCCTTTGTCACGATGACAAAGAAAGGGAACTATGTGGGTTGACCGGGTCGTTCTTAAAAATGGGCGCAAGCATCTCGCGTTGGTATGTTCATTGGAATTTTGAAGATATATATATATATATATATATTCAAAAAGAAAGGAAATGATGCATTTTTATACAGAATTGTACAGAACCAGAAGAGAACCATTAAAGATTTACATTTTCATTTTCAATAATTATATCCCAGCAGAATGAAGGGTTCAGATCTGTCATGATGTTTACAACTGATTGACAGTCTAAGCTTTGGTCAACAAATCATAACAATATTCAGAGAGCCTGACCAGGTTATCTCTCTGTCTCCGTCTCTCTCTCTCTCTCTCTCTCTCTCTCTCTCTCTCTCTCTCTCTCTCTCTCTCTCTCTCTCTCTCTCACCAGTTCAACACAAGGAGACATGTGCCAGCCTGCACCCATTGGAGAATGCCAGTCAACACTGGAGACAGAGATTATCAGTGCCATCGCACCCACACACACACACACACACACACACACACACACACACACACAAACAAACAGACATATGCACACACACCCACACGCATGTTCATACACGAACAAACACACACACACACACACACACACACACACACACACACACACACACACACACACACACAAACAAACAGACACATGCACACACACCCACACGCATGTTCATACACGAACAAACACACACACACACACACACACACACACACACACACACACACAAACACATGCACACACACACACACACACACACACACACACACACACACACACACACACACACACACACACACACACACACACACACAAACACACACACACAGATACACACAAACAGTGGCATGGCCACAGCCTGCTCGTCACCCGAATACACATGTTGCAAAACCTTTCTATAATTTTGTATCTATATAAATAAACAAAGTGGTTGGCCTATCTGCTGGGCATCAGTACGAAGGGGGGGGGGGGGGGGGGGGCGGGGGCGGGGGCGGCGGCGGGGGCTTTCTCTCATTGGCTGGGTAGATGTTGCAACCCCAGCAGCCTACAGGTCCTTATCTCTCACAGCAGACTGCAGCGTCTGATATGATCTGTCATACTCGTCGCAGAGACAAGACACCACAGAGGAGCGCGATATGTCCCAAAAAATATAAAAAAGAACACACGCACACACACACACACACACACACACACACACACACACACACACACACACACAACCGGTGCATCAACATAAAGTCAGTTCCCTGCGGTTTCTGCATTAAGCGAGATCATTCTCTCGCTCGTGTCAAACCCTTCAGACCTGAAACATTGAGCACACACACACACACACACACACACACACACACACACAGAGACACCCACACACATACATAAAGAACAAGAAACACGGCCAGCTTGTGTGTTTGTTTGTGTGTGTGTGTGTGTCTGTTAGTGCATGTGCATATGTGTGTGTGTGTGTGTGTGTGTGTGTGTGTGTTAGTGTATATGCATATGTGTGTGTCTGTGTGTGTGTGTGTGTGTGTGTGTGTGTGTGTGTGTGCGTGTCTGTTAGTGTATGTGTGTGTGTGTGTGTGTGTGTGTGTGTGTGTGTGTGTGTGTGTGTTGTGTGTGTGTTTGAGTGTGTGTGTGTGTGTCTGTTAGTGCATATATGTGTGTGTGTGTGTGTGTGTGTGTGTGTGTGTGTGTGTGTGTGTGTGTGTGTGTGGGATGGGTGAGGCTTCCTGGAGCTCAAAGCAGGCCACTGAGTGTGTGTGTATGTGTTGTTTTGCGTACACAGACTTTCCTCAGACAACATGAGGTCACGGAATTGGGATTGGCTGAACTCAAGAGACAACAACCGTACAGGTCGCACTTTCCCCACAGATGCTCAATACAGGCCAACGGTCCGAAACGGACCAATCAACGTTCAGGGAAGACAGTTCTGGTGTCTTCTGCCTTGAACATAACTTACATCTCCCTCTCGTGACACTGAGAGTCGCTTGTAGGCTCTGACAACAGATTAGGAACGTGAGAACGTCTCCTCCGATCTCCTGTCTTGGTTAGCATCTCTTCCACTTCCTAAATACCGCAGATTGACTTAGCCTGCGCACCCATCGCTTATTGGTGTTTCACAGCCACGCATTCACTTCCATGCATAAGCATCATGCATGTACACACACACACGCACGCTGGCGCGCGAGCACGAGCACACACGTATGCACACGCACACACACGGTACACACACACACACACACACACACACACACACACACACACACACACATACACATACATCCATGTATGTACAACAAATGCACATAAACAAACACACTCGCATGCGTGCACACACACACACGCACGCACACACAAACACATGCACGTAATCCAGTTAATCCGTCCTGCCCGATGAACAAGCCGTGGTATTGTAACATGGTTAATCACCCATGTAAAAATAAAGACAAGACCAAATTAACTGATAGAATTATTCCATTTAACCCCCTGATTAAAACATTTCTGTTCTGCCATGGTCCGCTGAAGATCATACCGAAGAAACACAGACACAAAGAGGAAAAATTAATTAAAACGCACTGATGTAAATGGCTTCATTCAATTATTGGTCCAACTAACAAGCTCTGGAGTCGGTGTTCAGACACATCAAATTAGTTTGAACAAAAAAAAAATTGGATTTACTCTCAGTCACTTTAAAACTCCTTTGAAAGGCAAAGAGACGGCCATCTGGAAACCAGAGACACTTTCCCCAAACAAGGAAATCCTCCCCGTGAGGGAGGAGGAGTGGACGTTTTACGACGACCCCTCTCTTTTAGTTCACTGGACACGAGCTCAGTCGACCTCCGGGTCACCTCCCAGCAGCCTTTGCTCCCGGTGTGACATCACCAAGGGTGGAGGAGAGCCAGGGGTTACTCTGTATACCTCACAGGGTCCAGAGAGAGAGAGAGCGAGAGCGAGAGAGAGAGAGAGAGAGAGAGAGAGAGAGAGAGAGAGAGAGAGAGAGAGTGTGTGTGTGTGTGTGAGCGAGTGGCATGAGTTAAGGAGAGTGTGGTGCTTTGAGAGGAGCGTTCTCCTGATTTAGTTTCCTTGGCAGGATGACGAGCTGGTGAGGAATGCGAACGGAGGGGAAGGAGAAGGAGGAGAACAGGAGGAGAGATAGAAGTGTTGACTGGTTCGGCGAATGCCCTCACCCTGAGTCACTTCTCCGCCGCCTCCATCCTAGCCTCTTTACCTCTGGAGCCTACCGCCTCTATACCGCCATCTTTGAGAGAGAGAGAGAGAGAGAGAGATGAGAGAGAGAGACAGAGACAGAGAGAGAGAAAGCAAGAAAGAGAGTCAGCCCAGGACTCACCACCAGTCAGAGATGGTGAGAGCTGGCAGACAATGACCAACTACACTGTGATATCAATGAATAAAAGGCCACCCATTACACACACACACACACACACACACACACACACACACACACACACACTCACACACACACACACACACACACACACACACACACAGACACACACACACACACACACACACAGGCACAAACGGGCCAAAGTGAGAACGGGCTGCCTCTGTCAGGCCCATTTCACAGTGGCCAATCATGGCCCGCGTCCCCAGCCTGCGGCCAACCACGGCTTGCGCTTAGTAAATGCTACCACCTCTCTCTACACACACACGCACACACACACACAAACAGGCCATCTGATTAATGGAGTGTGAGAATTAGATATGACAGGGTTACTGAGGCTGTTTCATAAAGAGCAACACACACACAGACACTCTGTTGGCACCGCAGCACTCACGCTCACTCACTCTCTGTCTCTCCCTCTCTCTGGTCGCTCGCTCCCTCTCTCTCTATGTTTCTCTCTCTCTCTCTCCCTCCCTCCCACTCCCTCTCTCCCTGTCTCTCTCTCTCATCTCTCTCTCTCTCTCTCTCTCTCTCTCTCTCTCTCTCTCCCTCCCACTCCCTCTCTCCCTGTCTCTCTCCCTGTCTCTCTCTCTATCTCTCTCTCTCTCTCTCTCTCTCTCTCTCTCTCTGTCTCACACCTCGTCCGTGTCACTCCCGCGCGCAGACCCCTTATACGACGCTGTGGTCGCGCCCCTGGGGGCACAACCAGTGGGTCCCCCTTATTTAGTAGACGTGAAATCAGGGGTACAGGACTCCTCTATCATCATCTGTCCCGATGCATTTCACAGGCCATACGCCAATGGAAGGACAAACACAGGGTCTCACTGTTTGCGACATGATACACGACATGTTGCAACAAAGAGTTCCCGGGGTACGGACGAGAAGTGAGTCCACAGTCGGAGCCGGGCCATTTCACAGCCGTCGTCCTTTTCACACAAGACGACGACGTTGAATGTATCCGGGTCCCGTTGTGGTTTTTTTGTGGTTCTTTTTTAGGTACTTTCTAGACCTCGGATCAGAAACGATCAGCGAGGAGAGCAGTGCGCCCGGCCAGGTCACGGGTCAGGAATGGAGTCTGTCAATAGTATATGCTCGTCATGTGACAGCACAGTCTACCCCCCCCTCCACCCCCCCTCCTTCCCCCTGCCTCTTACTCTCCCTCCCCCCCGCCCCCCCCCCCCCCCCCCCGACCCCAACACATACACACACGGCTCCACCGCTTCTCGACCCTCCCTTCTGCATCGTTTCATTCCCGTCTCTCCCCCCCCCCCCCACTCCCCCCCGACTCCCCCCACCCACCCACCCCCGCCCCCACCCTGCCTCCAGTCCCCCCTTACTGGCGCCTGCACGGTTAGTTAGGGGTTGCCACAGGACATCATGTGACAAACAAGGAAACACACACAGACGGACAGAAGCACATACACACACACACACACACACACACACATGCACACACTTACAAACACACACACACATTCCAAATTCTCTCTCTCTGTTGCACAAACACTGCTGATAGAGGACAGAAGCACACACACACACACACACGCACACGCACACACACACACACACACACACGCACGCTAACCCGATGCACCAAGGAGATAGGCACATACGCAATCAAATTCGTCTCTTCCTCTGCTAACTATCGCTTTCTTTCAGCTGAACTTCCAGGAGCTATAAAGTCTCTGACAACGCGTTCTATTGACAGTAGAGTGTGTGTGTGTATGTGTGTGTGTATGCTTGTATGTGTGTGTATGCGTGCGTGCGTGCGTGTGTGCGTGCGTGTGTGTGCGTGTGTGTGTGTGTCGGACTGATTACCTTAAGGACTCTGGGATCATATAAGTAGTGACAGGCCTTGAAGCCTCATCGCCTCTCTGCCAGATTCAGGATTTATTCCTTGTTTGGTTTATTCGGGCGTTGGGTGGTATCAGTTCTCCGTGGTTATATTTAGGTTTACTTTGAAAACACTTTTTACGCCTCATCCTCTTGTGTCTCCATAGCCATTCATATCCCAACAAAGAGATGTTTTGTCCAGTTTGGAACATTCTTGATGGTTTGGGGGAATTAGCCGCCTGGTGACGTATGAAGGCCTCCGACAACCAAATATTAATATCTTCAAAGGAGGCCGATATTCTGATTGTTGACGTTTAATACTCATGACATGATCTTCCCCTTACCTTATCCAATAGCCCACCCCCCACCCCCCCTCCCTGCCCTCTGTCCCCCTTCCCCACACACACACACACACACACACAGAAACATACACGCACACACACACACACCGAGCTCCCTTTACCTCCCTGTCTGGCAGGCATCCAACGTCTGTAACCTTAGAAGCACTGGTTGTCCCCTTTCCACAAAATTTAGGAAGCCATTAGCAACATCAAATCATTACTTCAGCAAAGAGAGAGAGAGGAAAGAGAGAGAGAGAGAGGGAGAGAGAGAGAGAGAGGGAGAGAGAGAGAGAGAGAGAGGGAGAGAGAGAGAGAGAGAGAGAGAGAGAGAGAGAGAGAGAGAAAGACTGAGATCGGATTTCTTATGTTTTTAAGTCACATTACTTACTGTAATGCACGGAACCATTTTACTATTACACAATAGATATCCATAAGGACAAAACCAAAAAAACAGGGTAAAAGCAATTCTCCCTCCAAGATAAAAAAAAACATGTATATTTTATATACGTATAACCACACATTGAAGATGGAGGGTAGGGGATTGTGAGATGAGATTGTGATATGAATAAAGCAAGCCTCTTTAGTATTCCTATACAAATAAATATAAAGTAAATATTAAGATAGGATCCCTCTATTGACTCTAATGTTTTGTAAACATTAGAATTTGAGATTTATAAAAAAACGATAAAAAAAAAAAAAAAAATTTATAATGTCTTCCAATCAGCATGGCCTCTGCATCTGGATGCTCATTTGGACGCTTGTTGCAGTTAATTCAGTTGTTATTATATATATTATATTTTGACCCCCCCGACCCCAGCCCGCCACTGCTGCTACTGTCACCGCCAACACTAATCCAGCTTCAGTGCAACAGGCTGGTCTGAACATATCCGATGTATCAGAGGGGTCAGACCTGGGCCACACACTCCACCCAATTAACACAGAGACAGTTAGTCTGTACCACCAACGCTGTGTGTGTGTGTGTGTGTATGTATTACGCACTCTGTGTGCGTTATTAAGAGAGGGAGGGAAAAAACAAGGAAGGGGGAGGGAGGGGGGGATGGTTTAGACAAAGACAGTGCATGGATGTGCATGTGTGTCTGTGTGTGTCTGTGTGTGTGTGTGTGTGTGTGTATGTGTGTGTGTGTGTGTGTGTGTGTGGTGTGTGTGTGTGGGTGCGTCCATGTGTTCCACTGTGCGCGTAGGGCACGGCACTTGTGTCTAATCATAGCTGAATAGTGTGTGACTGCATGTAAGCAGCAGTATGTATTAGGTTAATAGGTCAGTTCACGGTTATAAGACGCAGTATGTGTATGTAATTGAATGTGTGTGTGTGTGTGTGTGTGTGTGTGTGTGTGTGTGTGTGTGAGTGTGTGTGAGTGCGTGTGTGTGTGTGTGTGTGTAGTACAGTATAGTGTATTGTAGTGTAGTGTATGTGTGTGTTTGACAGAGACACTGAGTCGCAGAACCCCATGCACAAGAAGGAACAGGCTAATGTAAAACGTTGTCTGCAGGCTAAAGCTCATAATGCCGCCACTGTCTGCAGCAACATGATGCTTCAGTCCTCTGAGCCCTCAGAGCCTCATCATTTATACCCCTAACCCTTACCCTTACCCTAACCCTTACCCTAATCTCACATCCTTTGGCTTTAACTGAACTGCTGGGGGGAAGACTGCACAGCGCTTGGGCCGGAAACCACAAAGTGACCTGTTAAGTCACGGATATATTCTTAAAATAATTCATAAAAACTTGTTTGGTAGAGGCAAGTGAAGGTTTTCTGCTGCTTGGCAGTCTACGACACAGGTTTGATTTTAAACGTTTACAGACACTTTATCTCATGGCGTTAATAATCGAGACAGGACGTTTTAGGCTAGTCTTCCCATCGGCTACGGGAAAAGTTGAGTTTACCAGTTCTGGCCGAGTTTGTATTGGCCAAGAAGGGATAGCCACAACGGGAAAAAACAACGCTCTCGTCTTAGTCATCAGTCACAGCCAAATCCCATTTGTTGTGGCTCTGCCGGTCAGGTTTGTTTCCAGCGGAGATCCAGTCCGTGTAACGTGCTCCTACAGATCAACGCCCCCCCCAGCAACATGCTTGGTTCAAATACATCTGAAGCGGAATAAAACAAAAAGACCTCGGTAGCCCAGACTTGAGCTAGTCTGGTCCAAAGAAGGCCGCGCAACCCTGCTGGTGCTGTCATCTGCAATCAAAACAAAACACAAAACAAAGCCAGCCAGTTGGGATCACTAACAAACACACGTTGCACACACATGACACACTCATTACACGGAATTGATGATGCACTGGTTGTTTGTGGGTGGCTCGTGGACATGGTTTGTACGTGTTATCTCTAAATCAATAACACGTATAGAATCATACCGTCATTCCTGGAAAATGTTCCGCAATTGGTTCTCACGTTTAAAAGATTATCTTCCGCGTCCCAATGATGCGCACACTTTGACCTTTGAGGAGAGCGCGCCGTTGTGTGTGGGTTGATTAAGGTGTATGGGAAGTGACGAGCACCCGATCTCCCAGTCCACCGCCGCTCAACGCTGCGGCGCTATCGCTAAAAAAAGGGGGAGGGGACCCCTGGAGACTGAGAACGCAACAAAACCCGAAATCTCCAATCTCATCGGCAACATAAATCCCATCGCGGTCATGCACACGTGTTTGTTTTTCTACCCAATCAAATTGGCTAACCAAACAGAACCTCCCACAACCCCCCCCCCCCACCCCCACACCACCGCCCACCACCGCCCCCGGTCGGGGCCCCTCCCACCCAGACGCAGAGACAGACGACCCCAGCCGTGGTGCAACGTGGCTCAACGCTTCTTCACACATTCCTGTTAAACAAGCTGCTCCCAGCAGCGCTCTCCGCGACGGAGGGCCAAAAGGCCAGCGTTGCCAATGAATCCCAACTGGTGGCTGCTGAGTTCTCCCTAATCACTTTCATCACACAATGCGACCATAAGGTTTCTGGGCACGGCAGGATGTCCCTGGAGGGGGCGGCGGTGGGGGGGGTGGGGGGGGCCGGGGGGAGGGCAGTGTCAAACCCAAGCACATCACTCTTCCTCGGGCTCCTTAACTGTCAATCTGGTCCGATCTGGGAACCGGGTCTTATCTGATCCACCAGGATCCCCAGAGGAGACTACCCTGTCCCAGCCAAGCCAAGCCAAGCCAAGCCATGCTATGTCCCGGCCCTGTAGAAACTCGCCAGAAGCCCCTCCCCTCCCGCCCCTCCCTCCCTCCCTCCCTCCTGCCCTCCCTCCCTCCCTCCCCCCAGCCCCCCCCGACCACCACCAACACATTCCCCAAGTGAGGCCTTGAGCCGTGTCATTTACCCAGCATGCAGCCTGTTGGCGGCTCTTATCTGTACACATTATACATCATTGATTGATCCGAGGGATTACTTTGGCATTGTTGTTTTTTTTTCCACCTCTGTAACATTGTTGTCTTTTTACAAAATAATCAGATATTTACTTTAAGATAAACAGACTATGGTTCACTTCTTGTATAATCTGACAGCAAGTCCTCCGATTGAGTAGGAGAGAGACACAGCCCTGCTTCTTCATAGTGCTTATGAGAAAAACACACACACACTCTCTCTCTCTCTCGCTCTCTCTCTCTCTCCCGCTCTCTCTCTCTCTCTCCCTCTATCATTAGTGGAATACATTAGGCAACGCATTCTCTTGTATACAGCAATACGTGTGTGTTTGTATTGTGTTTGTGTGTGTATGTGTGTGTGTGTGTGTGTGTGTGTGTGTGTGTGTGTGTGTGTGTGTGTGTGTGTGTGTGCAAGAGTCTGTTTGCATGTGTGCAAGGGTGTGGGTCTATGTGTGTGTGTGTGTGTGGTTGTATGAGTTTGTGTATGTGTGTGTGTTCATGTATGTGTGTTTGTGTGTGTGTGTGTGTGTGTGTGTGTGTATGTGTGTGTGTGTGTGTGTGTGCATGTATGTTTGTGTACCTTGTGTGTGTGTGTGTGTGTGTGTGTGCGTGTGCGTGTGCGTGCGCTTGTGTGTGTGTGTGCGTGACACTGCAGAGGTATTGCTCCCCCTCCTCTCCGTCTCTCTCTGTGTGAGGCCAGATCCGGCGACGTAGCATAGCAGGGGGGCTAGCATAGCGTGGCTAATTGTCCCTTTACGTAGCCCCGTCAGACACAGGGGATTCAATTGGGGGCTTTTTAATTAATAATGCTGTTTATCGAGAGCGGACATCAGTCTCTCCGCCCGGCGGACATCAGGAGCAGCTCTGTAATTGTTAGGCCTGATTAGGCTCAGGAGGAAGCTTTTAAGACAAGCAAGGTTATCAGTCTTCCCTCTGTCTGCCCGTCATTGCCTCCCCAACAGACGTCGCCTCTGTCTCTTGGCATCATCTTCTTGTACATGCAGCGTCATCCGGTCCCGTCCTGTCTCCGTGCGCTCTTCTCCTGCTGCCCCCCCTGTCTCCAACAGGTGTCTTCTGTTCTCACTAATCTGTATCTAAACGTGTCTATGCCGTCGCACGCAATGCTGTGATCAAACTTCTATGTTATTATTATTATTATTTTTCTACGGCAACGTCGCGTTTTCCCCGTGCGATCGGGGCTTGCGCGTGAGTCCTTCGCAGGGGTGACATCATACTCTCAACCCGCTCTCGCGCACGGTGGTCGAAAAACTCAACCGGCGCGTCTTTGTCATTGCTCGGTTCCGTCTTGTGCCCTTGTCTCCAGGAAATGCGGGGCTCAGCCTCTCTCAGCGGAGCCTGGCAGCCCCCTGTCCTCTCCTGATGGGATGGAGATGTATTGATTCCAGCATGCGGAGCCTGTGTGGTTTGGGTGAGAGAGGGAGAGAGAGAGAGAGACAGCGAGAGAGAGAGAGAGAGAGAGAGAGAGAGGGAGGGGGGGAGGGGTCCTAATGCATTTACACCCTGATCTCCTCTCAAGCACAATCCGTTTGTCCCTCTTAATTATGGCCGCCTAATAAGAGATCCATTGAAGGTCCCCTGATACCTCTGTGTCCCTCAGTGAACCACCCCCCCCCCCCCCCCTGTCCCTCAGAGACATCTTCCTTTTTAACTCCACTGTGTATCCTTTCTTTTTTTTTTAACCGTGTCACCTCCCCCACTCGCCCCCTCCCCCCTCTCCCTCCTCCCCTCCGTGCGGTGGTGTCCTCCTCTCCCCCCTGTCCCCCCCCCCCGTCCTCTCCAGGGTATTGTTTGTTGTACCGGTGCAGTGTGGGGTCAGTCCGGGCCATGCATGATTCATGCGTTTTCAAAGCAATGTTTTCTTTCAAATGAAAGGATTCAAATCCACCGGGATGCTTCATGGGAATTGTAGTACTAATGTTTGGCTTTTTTGGAAGGGTGAGAGGGAGAGAGAGAGAGAGCGAGAGAGAGAGAGAGAGAGAGAGAGAGAGAGAGAGAGAGAGAGAACAAGAGGGGGCGGTGAGATACACAACAAATGGTTCCTTTTAATGTTTTCTGCTAAATATGTAATATTTTCATGTCATTTCTTTGTATTATTAAATGATGACTTTATTATTACACTGAAAAGAAATGCAACAGTTACTTAAGTTACTCAAGAACTAAACGATGAACTAAAATAACTAAACAATGTTAGATTAATTCCGATTTTGTGGATGTACTTAACCAAGTAGAGGAGGAGGAATGTTCCAGAGAACACAGACCGTAGGGACACTCTGCAGAACACAGAGATTGATACTGGGGGAATGAAGTCAAAGAAGAAAAAAAGGAGAAGGTTCAGTTGAAACAGGATTTAATTTTACATGAATTACTGCATCTACGGGATCAAACAAAAGCTCCGCAGTCGCTGCGGCGGTGAAAATGTGTCATCTCGGTGTCTCTTTTTTCCCCCTCTATCGTTCTCTGTCGTCTTTGGTTTATTCTTGGTGTCCTGTGATCTCTCTTTGGGACGTCCCGCCCTGTCTGACTAGAAAGAAAAGCCTCTTCCTTTAACTCCACCTTAACCCCGGTGTTTTGTTTTATAAACTGTGTTCATAAATCTCAGCTTTCGTCTGTGTGCCGCATCCATTCAGGCTCTCCTCCTCTACCGTGGAAATCTTATATTTAACGCCCTCTACAGAGAGGCATGGCTCTCATGAGGCCAACAAAACTAAATCACACCGCAACAACCATTATGTGCATTTCATTTATACGCTTCAGTTGTATTATTACAGGGAAATACATTTACGTTTATGTGACCCAAAATAGGTACAAATTCCTTATGTTCTGTCTGTCTATTTGAGAAAACAAGTACTTCACAATTTTGTTTAGCGTTATTTTTATTGAGTCATAAAAGCAGATGTTGAGACAGCAAGCATCAAACATCAGGAGTCATTCAAGAAACAAACAGTGGAATTTTGTCAGTAGGAAAACACATGGTGGCCGTCTTTCTCTGCTCTCAAGATGTGAATCCTATTTAATACTGACAAAACACATCAATCGGGGCACATTACAAACACTGCAATAAATGTTATGCATGTTGAAAAAAAGATGTATTTACAAAATAAATAGCCAAAGAACCAAAACAGGTTGCGGTCAGTCTTCAAGAGACATATTAATAAGACTATTATCTCCCTCTTTTATTTCCCATCCATCCGTCCGTCCATCCAACCGTACTCAGCCACACTATCCAACAGCAGAGCCATCCGTCCCATAACTTCCACCAGAGTGCCATGTCGTGGTGTCTAAGTGGTTGGACCAGGGACTTCTGCCCCGTGGCCCATCCGTTGGTCGGTTCATAATGCGGTTAGGAGGGAGGGCTGGTCGGGGGAGTGACGGAGGGGGGGGGTGAGGAGGCTGGGCTGGGGCGGGGGGGGGGGGGGGAGGTCTGGCCTTCCCCATCTTGGACGAGCAGGCTGCTAAAGAGGCTTTTTTAGCCTGCCCCGGGGAGACACGTTTAATGGAGCCTGTTAAAGAGAATGCTTGAGTATAGAGAGGAGGACCAGAGAAGGAGAGGACACAGACACATACTGGGGGAGGGGGGTGGAGGGGGGAGGAGGGTTTAGAGGTGGGAGGTCAGCTGCAGGCAATTAACAGGTAAAGGTGATCAGTCAATCAAATGATCAATCAAAACGCCAATCCATGTTTGGGTCACTGGAGGGAGGAGAGTGGGGAGGGGGGGGGGGGAGGGAGAGGAGGGGGGGGAGAGGGCGGGGGGGGGCTTGCTGCGAGGGGCTGATAGCGGACAAAGCAGCAGAGCAAGGTAATGAAGTAAAGGCCTTTTAGTGGGCGGTGCATGGATGAGCTCTCCTATTTACATACAGAGGATCAGTGTTTGGTTCAATGTATTTAAAAGCTGAGCTGTGCATATGAGTCCATATGATATAAAGCTGTCTCCTCTTTCTTCTCCCGATGGCACCATGAGAAAAGTGACAAACATAGGGGGTTTCACTCACACACATACACACAGACACACACTTCACACACAAACACAGACACACACACACACACACACACACAGACACACACACGCACACACACACACACACACACACACGCACACACACACACACGCGCGCACACACACATGCACACACACACACACACACACACACACACACACACTCAAAAACACAAATACACACACACACACACACACCACAGTACACAAAATAGTACACTTGCACACGCACACACACACACACACACACACACACACACACACACACACACACACTCAAAAACACAAATACACACACACACACACACCACAGTACACAAAATAGTACACACACACGCACACACACACACACACTCAAAAACACAAACACACACACACACCACAGTACACAAAATAGTAC
>NC_140272.1:18411850-18416850 GCF_964030765.1 Micromesistius poutassou
AGAGAGAGAGAGAGAAATACTGGAACAATACCCTATCAGCTGCAGGTGCAATGACTCAGGCTGTGTGTGTGTGTGTGTGTGTGTGTGTGCATGTGTGCGTGCGTGTGTGCATGTGTATGCGTGGTATTATAGTCTGTGTGTGTGTGTGTGTGTGTGTTTGCCTTTTTCTTTTTTGTGTTAATTGAGCAGACTTTTGTATTCTCTCTGCTGCAAGTTGAACTAGCGGCTGATTAACATGTGGCCTTTTGCAGCTTTGTGTGCTTGTGTGTGTGTGCGTGTGTCTGGGTGTGTGTGTGTGTGTGTGTGTGTGTGTGTGTGTGTGTGCGTGCGTGCGCTTCCGAATGAACTCTTTTCTGCCTGTTTGAGTAACAACACAGGCTGTGTAGACGCAAGCTAACAAGGAGTGTTAACTCGATTTGCACTTGTATGGAGCACAGCGCTGGTTAACACATCTGAATGAAGGCTTTATTTGATACATGAGCGCACAATCGGACGCGCACACAGCCGTCGCGCTGCCACTAGATTAAACGGCGTCGCAGAGGATTATAGGGCGCTCATCAAGGAGCGCCGTATTATTGTATAAAAAAAACAGGCCGGCCCTTTTCATTTAGCGCCTGTATCATCAAAACAAAACCTTGCCCGTTAATGAGGGTGAATCAGAACAGGGAAAGTTAATCAGACCTTCAATGCACAGTGTTCTTGGCACAGCGTTTGGTGCCCGGCAGTGACTCGCAGTGACCGTGCGCGGTCACCTCGCCTCCGTCAGGTCCTCCTGACATCACAACACACGGTGTGGGCCAGTACGACATAATGAGGTCTGAGCCCGGGCCGCGGGCGTCGCCCCCCCCGTGGAGAGACCCCTGGTATCAGGAGTCCATGACGCAGTCTAGACCTGTTTGGACAAGTGGTTCCTATCCTATAAAACGCCGCCCCCCCCCTGACACACACACACACACACACACACACAAACACACACTACAGGACAGGGCCTCCACCGCCCGGGGTCTTATTTGGGCCTTTAATACAATTGAGAGGATTAGAGACGTCGAGATACCGCTAGGATACATTGCGAGGGGGTCCGGGACATGTCTCCTAGCCGGGGTCAGATGCGAGGTGGGTCCGGGATACGTCTCTGACACACAGAGGAGCAGCACACACAGGTCCACATGCACACACCGTTCTCAATAAGCTGTCTCTCTCAGTCCCTCGTCTTCTCTCTGTAGACACACACACACACACACACACACACACACACAAACACACCTCAAAGTGAGCGCCTCAGGGCTACTGGTGGGGTGCTTGGATGACCCCACGGTGGGGCAGGAACACAGAAACATGTGTACAGGTCTTAAAGAAGACACCCACCTCACAGGAGAGGGACCCCCCTCCCTCCACAGAGAGAGAGAGAGAGAGAGAGAGAGAGAGAGAGAGAGAGAGGGGATGGGGGGACGGACAGAGATTGGTGGAGAGAGATAGTGATGGAGAGAGAGAGAGAGAGAAAGCTAAAGAGAGAGATGAATGAAGAGAAAGAGAGAGATGAATGAAGAGAAAGAGAGAGATGAATGAAGACAGAGAGGAGAGATGAATGAAGACAGAGAGGAGAGATGGATGGAGAGAGAGATGGATGGAGAGATGGAGGATTAGAAAGAGGCTGTGATTTGGAAGTCCTCTCTCCAGATATTACTGCTTAATTAAAAGGGTAGCATGTGCTAAGTATTATTCCAGCTGCGATCTGTATCTCTGGCCTATGTAATAAGATCTTCAACGGACTTACAGCTACATTTTGAAGCAAATTTCCTTATTTTTCTTTGCCCTTATTTCCTTTTTGGCCTGCGTTATGTTTTGTGCTGTCGTCTGCAATTTATGTGTGCTGCTGTGTACCTGATGTGTGTGTGTGTGTGTGTGTGTGTGTGTGTGTGTGTGTGATGAGGGAGAGGGAGAGGGAGATGAGCGGGACTGTTTTGCATGTTAATTAATCTAATATTTTGTACACCACTCGGGAGCATGTAAGTGTTCTCTTCAATGTGTTCCAATTAACAAAAGTCCCTCAGGAGGGGTGGGGGCGGGGGGGCGGGGGGGAAACTGGTTTGAACGTGTCACCAAACGCCCCGCGTCCTCCTTCATATTAAACATATAGAGACACTCTAGAAGGGGTGAGCTGGCTTCTCTCAAGACAGACTCTTGCCTCCATATGCTGCTGATGTCCCAGCGATGATTCATGTCTGCTGCTGATGCTTCAGACCAGAGAGAGGCTGGCAGGCCCAGGGTGTCAGACCAGAGAGGCTGGCCCAGGGTATCAGACCAGAGAGGGAGGCTGGCCCAGGGTGGAAGACCAGAGAGGCTGGCCCAGGGTATCAGACCAGAGAGGGAGGCTGGCCCAGGGTGGAAGACCAGAGAGGCTGGCCGGGGGGCAGACTAGAGAGGCTGGCCCAGGGTATCAGACTAGAGAGGCTGGCCCAGGGTATCAGACCAGAGAGGCTGGCCCAGGGTGGAAGACCAGAGAGGCTGGCCGGGGGGCAGACTAGAGAGGCTGGCCCAGGGTATCAGACTAGAGAGGCTGGCCCAGGGTATCAGACCAGAGAGGCTGGCCCAGGGTATCAGACCAGAGAGGCTGGCCCAGGGTATCAGACCAGAGAGGGAGGCTGGCCCAGGGTGGAAGACCAGAGAGGGAGGCTGGCCCAGGGTGGAAGACCAGACAGGCTGGCCCAGGGTGTCAGACTAGAGAGGCTGGCCCAGGGTGTCAGGCAGCTCTCTACAAGAACAGCTAAAGGACACTGACCACACCCGCAAAAAAAATGGACTTTGAATCAAAAACACTTGACCCCGACGTTGCAGACCCAATGTTGAGCAGAAAGTGCATTAAAAGTGTCAATGCAATTATACTAACACAAAGACACACACACACACACACACACACTCAACACACACGCAGCAGAAACTCAGCTCAATGGCGTATGTATGGATAGAGGAGGGGAAGCTGACCACCTTCTGCATTATTCTCAATAGAGCAGCTTTGGAAACACATTCAATCATCTGGTAAATTAGTTTAATCTGCTGCAAATCTGCTGCTCTCCTGGGACATCTCCAGAGGTGTCAATCAGAGATAAGGCAGCGAGACAACAAAGCCAGCTACCCTTGTGTGTGTGTGTGTGTGTGTGTGTGTGTGTGTGTGTGTGTGTGTGTGTGTGTGTGTGTGTGTGTGTGTGTATGTGTGTGTGTGTGTGTGTGCGTGTGTGTGTGTGTGTGCGTGTGTGCGTGTGTGCGTGCGTGTGTTTGTGTGTTTTGCACAGTCCAGTTTTTATACTGACCACAAGATGGGCTAATCCGATCTCAGTTTTGTGTGCACAACATGAAATAAAAGACATACTTTTCTTTTTCCTCTTTCAAATACAAAGGGGGGAATGAGAGACCAGGCGATACTCTGCATGTCTTTGTTATGCAATAGACTAGGACAGGGGAGATTTAGTTGCTCTAATACTTTCATCTCAAACAAATGACGTGTCGTTTATTGCAGGGTTGTATTCAACAATGTTCTACAATATTCAATATTCAATAACCATTACTCCATCCAGTACTGATTTGGAAGGACAGGAATTAAACGTAGATAATAAGCGAAATAAGTCTGTGATTCAGCACATACAATATCTTGGAGCATACGTATACATTCAAATGGGTACAAATAATAACGGATAGATAAAACATTTTTTTTTGTAGATGTACTGAAGATGTATAAATGATTTCCCTGTTGTTTCCCGCCGTACTGGAGGTCTCTGCAGATCACTACCACCCTCTATTGTCTACAAAGCGTACTGCAGGGGTTCTAGCGAGAAGGAGCGTTGTGACACATGGCGAACGAAATGAAAAATGTAGATTTCATTTAGATTCCATACGAAGGCAGAAAAATAAACCATAATAAAAATGGGATTGTTTGAACCATTTACTGGAGAAATACGATGAGGGAATTGATACATTTAAAACCAAACATGAAATAGATATAATAAATACAATGTATGTGTTTTCCTTATGAACCTAGATGAAGAAAAATAATGCATATAATAGTAAATGTTATAAAAAAGGAATGGCTTTGATGTTTTTATTGTAATAACTCTGTGAACACAATTTTGTCAATAAAATCGAATAAAGAAAACGATAACAGAGACTGTATTAGAATGTGGGAAAGGAAAGTGGAATACGTGGTCGTGGTGGTTTGACTGTGAGGGGACTGAATATTAAAAAGTATATTATGTTAGAATCCATTAATAAATGATAGATCAAGTGAAACAACAGAAAACGTAATAACAATGGATAGAAATAATTAGTATGTTTGTACAATCCTCACTTTTTCATCACTCGCCTTTTTATTTGTTTTGAACAAAAATAAAAAAATAAAAATAAAAAGGAAAGAATATATGTAATGTAAACCCAAACTGTATCTTATTATCATTAAAGCTTTCAGGCCCAACGGTACGGATGGGAAGGATCGGTTGATGTAATTTGGGCGTTTTTGAACGTTAGAACAAGCGTCTGACAGAGGAAACGAAGAGCAAAGGAGGAAAGGCGACTTGAGAATGAGATCACAGCTGCAATTATATCATCCTCGTCAAACGATGGTGGTGATAGCTGAGAGGAATGTGCATACACACACACACACATACACGTACACACGTACACACACACACATACACGTACACACGTACACATGTACACACACACACACACACACACACACAGACACACACACACACACACACACACACACACACGTACACAGATAGACACACACACACACGCACACACACACACACACACACACACACACACACACACACACACACACACACACACACACACACACACACACACACACACACACACACACACACACACACACACACACACGAACACACACATGCAAACACACGCAAGCAAATACACACGCATGTGCATACACTTCTTCACAGCTATTCTCTTGAAAGCCAACTTCACTAAGACCAGTTTTA
>NC_140272.1:18419350-18432919 GCF_964030765.1 Micromesistius poutassou
CTCTCTGCCTCTCTCTGTCTCTCCCCACGGTAGTTAAGGTGGGGTGCTACATGAGTGAAGGAGGGCTTGGTTGGGGACCGGTGTCGGGTTCGACTTCGGTTTCACTATTTCGGTAGACGGTGAGAAACACAAATAAAATAGTGAGCGCCATGAGTTGTGACTTCCTATAGCGGGGGTATGAGGTTGCCGTGGTGGTGGTGGTGGTGGTGGTGGTAGGGGGACGGGGGGACGGGGGGACGGGGGGGGTCTGGGGTAGATGTGGGGGGTAGGGGCTCTCACCGTGACCTGGGGATCTACAGCGTCTGTGTAAGCGGAACATTAGATTAGAACGGTGGGACTAGGGGGGTGGAGGGAGCGTCAAGGAGTCTAAATATGGTGGACTGGGCCGGCCTATAATCACTTTAAACCTTTAAACAGTGGAGATGAACTAAACGTCTTGATCTCACGCCCGCTGTCCAGGTCGCATGCATAATGTATTGTACGCCAGAGCTGTTGATACCCCCCAACGTAAGTCCTCCGAGGCGGTTTAAACCATCATATGCCCTTTTTACGCTTACTATTCTTGGTCACTAAGAAAATACAATGCCTTAATTTGTGTTTGTATTTTTTTTTTTCTCTGAATATAGGGTTCAAGGAAAGGGCAAAAGAAACAAGCCAATGTAAATTATGCTCCACTTTGGAATGTAATACTTTTGAGGAATACAGAAAACAATGAGCCAACTGTCTCCATATACATGCTGTGGATTGAGATTAATTTGTTGTGTTGGGATTTCAAGTGTGTTGCTTCACTTGAATGGTATGAAGACTCAAGTCTTCTGAGCCCAGGTCGAGAATAGATGTGGATGTGTTGCATTGAAAGACGAAGTATAGAATTATAGATCTCCCACTATCTCATTCTTTCTACTATTATATCTTGTGTTTCTACTCTCTTTTCATTACGTGTCCAAGATTAATCGTCCAGCAATTGTCTGGATGTGTGTAAAACAATAATAATTGGGCCCCATGTCAAAAACACCCTGATATAAAAAAGTGTTAACTTAACTTTGCGAAAAGGGGTGTGACCCAGTTATTATAAATCCATGGGAGTGACACGGGGTTAGAGGACAGTGAACATAGCGCAGCGTGTCAAATAAAAGGCCAGAGAGTGGGCAGTGAGTGAACACACAACAGACGGAGCAGAACATTGAAGTACATGTAACATGACACAAATGGACAAAATATTTAGCTAATGATTTATTATTGAACGGGCCAGGTCCCAGCCTCCCTGTCCACACCACCCAACCCCCCCCCAATCCCCTTAAAAAAAAGAAAGAAAAAAAAAGCCTGCAGCCTAGGCCAGACCCGCGCCCATTGTCGGGAGATGTAGGGCGAGATAAGGGAACTGTAATAGTACTCAGATGGCAGGTGGGGGGCTAATCACTGCTAAGTGCTATAGGAGGCCGAGCGGACTGCAGTTGAACCAGATTGAAGGAAAGGGAAAAAAAAATCTTTCCCAGAGTTGTTGGGGGGGTGGAGGAGGTGTAGGTCGGGGGCTCAGGTACACTCACCTTGGCTAGTCAGCGACGCAGATGGAGTCTCTCTTGACACAAGAGGCAGATAATGGTGTTAACTCCAGGAGGATTGCCCCCCAACGACATGCTACATCAACGCACTCCAGCACCGTCTCTGTTTTCGTCTCGCTTTTTTTTTTTTCGGTACAAATGATGTTAGGCTCTTTTGTGAGGCGCTCCATCCTGGCTTATTGCTGGAAGCATTTCCTCGTAAAGAAGTGATTTAATCTGTAGTCTCTAAAAGGAAGGAAAGAACATTTTGTAATAGTGTAACTGACTGCCCGGGGCTTTCATGACAGAGCTCCAATAAAGTGCTGAGCATGTATTTATAAAATATATTTAAAAAAATAAAAAATTTAAATGGAAAAAAAATGCAATCAATAATCAAAATAAAGAATATGTGAATATGTGATTATAAATGCCTTTAAAAATAGAGTTGACAAAATAAATAAAATCAATGCTAAACATTCTAAAACAACAGTTGAGTAACTATCAGTTGAGTAATGGTTTTGTAAATAACAGTTGAGTAACAGAGAAGGCAGCATTTTGGTTCAACTCATCGAGGCCCCCTGTGTGATCTATGCCACAGTGCCCCCTACTGGTGACTCCTCCTAGCTCTGCGTTGCATTAGCCTCCACAGGAAATCAGACTAGATGAAAAAACAACAAGCGGCCTCCCCTGTCATAGCATGAAATTCGTGCCGTTGCGCGTCCAAACATGGGACGACAAACCCATAATGAAAGCGGTAATTGGAAAAACATTTCAGGTCCGTGGCGCACGTCTCCCTCGACCGGTATTCCTGCGGCCGCCGTCGGGCCCCGGGTCCCAAATCATTCCCAAACGTCCGGCAAATCAAAACAAAACACGGCAAAGGGAGCACAACTTAACAGGGCAGCGACTTCTGATGGGCCATTCCTGCTGGAGACAGGAGTCTGCTGGGAGGAGTTCTCTGCGTCTCTTAACATGACACAGACGGCCACTCTGGGCTATATGCAGATGCTTCTGTGTCTCTGAAGCCTGGGAAGGTACGACTGCATAATCATGCACACTTAAACATATACGCTTAAAACGTGTACACTTCAACAAAATCTTAAAAGTATACATTTAAATGTATATGCTAAAACACGCACACTTTAACATACAAAACTCAAACCAAAACACTTACCTTTAAACGTATACATTTAAACACCTACAGTTAAATATACACGCTAAAATATATACACTTACGCACATACACTAAAACATATACGCTTAAACGTATACACTTAATCATACCCTTAAAAGTATACAGTATACAGGTAAATATACACACTTAAATACAGTATATAAAGATTCCCTTAAACATATCCATTTAAACACCTACAGGTAAATATACACACTTAAATACATACACTTAAATGTATACATTTAAACACATACAATGAAACATACACACTTAAATATACCCTTAAACATATACATTTAAACACACATGCTTAAACACACACACTATACGTAGAAACTTAAACGTTGACCCTTATACAAGGACACCTAAACGTATACACTTAAACGTATACACTTAAGTTTAAACACTTTATACACATTAAGCACACACACAGTCAAACTCCGTATGCCTACTACCCACTCAACGAGACACATGTACACACATAAACGAACTGCAAACATACCTAGCAAACGTCATTGGTGCTATATGCGCCTCTTCTTTGCTCTATACCCGCCCCCCCCTGAAAATTGATTTGTTGTGGTAAACGAATGAAGTCATCCTGGAGTGGGAGCCTAGAAGAGGAAGAAGAAGAGGAAGAGGAGGAGGAGGAGGAGAGGTCAAGTTGAGCGGAGGAGCGTTAGTTAAATCATGTGCGTGTAGTAAACAGTGCAGGGGACATCTATCAGGACGGCACGTGGGCCTGACAGTATAATAATAAGGTGGGAGAGAGCTGGAGCGTGCACGGAAACCTGATGAGAGAGACAGCCCTCTCCTCAGGGGAGAGAGAGGGAGAGGGAGAGAGACAAAGAGACAGAGAGAGAGAGAGAGCGTGAGAGAGAGACAAAGAGTGAGAGTCAACTCATTCCTCAGGGGGGAATGCAAGAGGGAAGAGAGAGAGAGAGAGAGCGAGGGTAGAGGGATAGGAGGCAGGGTGGTCGGTCGGTAGCCGTGGTGATGGGGTTGCGGTGATGGTGGTGCTGTTGGCGGCGGTTGAAGTAGTGATGGTGGATGTGATGGCGGTGATGGTGGTGGTTGTAGCGATAGAAATGGTGATGGTTTGGGTGGTGGATGTGGTGTTGGGGTGCTGGTGGTTGTGTCGGTGTAGGGGTGGTGGTGGTGGTGAGGCATGGCACTGGTATTACTGGGTCAGCGGCTCTATGGGCTGCGGGACTGGGAGACCCAGCCTCACCACTGACTGACTGTTCCACTCCACAGGGCAGACGTGAGTGACAGCTGGGCAGACTCCGCCACTGTGTGGATAATTAGCTCATGACGACAAAGTCAACTTTGATGTGGCGGCGCTCCTGCTTTCATACCAACCTGACCTTAGCGCAGGTATTTGCGCAAAGGCCCTGTGTATGTTTCCATTGATATAGACCACACACATGCACACATGCACGCACACGTAGTCAGTCACACACATGCTTGCATTGAAGTGCCAACACACACACACACATGCACCAACATATACACTCACACATACACACACGCACACACACACACACACACACACACACACACACACACACACACGTACACACAAATACACGCAGAGCGAGTGTTGGCTGCAGCCAGTCAGTAGGCAAGATGTCAATCAAGCGGTCGTCTAATTAAAAGTAGCAGAAGAAGCTGCTGGGGACAGCAATCGCTATCAGACGCCCATTTTCATATGAATGGCCTTTTTTAATTAAACTCAACAGCTAATAAGCCTCTGTATCCAAACCATGTAGCAGTTTAACGGACAAAAGAGAGGCAAAGAAAGAAAGAAAGAAAGGGGGGGAAATAAAACAGGCGCCCGGGCGAGCAGAGGAGAGGAGAAAAGAGGGATGAGAGGTAGAGACAGAAGGATGAATAATGAAGGAGTCACAAAGCAGAGTGATACATTGCCTTTGAACCTGTTGGCTCTCTCTCTCCCTCTCTCTCTCTCTCTGTTGTCGGGCAGACGGCGCTTCGCCGGCAGCCATTGTTGTCAACAAAGTTTATTTAGCATTGATGGTATTAGAGAACACAGTCCAACACAATTTTCCTTGCATGACCACGGAACGTGACGAGAGTGCGGATCAAAAGCAGAGAGGGAGAGGGTGACGACGGGGCGCTATCTCTACCCAGATGAAAAGGGGCCGTAAAGGGAAGGAAGCCATTTGTGGCTGAGTGAATGTTTGCGGACAGCGCGCCACCATTTAAAAGAGTAATTAAAAACGTGTTTGAGAAGACCGACTCAAAGTAAATACAAGAACAAGATATCGTATAAGCCGGCTGTGTTCACGGAATGCCGAGGTAGGATAAAGTGGAATAATGAAATAGCACAGCTACGTTATTTCCCCTCAACGGAATTATTTTTGATATCCTAGAAGAATATTGGCGGAAGAAGAGAAAAAATACAGACGTGAAATATTCCATTTATCAAAATCAAGGGATTAATCAGCTTTGAAAAATGTCAAAAGGAATTCAGACTTCAGACTCTATTGTTACCCTCCTTCATGCAGCGTTTTAGCACAGGGCTCCACCAGGAGCTTTAAGAATACTCTCATTCCTGTGTACGCACTGAAAAGAGGCTGCTCACTGAAATTCATTATTTTTTATCTCGCAAAGAGTTTCTCTCTTTTCATAGCTCCCTTCTCATATATTTGATTTACAAACACTTAGCAGTTGTACGTTAAACGTTCTCAACAACCGTATATGGAAGATTAAGGCAAATAAACAAACAATCGTCAGAGTGCTACAAAGATGTCTCGGTCGGAAGAGATTAGATGCGTCGCTGTAACAAACACGACGAATCAACCCGCAGGTTCCTATCATCCCGTTCTGAGCAGATTGAGAGACTGAGATCCCTGCTCACCATCTCCCCTGGCTACAGACACCACCCAGGCTGGTAGCCTCCAATTCTATTCTTACCAGCCTGCCTTATGTCACCAGCCTGGCTAGCTCAACCACTCTGGCTAGTAACCACCCTGGCTAGATCCAACCCTGGCTGGTGACTCACCCTGGCTGGTGAACCCACCAGGGCTGGTGAACCCACCAGGGCTAGAACCAACACTGACTAGTGTTGCCACTCTGGCTACTAACCAGACTGGCTAGAACCCACCCTGGCTAGTAACCAGACTGGCTAGAACCCACCCTGGCTAGTAACCAGTCTGGCTAGAACCCACCCTTGCTAGAACCAACACTGGCTAGTGTTGCCACCCTGGCTAGTAACCAACACTGGCTAGAACCCAACCTGGCTACTAACCAGTCTGGCTAGAACCCACCCTGGTTAGTGAACCCACCCAGCAGGGCCTTTCCTAAAGGGAGCTGGAAGGTGAGCAGAGTAGCCCCCTGCTGCAGCGTCTCAAATGAGCGTTTCCATGCCATCAGAGAGCTCGCTCCATTCACTAATTCGCTGCTCTCTCTCCTCCCTCTTCTCTCACTTCTTCCAAAAACTTTCAACAGTGTAACCCCGGGAAACATTTGCAGAACTATAACAATAAAATTAACTTGTAATGAGCAAAATATTTGCACATCAAACGCAGCTCGTTTTGGCATAGCGAGGAGTGTTGGAGAACGAGGGGTGGTGGTGGTGGTGGTGGTTTGGGGGGGGGTACCAATTTACAGATTACATGGCTCATGATGGCCCAAGTTCAAAAAACACAGAGAAATTGGTTGTGAAGTGAGAGAAAAAAGGGCCCTTTGCAAAACGACTCCCCGGTTATTCTTTAAACTTGTGTAATGGATACGCTGTGGGTAACGGGGCGAATTTACCATGCAAAGAATCTCCATTCTGCACGCAGCACTTCAAAGGCAACGGGGAACTGGAGTTTTAGGGAGCCGATGGGCACGCGGGGGGGGAGGGGTGGTGGGGGGGACGGGGGGGTAGGAGGGTGGTGGGGGGGGGGGAGGGGCTATGGGGGTGTTCGTAGTCAATGCACATTTGTCTCCTGGAGTGACGAAAAGAATTGACATAGAGGGCGAGGGCGGGGGTGGTAAATGAGAGATTGAGCTGATCTAGGGCACAGTCTCCGTCAAGTCAACACCACAGTACTCCGCTCAATCTTCAAAAACACAGAAGTCAAGAATATAAATATGGGAAATGCTGAGGAAGTGGAAAAAAGAAAACGGCCGCCACCGGCTGGTAGAGAGCATATTGAACCTCAGAGGGGACTGTAGATATGTACTCTGTCTCTCTTTCTGAATTAAGAGAGAGCGAGAGTAGGACAGAGATAGGAGATAGGGGGATAGATGGCCCGGGAGGGAACAGGCCAAGTTGTGGCATTGTTTTTTCTCGTTCATATCAGACCCGGTCTGTGGGGGGGTTGTGTTGCTGGGGAACGTAGAGGAACGCCGGAGATTACATTAGTGATGATAAAGGAACCAACAGGGCCGCCAACACTCAAGGTGGCTGAGAATCTGATAACACAACCTGGGCACGGCAGTGACTAACCAGAACACGAGTAGGACCACTGATACACTGTGGACCAACGACACACTGTGGACCAACGACACACTGTGGACCAGACACACTGTGGACCAACGACACTGTGGACCAGACACACTGTGGACCAACGACACTGTGGACCAACGACACACTGGACCAGACACACTGTGGACCAGACAGACTGTGGACCACTGATACACTGTGGACCAGACACACTGTGGACCACTGATACACTGTGGACCAGAGACACTGTGGACCAGAGACACTGCGGACCAGAGACACTGTGGACCAGACTGCGGACCAGAGACACTGTAGACCAGAGACACTGTGAACCAGACTGCGGACCAGAGACACTGTGGACCAGAGACACTGTGAACCAGACTGCGGACCAGAGACACTGTGGACCAGAGACACTGAGGACCAGAGACACTGTGGACCAGAGACACTGTGGACCAGAGACACTGAGGACCAGACTGCGGACCAGAGACACTGTGGACCAGAGACACTGCGGACCAGAGACACTGTGGACCAGAGACACTGTGGACCAGAGACACTGCGGACCAGAGACACTGTGGACCAGAGACACTTTGGACCAGAGACACTGTGGACCAGACACACTGTGGACCAGACACACTGTGGACCAGAGACACTGTGGACCAGAGACACTGTGGACCAGACTGGACCAGACTGTGGACCAGAGACACTGTGGACCAGAGACACTGTGGACCAGACACACTGTGGACCAGACTGTGGACCAGACTGCGGACCAGAGACACTGCGGACCAGAGACACTGCGGACCAGAGACACTGTGGACCAGACTGTGGACCAGACTGCGGACCAGAGACACTGTGGACCAGAGACACTGTGGACCAGACTGCGGACCAGAGACACTGCAGACCAGACTGCGGACCAGAGACACTCTGCACACACGCCATGTGGACTGAGCAGAACAGCCTGTGCCTCTAGAACAAACAACACAACACAATCAGAAAACCCCCTCACAGTGATGATGACGTCTAGTTGAATTGACCGCCGTTCGTAGAAGATATCCAGTTGTTGCATTGATGGCTGCAAGTTCTCAGCCTCATGTTCATAGATTCAATGCAAATACAAAGCCATTAAAAGGCCTTTTAGTAGGAAAAAAAACATCAAGAGAGACAACTCCTATACTTCCTGTTCATAACTCACATTCTTCCCTCCCCCCCGCTTTCTCCTCTATTCTGCCTCCCGGTATCTGATGGGCATTCTGCCAGTTTTCATAAAACACTGTTTATAAGGGTTTGCATATGTACATTTACACAAGCATTAACACACTAATGTGCACATGCACGCATCCACACAAACACACACACACACACACACACACACATTCACACGCATTCACGCACATACGCACACAGGCACACACACCGACGTACACACACACCTGAACTGGCAGGAGAGCTTAGCAGTAGTTGATTTTGTTTAAACAACGATAATCCTTGTCCAACATCATAGATAAATGTTACATGGAATAAATGTATAAATGTTATTGTAACAACATAATACATGTTAGAACACAGCTTGAATATATACAAGCACACGCATACCAAAGGGATGCACATGTCAAGGAGAAGACTCACACTGAACAGCAAACCGTGTTGAAATGAGAGACAGAGACAGAGACCCTCTCTCCGAAGTTGGACGCAGTAGCCTGTTGAAACAATGAAGTTACAGTTTGAAGTAATAAATGTAGATATAAACAATATTTTTGGACATATTATCCGCTCCCCCTTCTACTCTTTGTGTTTTGTTCAACTTTCTTCTTTTCATGCCTCCCTCATGTCAGCACAAAAAGTGTTTGAAGAGCCCGACCAAACATTCAGATGAAACCTCAGTGACAGTTCCATTTCTGTTGCAACCCGGGTTCTTGCAGAGGCTTTTTTCTGATTGGCTGAAACTGTGCCAGGTGATGTCACTTTCTATACAAACCATGGAGTGACACTAATTGTGTTTGGTGCTTTCTGAGTTTACATTGCAGTGTTTAGTTACTCTTTAAGGGCCTCTTAGCATTACTGGGGAGAGACAGAACCAAGAGTCTGAAAGTGATGATTTAAGGAACCGATTGGAGACAGCTTCTTTGATTGCGCTCTTATTGTGAAAGCTTCTTGACGGACCTTTTCTGCTGCTCTCGCTATCACACTGTCAAGCTCTGAATTCCAGTTCAATCAAATGTAGCACACATTTACATACTTAATACACAACATTATGTCAGATTGAATTTTATGTTGAACTGTATGGTTTTAAAAGCCTTAGCTAATGGAAAACAACTGTGGTGAATTGATCTCTCTGAGGCCTTCACTGCTTTCATTATATATTCATTATACATTATATAAAGGCCGGTTTCAAATCGCCACGGCAACAGCCTACTCAAGCCATTATTCTTTCCATCCGTCTTGCCTTATTTTCCCGCCATTCCACCAGGCAGCTCCACAGCTATTTCATCCAATTAAAACACAGCCATTTGTTTTCTTCCGAAAATTAGGTTACTTCTGCAAATTTTAACAAATTTACTTAGCTTACGTGAAACCTCTTGCTCTGGCTACTTTGTGTTTGTTTATCATGCAACCTGAACTCTCTGACTCTTAACATCCACATTTAACCCCCCTAGCACCGCCACCACGCCCCCCCCCCCCCACCCCCCCGCCCTCCTGGCCGGGCCTCATGACCCCTGATCAGTGGCCCTGCCTGGTCCCTACACACCTTAGCATGTTTGGCCAAGGCTCTGGGCTGGGAACACAAACTGAGGTAAGAACGGCCAGATGTGGCTTAGATTAGCCCTGGACATCACTTCCTGTGGAGGGGGGGGCGGGGTTGGCGGGAGGGGGGGGGGTATACTTCTCGCCCCCCCCCCCCCCCCCCCCTGCTGTCAGGAGAGGAGCCGTTTGGTACTTGGTAATGAATATAAACGACCACCACAATGGCCCCTTATTATATGGTCAACCGTGCTGACTGGCCCTTTAAGTAACACATTCAGGAAGTGGAGACAGTGGTGGCAGTGGTGGTGGTGGTGGTGCTGGTGGTTGTGTTGGAGGTGCTGGTGCTGCTGGTGGTGGTGGTGGTGGTGGGGAAGGGGGATGAGGGGGGGGGGAGAGTTGTGTACAGAGTGGGGAAGTTTTGCTGTCAACAAAGATGGGGGCCCCCTTTAACCCCTTGGACACCTGACCTCCGGGGCCATCTTGTGTTAGCCTCTCAGAACGGGGAGGGCGTCTGTTCACATGACCCCAAACATCTCACATCCTCCATGTCACCCAATCAATGAACCTTGTTCACGCGCACACACACACACACACAGACACACACACACAAACACACGCACAAATTCACAAAGCTTGTTGAGTCACTGCCAGTTGGCCATCGATGACGTCACATCCTCTCCTCCTTGTGCCCACATCAAGGGAGAGCTATTAAGGAGGAGCAGGTCAATAGGTGAGTGTTGGGCTAATGGCGGGCAGGGGGGCGGGGGGGGGGGGGAGGTCTGAACGTGCGAGCGCTCCCTTTGGGCCACGCGTGACTACACATCATCATCATTAAAGTGAGCTCATCGTCCACCAATTAAATGGCGAGCACACTGGCATTCATGTGTGTCCTCCCTATGAGTAAATACGGCCATCTTGGTAGTCACATGAAAGGGGCCCGCATCATCATCCTGTCATGCTGTCTCATATTGTCATCCATCAATGACAGCGGTGCAAAACAGACCTTCGGGTCACAGAGAGATAGAGGGAGAAAGAGAGAGAGAGAGAGAGAGAGAGAGAGAGAGAGAGAGAGAGAGAAAGAGGGCAAAGAATAAACTGGTAAACTGGCCCGGACGCACCCAGAATGAAGTAGTTTGCATGCTCAAAGAGATTGAGGGTGATTTTTGGTTTTTATATACTTACAAGCTCTGGTTGAACCCTGAATCAGTGGATACACAGGTGGTGGTGGTGGTGGGGGTGGTTCAACGATCTGGCTGGAGGTCACATGATGGGTAACCACAGCTAGCTATGCCCCCCGCTAACCACAAACAGGAAGTAAAACTTGAGCCAAGAACTAATGGAGGGTCTGTATGCTCTCTGTCATGGTGTTCCATAACATCGCCCCCCCCCCCCACACACACACAGGCTGTTCTGGCTGCTGAGAGACGCTTTTCATATCAGCACTTGTATAATCACTCATTATTATCCCACGCAAAGGGATGAACCTCTGTCTCCAAACTCCATTTTGTTTTAAAACGGTCCGCATATCGTCGTCTCTCTCTTGCCCCCACAGCCGCCGCCACCACTCACCACGCTGCCCGGCCGTCGTTACGCCTTCTCATAATGGGACCGCAAAGTAAGTAGCCAGTGCAGCAGCAGCAGCAGCAGCAGCTACTGTTTCACTTTGATATCCTTATTCATAAAAAACCCTTGGGACATTGGGGAAGTGTGTCCCGTGTATCTCTGGGACAATCGGCTTCTTCCACAAGAGGAACATTGTGACACACTTTGGGTGTTTCCCCCCCCCGCTCGCTCGGCCCCTTCCTTTCTCTTTCTCTTTCTTCCAAATCACGCAGGCCCAGAGGTGGCATGTGACACGTGGCTGACAGCAGTCGGTCTCAGCGCGCGCTCGCTCTCTCTCTCTCTCTCTCTCTCTCTCTCTCTCTCACTCTCTCTCTCTCTGTCTCTCTCTCTCTCTCTCTCTCTCATCTGGCACGGGCCAGATGTGTGCAATTGTTAAAAAGTATTTTTTGAAGAGACAGTCAATGGAGACAGACGGAGGGAAACTGGGCCAAAGCCTTACTGAGTGGTGTGGCTGTGTGATGTGTGTGTTTTCCTGTGTGTGTGTGTGTGTGTGTGTGTGTGTGTGTGTGTGTGTGTGTGTGTGTGTGTGTGTGTGTGTGTGTGTTGTACTTAGGGGGCAGTGAGGATGGGAGGATGTCAACACTGTTTCTTCCGAGTGCCAATCTCCATTTGCATAATTTCCATAGTGTCCATTCACAACAAAGAAGAGGCGACGCTCAAACAAAACCCCGACGTGAGGAGGGGACAATGGCGGTCTGAAGGGTCATTTTTATGTGGAGCCGGAAATAGCCTGGATCACAGTTCTTAATATTTTGTCCCCGTTTAGGGAACGCCTCTCACGCTGAACCTCGTCACAGGCCTCACTTTGTCTCTTTTGACGGGCAAAACACATTCAAACCAAACTGGAGAAACAATGGTGCCACTCAGCGCCGCTGTCACCGTTCCTCCGCATTACCGCTTCACGAAATGAGTCAAACTACAAGGAACAGCGCAGCGTTTCAACTACTTTAGGATGCAAAGCAGTGGAGTTCTGGATGCACTGTTCGGCCGTACACCATACAAAATAAACCAACAATAACCAACCAGCTAATGAAAAGGGCTTGATGTTTTCAAGAATTAGTTTGGCTGGGATAACCAAGCCGGACAAATCCTTTCTATAACCAATTACAATTTTAAATATATTTTATTGTTTCTAATAGAGCATAATCATTTGTGAATGTATCCTTCAAATATGTCAAATAAATTATAGTAAAAAAGACAATACAACTTTAAAGATAGTAAAACCATGTATTTTAAAATCAATATCAAACATATTTGAATGGACACGATAATAAACTCAGATTTCCGGTACAGTACAGAAAACGCTCTTCCACTGCAATAGAGGAATATTACCTTCTCCGTACTCTCGATAAACTGTATATTAAACATCACGCGCCACACAGGAGGTTAAGCATCTACACACCATCTACACAACGTGGGCTTTGAAATCCAGTTTGACCTCAGACAAAATCAGACAGGAAGGAAAATCCCCTTAAACACACACACACACACACACACACACACACACACACACACACACACACACACACACACACACACACACACACACACACACACGCGAGGTGATGAAGTGCAGAAAGCACTTTACACATGCCCATCTACAGCAAAAGCAGTTAAAGAGTTGAACTCTGCGACTTGCAGCTTGGTGGTTGGCAGAGGGGGGGGGGGGGGGGGCAGGTGCAGGGGAGGGAGAGTGAACAGGCGGACGTGTCGGGTGGAGGATGTGTTGGGGTGGAGCAACGTGGGTGGAAGAGAGATGATGGATGGTGTTGATGCAGGAGGCAGCCACCCCCTGCTTTATCTAGGCAGCACCGGCGAGACCTGTCGGGGTGATGGGTCGACTTGTCAGGCCTTTGTTTATGGACCACCACCATCTACCGTGTGCACAACCCCCCGCCCCACCCCCTACATCACCACCACCCACCCACCACCACCGCCACCACCCACCGCCGCCGCCGCCGCCACTTCAACCCCCCCCCCTCCATCCCCTGAACCTGCATCACTCAAAGTGAACTCATACCTCATCTCCGCTCTGTCTCCCC
>NC_140272.1:18433119-18534176 GCF_964030765.1 Micromesistius poutassou
TGGTCACGCTCTCTCGCTCTTTACACTCGATGCGCTCTCGCCCTATGCATACTCAAGCTGTCCCACTGTTCATAGTCATGCTCTCGCACGATTTACACTCATGCTCTCTCACTCTTTATATTCATTTCCTCTTACTCTACGTACACTCGCCTACCCTCTAGACGGGGAGGGTGAGACGCGGTAAGACGACGACTTTCTGACAGGTTAGCTCTAATGTCTGACGTTCGTCCCAAACGTTCCCTCTGTGTTTCTGTGTTTTGGGATTGTGTTATGGTTGCAAATGGTAGTCTAAACTTCTCGCCCGGCTGCTAACTGCTAACTCAACACAACGCCACACAAATTCCTCTTCCCTGGTAGCAAGCCGACCAATGGCGGCGCAGCGCCGCTGTCAGCTGACCGGCCCAAAGAGATGAGGGGCAAGATTAAATCCAATCGGGGGGGCAGTCTGAGGTTATCACAACCCTCCAAAACTAAAACAGATGGGAGCGCGGAGCACGTCTTCTGTCGTGTGAGCTGCTCTCCTACAGGGAGGGAGTCCAGAACACAGATTTACTTTTTTACAATTGTAGTTCCATTTTGTGTTGGTGAATAAAGAAGGCGTACCGATTTTTTTCTGTACCGGCGACGTATAACATAACATAACAATCCAAATATGTGTACACAGACTAACACACAAAAACACAAAGAGGTGTGACATTTCAACATATACACCTTCCAAAACAGACACACACACACACACACACACACACACACACACACACACACACACACACACACACACACACACACACACACACACACACACACACACACACACACGTAAAGGTCCCTGTTTTGGCCCGTTTGCCCCAAAATCCCCTCCTCTTGTCGTCTGTCAGTCTGCCTTTTTATTCACTCTATTTTTGCCTTCTTTATGTTTGCTTGTTTCCTTCATTATCTCTCCATCTGGAATTCAGCTCCATGACAAACACACGGCCCCACTTAGTCTCTCTCTCTCTTTCTCTCTCTCTTTCCCCCACTCGCTCTCACTCTGTCTCTCTCTCTCTCTCTGACTCTCTCTCCCCGACTCTCTCTCCCTCACTCAGCTCAGATGCAAGTTTAATGTAACAGCGGCATGACAGAAAGACACAGAAAGACTTTCGTCACGGAGGGGAAAATAAAGCCCCAAACAAACACGAGAGATGAGATAAGAGGGAAGAGATGGAATATGTGCGGCGTCTTATCGCCGATGCTAATTGTTTCCGCGTGGGAGGGGCGGGTGACGACGGCTCCTCTGGAAGGGACGGAGAGAAAGTTAGAGTGATGGTGAGATGGAGGGAGGGAGAGTGAAAGAGAGAGAGGAACTTGAGAATATCCTCCTCGTGCCTTCGTCCCGCGCCTGACTTCAGAGCCCTGGCGCTAAAGAAGGTCAACACCGCTGTTCAACTTTTCACCTCTCTCTCTCTCGCTCTCTCTCCTCCCCCCCCCCCCGGGATTTACACTGCAGTATAGCTCCCACACACACACACACACACACACACACACACACACACACACACACACACACACACACACACACACACACACACACACACACACACACACACACACACACACACACACACACACAGTGGCCCTCCTCCCAGCCACTCAGCTCAACCAGACACAGGATCTCAACTCTCTCAAGCGGAGTGCAACATGCAAACTGATTCAATTAAAAACAAAATATAAATATAAAATGAAAATACAAAATCTAAACAATGACATTTGATTTAATGGTGGTCACAGAGCGAAAAGAAGAGTCAATAAACGTGATGACGTTACAAAACCCAATAGAAACTTTCTATTTGCATCGTTGTTTTCCCTTCATAATCCAAGTTAGATCGGCTGCGTGAATGTTGACGTCTTCTGCCAGGGGGGGGGTTGCCAGGTCTGGCCGTATCTCTCAGGTGGAAACAAACAGATGCTGAAGTCAGACAGACAGACAGACAGACAGGCAGGCAGACAGCCAGACAGACAGGCAGGCACAGCTATAGAAAAACAAGCGGGCAAATAGACAAGCAGCGCAGAAGGACAGATGGACCGACAAACATGCGGGCGGGCAGACAGGCAGGCAGGCAGGCAGGCGGGGGGGCAGGGGCCGGCAGGCCGGCGTCAGGGGCCACACGCGTGTCATGGCGCACCACGCGCCGGGTGCCTGCATACCGAGGCACCCACGGCGCACACAATGGGGTCTCAGTCCTGGGGCATCACGCACCAGCGGCAGCAGCAATGTGAAATATTCACACGGGGACAAAAGGTAAAGCAAGCAGTAAGAGGAGAGAGAGAGAGCGTGTGTGTGTGTGTGTGTGTGTGTGTGTGTGTGTGTGGTATGGGAGGAGGTGGCGGTGGGGGTGAGAGGTGAGGATGAAGGTAGAGGGAAGGGCACCTGAAGGAGTGAAGGACGGCTGCCGAACAATGCATCGCAGTGTTTTATATCACATCGTTTAGACCTTTTATTTCTTCCCTTACATGTTCTGTATTCCGTAGGCCTGTATGTTCTGAGTATTGATCCCAGAAGGCGATTTGGCCTTCCCGCTATTTTGTGTTGTGTCACAGTTGTGACGCAAAAATAGTGCTGCTGTTTGTTGCGATGTAAAACTTGAGAAGAGGAACGTTCCTCTCTAAAATATTAGCATTGATAAAGCGCTGGAGATTACAAAACCACAATCAGATAGAACAAATATCCAAAGTGTGATAACAGCAAGAAGCCCGACACTGTAACATGATTTCACCCAACGGAGGAACTCGTGTTGGATAAATAAACAGCTGTACGTGTGTATGGCTCGTTGCTGCCTCCTGTTGGCCGAACATCAGCGCATTCACGGATCCCCTTGCAGCCACGCAAAGATCTCCCCCGACCGCCAGTGAGACTTGCAGTTTCTATCTTCATTTTTTTTTTTTTTTTTAAGGAGGTATGGGTGGAGTGGGGCTGGAGTTAGGGTGGGTGGGTGGGGTGGGGTGGGGGGGGATACAGCAGAGATATTAATGTCAGCCATGTGTGAAAGAAGTTGCATGTTTGCTTTTCACAACTCGAGCTCAGTGAAGTACAGTGCGGCCTCTCTGTCGCAGACACCCCGAGTGAACCACATCTGGTGCGAATCACCCAAGCTTACGAAAACATGCACACACACATGCAGTCACATACACTACACTCTCAAATGCACAGCCTACTCCTCGTGTGCAGGCCTCCAACACGCACCCTGCACAGGGGCCTATATCACACCCCAGTAAAGGTTTCAGAAGAATACTCGTTTAGGAGATTCTCCCCTTAGAATTCCCTTCAGACAATGACTGGAATTCTCCATGGGAATTATGTCTATTATGTCATGAATTTTGCTTTGGATTAGAAAAGTATTGTATCATTCACAATAATAATGATTCAAACCATAATTACCGGTACCAATTGAACTCATTTATGAAAACTTAAAAATCATGATGTTTATTTATAAATATGTATTAAGTAAAACAAACAATTAGGCCTACATTTGACATTTTCGCAATTGACGCATTTTCGCAATAAAGAATCACATGTTCTTATACGACAAGACTAATTAGGTTATGAAGACATAGCTTGTCATTAAGTTAACGTTAGGTATTAAGACCTATTCATTTAGCTATTAAAATATAGCAATAAGCGTAGGTATTGAGGCATATCTCATAAGGTCTAAAACTTGTTGAACTTTGCCCCGTTATTGATCGAGAGCTCTGTGTCCGTCATCTGAAACCAGTGCCATAATGCACCGTCAATGAACGCCCGGTAAAAGTGCTTGTCTTTGGCATTGACCGGCTCAGATTATAATTTTACATTGAGGAAAGGATCCTTTACCTTTCGCTTGTTCACGGCGTGTGTGTCAAGATATCCAACTCAAGGTCTTGTTCTATCGAGTCATTAAGGTGTTGTTAAGAAATATCGTTAGGTTAAGTATTCAGGCATATCTTGTTATTTGGTTAGTTAGGCCTACTAAGACACATATCTAGGCATAAGGTTAGGTAATGAGTCATTAGGTTAGTTACCAAAACATATCTAATCATTGGGAATTAAGACACATATCTAGTCATTAGATGATCTATTAAGACATATCTTGTCATTTTGTATGCATATAGGTAAAGCAATATTTTACGTGTGTATTTCTTTAAAAATCAAATACTCACATAAAATATGGCTTTACCTATGCACATGTGCTGTGTGTACTTTTTCTTAAATCAAGCCAGTGAACAGTTTCTTTAAGCAATGTAACTAGTGAGCCCAACACATTTTTCTGGGAAAAGTACCTAACCAGGGTTTCATGCTTCTCTCCATAACAGCAGTACCGTGGCTGTTTGAGAGATACCGACTCACAACGATTCGGGAGGAGCAAACTGCAAATGTTATCTAACCCGCTTGAGGATTCTGTGCAGGTGACTGTATTAGTTGGGGACCAGGCACCTCATCTGGCCACCATCCCCCCCCCACCCCCCCCCCCCAAATCAGCAACATCTGGCCACCCCACTCTCAACTCCTGAACTTCCGACATGAATGGGGTCAACACAATTGCCCTGGATCTATCAGGACTAACACTGCAGACACGCAACACGGGCTGGCAAACTGGAGCAAGGAGTTCACATACTCAAACGTTTTGATCAAGAGGCTTGAAACCGTCAAAGCATCTCACTCCACCATGACCACTCACATATCATGTGTATATAAGTATATATATACTGTATATTAATAATGTGTGTATTGTATGTTCAATAAACATACAATGCCTTGATTAAAGGGATAACACTCCTCCTTAATGGTCTGCATATGTTTAACATGTAAACCCCAATCATTATAGTCTTTGACCAAATGAACCTGGTCATGTCAAGTATGTGTTCTGTGTTTTTATTATCGACAAAAACGGTGCACAAGAGTACAAGGAGAACAAATACACAACTCCTGATACGTGACCCCTCAGAGTAAACATTTGCAAACATTTATTCTGTGAACCACTGTGTGGGGAAACCAAACTTGGTAGCAGCAACCAGCTAATCAGCAACGGAGCGCATGGCAAACACAGCTCTTCCAAATCCCTGCGGCCGAAGGTCTTGACATTCTCACAAAACCGTGGGCCTTTGTAGATCTAAATCTTGTCAAAGTATTTTTGAATTGGTTGTAGTTTCTTTATTGTCAATCACTTTGGCTTGATAATTACAATAAATTGTTTTTTTTTTTGTTTTTTTTAAAAAAAGCATCATTTGTGCTGCATTACATTACATCAAAGATTTGGTTATTCTGGCACATTTTTTTTATTTTTTACAAATTGGGAATAATATAAAAATAGTAAAAAAAAATACTTTGATTGTAATCTGCTTACTTCAACAGTTGGACTAAGTACTACTAAGTCCCTAATTCTCTTCCATTGTTACAGCAACAACTCCCCCTGGAGGCAACAAACGATTTCAGATATCATGGAGAACACGCTTGTTTAGAAATATGTATACAGACTACAGATGGATCCTTGATCTGAACTCATCAGTGCCAATTAATGACTCCTTCGGTTAAAACTCCTCGACCGGGCCTCAGTAGTTGAAATTGAACTTTTAATCTTGGTCTATAGGCCCATGCATGACTCAAGATTTAAAAAAAATATATAGAGTTAAAGTGAAAAAACGTCAGAAGTAATGACACTGAGCCCCTTTATCAGGGATATGGAACTCCTCCAATCGCCTGTCTCTGGTCCCCGGGCTGCAACTGAGAGGTGATTGAAATAGAGAGGCTGTTAGCCAGCCTGAAGTGTCTGGCTATGTAATCAATGATACTACCTACTTGTCAGTCTTAAAGAGGCCTGACACAATGTAATCTGAAGCACTCCCGTCAATGAGCCCTGTTCCATTACTGTGAGCGAACCAGCAGGGAACATGTGCTCCGCTCTGCACATCCTTCCTGAAGTCTTGATGCCAGCTCCTGCAGACCAAGGGGCAAAGAAATACTGTTGTCAATTATTATTTATTTTTTTTAAAACAAAACGTATAGATTTCACAAATAAAGTGGTGTGAGGTAGCAGGTGTACCTGGTCACATTGAGCTGATGTCCTTTGACATACATGGTGGCGTCTGGTTTCTCAGGAACATCTCCTGGACGTAGATCTCCAACCTCAAACCCAATCCCATGGTAGAACTGACCTGGATCACAATTTGTTATTATTAAAGACACACATAAATAAATACATAATAATTAGCGACTATAGCATAAAATAGTATAAATATAAATGTGGTATTTTGAGCAGTTTCCTGTAACTTCATAATTTCTCATAACAGATTTTCATATGAAAACCAACACTTCTGAGGTATAATGTGTTTGCTTATGAATCATCTATGGTTGGCTCAGTAGAAAGAAAGCTAACGTATGCCCCCTAGTGGACAGAGCCTTACCTAGCAGGCCGTGGACTTCCTGGGACATACGATGACTTTCCAATGTGTAAAATCCCAGATAATCCTGATGATAGTGGCGTTTCCTCCACACCTTTGTGTGCCTGACCACCCTGAACTTGATGCAGTCCCTTATGGTCACGGTCACACTGTTGTTGTTCATCATCTTAAGGCTCACACTGAAAGATACACGAGATGTAGATTCAACATTGCTAAAAGTTAAAGTGGTGATACATAAAGTTATTTGTGCATCGATGATTGCACAAAAGTATTAACTTGTTGTCTTGTTGAGCTATTTTGCTTCATATTTGTCAGTTTATCCACTTTTCCTATTTGATTACCCTATTATACACATTTGATAATGTTTCACACATTATTCCCAGAGTGCCACGAGATGTCCTAGATATTAGAAAAAAACACGTTGAATATCAATCTCAGCTATATAATAGTGTGAAATATTGTCCAATGTCTCAAGTTTAGAGCATCCCTAATCTGAAAGATTGGAGGCGAATATCAAACTAACATCACTATAAAGTTATAAGAGTTATAAGAGACTACAATCCGGTTATCCTCAACTTGTCTGCGAAATCGCCAAATCTCACAGGAACACTCAACTCACACACACAGGTGAAAACTGACACAAACACAAGCAGACGTCTTACTCACCTGGGTCCTTTGAGGGAAGCTTGGTCTGACCACAGCAGCTTGACCTGTTGCCCGTCCTGGGACAGAGTGATGTCCTCCGTGGTCACCTCCAGCCTCACCCCCAGGGCTCGGTGGTCCACACCAATGTGGTCAAAGTAGGTCATGACTCCGCTCGCGCTGGCTTTCTTTTGCTTTTTCGCAACAAGTTGCCCGTTAACCAGAAAACCTACAAAGGAATAAGGGGGTTTTTAGAATTACATTTTTGCATTGATGTTCTTCAGAAAATGAAGCCCGTGTTGGATAAGATTTGTGTGAGAGGGATGGTTGGCTCACCTGAGGAGGGGTCTTTAACCAGGTTCAAGATGGTTCCAGGTGATTCGTTGATGTCAAAGCACAGGGCGTCCTCTCTCTCTGGCAGCTCGATCATAAAATGAGGATCTCCATCCACTGAATAGCAACGCAAAAAAAACGTTAAGGTCCATTCATGGAAGCAGCATTTGTATTGAAACGTCAGATTTGAAGTTGACCATCAATAGCCATCAAACTATATATAAAATATATATAAACATATTTACCAGTAACAGTGAGCTGAGCACACAGTGCATACATTTTTATGGGGGAAAGACAATAGCCAATAGTAAGCCCCACTGCATGACACAGCAGCAGCCATGGCGGATAAAGCAAAAGTGGGGTGGATTTACAAAATGGAGTCGCACTAACACTGCAACATGTAAGCCGTTTCTCAATTCGCGTTCTCGTGTACTTGCGTTCTCGATAAACGTCATCAGTGGTAGCCCAAGCACTGTTCCAATTTCAAGTACGCGAGTACGCGAGTACTGTCGTAAAACCCGGAAGTGTTCTCGATGCGTTCTCGATGAGGCCGTTCTACCGAGGATGCATCGGAGGTGACTCGTGTGGACTTGGGGCCGTTAAATATCCCAGAATGCATCATCGAGTCCGCTGCTGTTCCAATTGCAGGTGCGTACTCGCGTTCTCGGAAGTCTGTACTTGAAAGTCCGGACTTGCCAAGTACGTACTTCCAAGTCCGCGAGAACGTAGTCTGCGTACTTGGTATTGAGAAACGGCTGTACAGTCCATTGTCCCGCTGTCTACATGGCTTCATCATAGTTATTTAATGGTTATCTAGGATGTTCATAAAAAAAATACAAAAGCTAGCATAGCTAAGAAGATATCATGGCCATGTCTAACCATGTTTGTTTACGCTTAAGTCACATTTGTCATTGCAAGATTGCAATTGCGATTTGCGTACATTCCGATTTTGAGAATCAGGACTGGGTTGGTGGGGAATATAATTGGTTTGTGTTGTGTGTGTTGACAAAATGGTCTTCCACATACTTAAATACCAAAACAGTTACATTTACCTTCATCTACTGTAAGGTGTGTGGTATAGCACGTTTATAAATGAGAAAAAAATAGCTTTAGTGTTTGTCATGCGTAACTCTCCTTATCTTATCTCGTAACTCATTATCTTTCACTTGTCAGAAGCTGTATCATGGACCCGCCCCCCTTCTAGTGGCAAATATGGATATACTCTGTTTGACTAATTATCAAAACTGGTTTGAAAAATGTTATAGAGGTCCAATCCATCCGTTCGTGGAGGGTGTGAAGTATGGAGAGGGTAGATGGGGTGGAGGGTGTCGAGTTTGTGGAGCGTGTGTCGGTAGTGTGAAGAGACTTGTGAGCGTGTGATTGAGTGTGAACAGTGTTCACACTATGGAGAGCGTGGCGTCTGTGGGGAGCGTGGGGTGTAGAGTTTGGGAGAGCTTCTCACCATCTGCGTAACTCATAATTCCCGGGCTCATCATGACTATAGCCGCAAATACAAAAACACAGATGTAAAACGTCTGTTTTAAAACAGCACTTACAGATTTAAAGGTTCCCTAAACCAGTGAGTGGTCAGTGACTTTCATGACGCTTCTGTCCGCACTCTTTCGCTGTCTCGTAGACATGAGATCAGAAACATTAAACAACATGGGATGGAAGGAGAGGATTTAATGGAAAGGGGGGGGGGGGGGGTGTGGAGAGTGTGGAGTTTGTGGAGTGTGACAAGTGTGAACAGTGAGGAGATTACAGAAGGTGTGGACAGTGTGGACTTTGTGGAATGTCAAGAGTGTGGAGTGTGTGGGGGATGGGGTGAGTGTGAAGAGTGTGGAGTGGGGGCATGTGTGATAAGTGTGTAGAGCAGGAGCGTCGCTAGCAGTTGAACATATTCGGGGCTGTAGCCCAGAAGTTAGAGTCCTTTTAAGACGGGGGAGAAAATTTGAAAATTGGTGTGATGAACATGCAACTGTAATGTTGTTTGAGAAGGAAAGGAAAGACCAATCGTCATGTCTGACTCACGTAGGGGCAGGCCTACTGAGTAGGTTAATGTTTAGGTTAAAGGACAATTTCAGTATTTAGCACATTGAGCCCCCTTTCTGGGTTGTCTAGGATGAAATAGAGTGGTTGACACCGGCATTTTGACTATTGGTCCTGTCTCGGGTATTTGGCTCATTTAGAATCGCCCTGCACGCTTCAGAATGGCTGGCTACATGCATGCACAAACCTGTCCTTAAAACAACTCCAAACGCACATTTTCAGAAATGTGCAACTCACCGAGTGGTTAGTGGTGTTCGTTGACGTTCCAAATCAAGTATCGTAGCGAAATCCAAAATTTCTGTTGGAAGACTCACTGTTGTGGAAACGGAAAGGGGGGCTGTTTACGTTTGGTTGTAGTCTTTTCGCTCGGTTCTAGCCCTACTGTTGAGACGGAGAACTGAGCGAAAAGACTACAACCCTCTTCGAGCCTGCACGAAGAGTTCAATGTCATAGCTGTCACGTCTTTCTGACCAATCGCAGTTCAAGGCCACCTGGGCTGTACCACTGAGGGAGGGGCCGCTCATTTACCCCCCCTCCACACACCGACTTGGTTGCGACGTTGACAGTTTGTGAGCGTTGTGTGTGTTGAGTTTATAAACGCAATAATATATAGTAAACATTGATAAACGCAATATTGTTATCCCGCAGTAATCAGACCGGCGGCCACGAAACGTTAACGGCCCACCGGGAATTCTCCCGACTCTCCTGATTACCACTCCTCCACCGTGTGTGTATGTGTGTGTGTGCGGTGTGTGCATGCGTTATTCGATAGCCTGGTAATGTTTAAATGTACGGTAGTATTCATACTGGTTTAAATAATACATATAGACGCCTGTCCCAAATGTAGGCTGAGTTCAGTGATTGAAACAAATAAAAAGCCCGGGCTATTCATTTCAAGTTTTACGGTAAACACTGTCATGCACCTACCCGATGTCAAGTGGACCGGGTTGAATTCACTGCGGGTCTCTCTTCTCATATCCATCTTACCAAATATATTTTATTACTGTCCTTCTCAACACTCTGATCTCACTTAAAGGCTATCTAGCAGCACGAAGCAGCAATCGACGTGATGCACTATGCTTAGGGAAGAAAGAATACCGACGTTGAATTTGCAACATTTTTGCAACAAATGATTCTAAATCCCGCCCATATATGACACGTCAGAATTTTGCGTTTTTCACTGGCTACAATGTTGCATCTGTGGCTGCTGGCAATGCAACAACATAAAAGTCTACTCTACAGGGCTATCATTTTCATCATTATTGTGTTTTTTTTATTTTTTATTTGACGGCACGGAGATCCGGGGCTGTTCCCAAAAGATCTGGGGCTATAGCCTCGAATATCCAGGTCTAACAACGCGCCTGGTGTAGAGTCTTGAGTGTGTGATAAGTGTGAACAACAAAAGGGTGTGGAGTGTGCAGAGTGTGTTGGGAGTGTGCAGAGTGTGTTGTGTGGGAGTGTGAAGATGGGAGAGCGTGGCGTCTGTGGGGAGTGTGGGGTGTAGAGTTTGGGAGAGCTTCTCACCATTTGAGTAACTCCTAAGTTTGGCTGCCGGTCTGGACCTGACTATAGCCACAAATACAAAAACATCGATGTTAAACACGTTAAGCACGGCATAGACATGTCTCGTAGACATGAGATCAGAAACATTAAACAACATGGGATGGAAGGAGAGGATTTAATGGAAAGGGGGGGGGGGGGGGGGGGGAGTGTGGTGAGTGTGGAGAGTGTGGAGTTTGTGGAGTGTGACAAGTGTGAACAGTGAGGAGATTACAGAAGGTGTGGACAGTGTGGACTTTGTGGAATGTCAAGAGTGTGGAGTGTGTGGGGAATGGGGAGAGTGTGAAGAGTGTGGAGTGTGTGGGGGAATGGGGAGAGTGTGAAGAGTGTGGAGTGTGTGGGGGAATGGGGAGAGTGTGAAGAGTGTGGAGTGGGGGTATGTGTGATAAGTGTGTAGAGTCTTGAGCGTGTGATAAGTGTGAACAGCTTGGAGAGTGTGGAAAGTGTGAAGCGTGTGGACAGTGTTGACACTGTGGAGTGTTGAGAGTGTGCGAGTAGTGAGGAGAGCTTCTCACCTCTTTGGGAAATCCTAGCATTGGCTATTGGGGCTGCTTGTAGCCTGACTATAGTCACACATTTAGAAATAGAGATATAAACATAAATATAGAAACACAGCCAAGATATAACAAGTTGTCAAACCAGTGAATGGTCGGTCAGTCACTTTCATACCGTCTTTCTCCTCAATATGTCGCTCTCCTGTAGACATAAGATCAGAAATATTAAAAAAACAGTACAACTACACCAAACACGGAAACAAAGGAAAGATTTAAAGGCTAAGAGTCCTTGTGTGATGGCAGTTCATTATTCTTTCGTAATTGCCAGAATATATCCATAAAAGGCATAGTCAAGCCCTGACAATCGGAATTCTTTGACCCCTTACATAACATATCATTATCATCAGGGACGTACTTAGACAAATAAATATCCTGTGACCTTACGACCCAGTCCGGTCTCACAACAGGCCGCGGTCTCACAGTCCCGCATAAAAAAAATCCAGCCGGTTCCGTCTGGAATAGAGCGACCGTTTGGGAATCTTCCCAAATCTCCCGATGTGTCCAATCTGTCCCTGATTCACGTGCACGAAGAAAAGCAAAGACGTCCTTAGTTACTGCTCTTCGTTAAGCTCTCCCTACCCTCAGTCAGCTTGTCTGCTATGAGGGGCCCGCTGGGACCATCCTCGGTCTCTGGCTTGGTGACCACCATGGAGGTGAGGGGGGTGACGAAGCTGTACTTCAGGGACATCTCCAGGGCTTTGGCCGTGGCGTTGCTCTTCTCCTCCGGTGAACCCAGCTCACTGAAAACAATTTTTTGTCCATTCGTAATAATGTTAAGCATTGCATGCGCACCAGTATGATGGGAAAATATGCAGATGTTTAATTCCTTATTAAACATTTAAACACAGTCACACACAATTAATGTGTGTGACTGTCACTTTCACTGTCACTGTCACACAATTAATGTGTGTGACTGTGTGTGACTGTGTAACGTATTTTGAAGTATTTTGAAGATTCTCCCATTTGGAATCATTAACTCTGGTATTATTAAATATGTTTTGATTTTCACCCGTCACGTTAAAGATCATTTTGTAAAAGTAAAGAATGTAAATAAATAAATAAATAAATAAAGCTGGATGATCCAAAAGGATCCAGACGGTTCAGCAGGGCAGACCTGGCGCCCAGTAGCTGCTGGAGGGTGAGGTAAGCCCACAGGCGCTCACTGAAGGTCCCGAAAATGTACTCCTGCTCTGGGTAGATCTGGTCCCACTCAGCCACCCTGGCTTGGACCTGCACCTGGAAGTCATTCCCACGCTGAGCAGTGGGGACAACGGGGGAGGGGAAAAAAAAATAAGGGGGGGGGGGGGGGAGAAGAAAAGTTTAAATGGAAAACGGAGAAAACAACAACATGGCTGTTGACTCCTGGAAGTCATTAGCAGCCGTGCCAGGGTCAAGCGAGGATAAAAGATTGCTTCACATCTTGCCAGCAGTACCCTAGAATCTAAAAGGCACGCAAGCCTTTAGTGGCACAACCAGAATTGACCCTTGTTAAAAGGGTTTTGTCGGTTTGCTAAGACCCCAGGTAAATTGTTGATATTGTCTATGTCGAGATGTAAAACAAAGCCTAACCCTAACAAAAGATATTTGTTTCACTCGCCCCCCCTCTCACGCTGTAGGCACGTTCCAAAATTGGCAGCGTCGCGCCATTGTCGTTCATTATATTCCAAATGAGTGTTTAGCAGCTACCATAGCTGTATCTTTGTTTTGCCCAACACAAGTTAGCACATAAGAACTGCCCTTACTAGGTATCTTTCAATAGTGCCCACAATACAAACGAACCACAAGTTTAGAGTCTGTGTTTACACGTCGTTTTGCACGCTCGCAAACACAGAGAGTGAGGCGCGCAGTAAGAATGCTGAGCGTAAATAATGGGCTGTGTGATATTCTGCCCCCTGAGTGCTGCAGAGCAACGTTTCAATGAGTCGCGAGGGTAAATGTAGGTTGGGGTTTATTTTAAACTGAGCTGTAAACTGAACTGTGCTCAGTCCACGGGTGTATGAATGTACGTAGAACACACGTAGAAACTGAACACAAATTAATATTTTCCCCCCGCTGAGCCAGTCCATTGCACACTGTGGGTCAAAGCAATGAAATACTCCAGTTTGATCCAAAATTCACTACCGTGCTCAAGACAAGGACGTTTAACATTCAAGTATTCAATGTCTCAAAATACACGAGCATGCGCAGTGACGTTTTAACACAGAATCTTGTGAATTTGTTCATTTGTGGGCACTATTGGAGAAAAACAGACGGGGCAGTTTGTATGCACTTACTTGTGTTGGACCAAACAAAGATACAGCAGTGTCATAGACCGACTCTGTTTAGTTTCCATTCTCCATCAGATGGCCTCACTTCATTCCCCTTACCTATCGATTATCCAGACCAATTGGTCTGGATACTTACAAACTCCATACTTACAGACACACATAGATATAAATACTTTATGCAAAATGTGAGTTATTAACATTCATGTTCACTCACTCCGTCAGCCTGCACTTCCACCAGGAAGTCCATGTCATTGTCAGACAGCCGCCCGGCCACCACAATCTCTGAGCCATTGAACAGCTGACTGAAGTGATGAGTGGTTAAGGACTCCACCGCGTTGTCAGGGTAACGCAGGTCCACCTCAGAGAGCAGAGGGGTAGCCACCTCCTCAAAGAAACCCTGGGACACGAAATGCATTAGGATATTTTTTCTCCACCATATACATACCTAAAATGTCTCTCTTAACCCTGTTTTGTATGTACTGTGTGTGTGTGTGTGTGTGTGTGTGTGTGTGTGTGTGTGTGTGTGTGTGTGTGTGTGTGTCTGTATTAGGGGTGTAACGATACACAAAAGTCACGATTCGGTACGTACCTCGGTTTTTAAGTCAGGGTTCGGTATGTTTTTCGGTACAGCAGGGTTAAAATTGTATTTTTATTTAAAAAAAAATTTTTTTGTTGATTTGATTTATTAAATTGTATCAAACAAATGCCTTACACACATGAAAATACATCAAATACAATTGAGGATTTTTTTAATATAAAATTATAAAAAATATTAATTATAAAAAAATATATAAAATATTTTATTTTTTATTAAAAAAAAAATATATATATATATATCTTTTTTTTTCATTATATTTTATTTAAAAAAAAAATAATAATAATAAAATATATATATATATATATATATATATATATATATATATATATTTTTTTTTTTTATTTATTTTTTTTTTTTTTTCCTCGGTACGCACCGAAATGAAACGTGCATCGAACAGTTGGACCCGTACCGATATGCGTAACGTTACACCCCTAGTCTGTATGTAAATGGTGCAACTTGAGCTATGTCATAACTAATAACAACATTCTGCATTTTTCTGTATTCCTCCAGTAAACAATCTGATAACAAGATCAGACATGTTAGATTTAGATCAAGCTAACCCTCTCTCTGATCTCATGTTGTCCCATTTCAATTTTCTCTAAAAAGGAGAACGTGAGCATTGCTGATATTCTAAGACTGTATTTCGATATTGTTCAGGACATTTTATGGGTCACAATGGATGCATCCCATGATTTAACATTCCCTGTTAGATCATAAATTCTTCTCTATATTTCTTTACTAGTTCAGTCACCTCACCTGCAGTTGAAGGGTTGCATCTGAGGCCACATAGATCCTGCGTGCAAGCCCCTTGTTTTGTTTGGCCATCACATCCAGGAAGGAGAAATCCACGTCGTTCCCAAAGCCCAGGCAGAACAGAGACATGTTACCACCGATGGCGTTGAGCACGTTCTTCTGGATCCTAGGGAGGGAGGACTCCCCTGCAGGTAGCCAATCCAACCATAAAATACAGAATGGCACAACATCCACAGATTAACATATGGGTTTGGCCCACACAAAGGTTAAACCATGATTTGTATCGTCATGTCAACGCTCACACCTGTAGTTTGTATCCCTGAACAACAATACACAATATATGAAAGAAAGATTTCAAACTTCAAGAATGTCACGATTTACACACGTCTCTGACCTTGTTGGATGATACCTGTGTTCATGTGAGCACAATATCCTCATGATCTCACCTGAATTGGGCATTCCGTCAGTCAGTAAGATAATCATGTCCACACTTGTCCGTGTGCCTCCTCTGTCCCTCTTCAACATGTCTACTGCTCTCAGCACGGCATCGTTGATATTTGTACCTGTGAGGGGAGGGAGATCATGGCACTGCATGGTCATTGTTTTCTGACCATGAGAAAAATTTGTTGAAATTTCAACTGAGAAGATGTCAGAAGCATGTGACGTCTTTTGATATTCGCAGTTTGAATCTCACTTCCGTTATCCTTGATTTTCTTGACATACTTCATTGCGTCGGTAACATTTTCTCTCGTGGCCTTCGTAAGAGAATTCTTCCACAGGAGAACGGCATGGTCAAATTTGATGATGCCGAAATGATCTTCATGGTGTAGGTCTTGCAGAATGGCCAGCATTGCCTCTCGGGTCTGAAGAGCATTTACAGTCTAAGGTTAGACCTTTAAACATTAACGGAAGACGTGTATTAATATCTCCAAATATGACATACACACACATGCGCAAACACATTATTACCTGTTGTATCTTGGTGCCTGACATTGAACCACTCCTGTCAATGACAAACACCACATTCTTTGGGATGCGAGGAAGATCCGGAGGAGCAAAGAAATGCACAAAGTATCCGTTCACGATCTGGAAGTAGAAATGCAAAAGCGAAATTGATCAGTTTAAATTAGTCTCCACTAAAGTCAGCATTGTGTTTCATTTGTCGACAGCAGACCTGAATGTCTCCTAGGCCTGACGCTCGTTTCACGTCATACTTGATGATGAAATCCCCATCGATCAGAGACCCATCACACTCTGGACACTTCCTCTGCTGATCCAGTGTGGGCGAGAAGGAGATGTGTGCCTGAGCGACCGATGATGTATTAGTTAATTCTCAAAGGTTATGGTTTGAATAGCTTAGAAACACCATCGTACATGAAATGCAGACAGGGTTTGACTAAATTTATAAATATAACTGATATATTATATCATATATATAATGAAACTGAAACGTTTGAGGAGCTTCTCTTATACCTTGTTGTCTGTGACCGTTTTCTCCACCAGGGGTAGGAGTTCATTGGAAAGGAAGGTTCCATGAGCATCCACAAAGGCAATGCCCTGGGGCTCATAGATATCAGCCACAATCTGTAAACACACACACACACACACACACAATATTTTGTATAAATATACAGAGCCCAGGACACTTAAGGGATTGTAAACTTGGATTCACCCGAAAGTTCTGGACCAGCTGCTTGGGGTTTATTCGGGTCAGGATCTCATACTGGCCCAATTTCCTCTGAAGAAGCTCCTCATAGGTCAGGATGAAGGTCACATTGCTCTTCGCTGCGATGTTGACGGACACAGAGAACTTCTCCATCGTCCTTCCAGAAGCTCTGCAACAGACAATATGTGAAGGACCTCACCACCATCTCCCTGAAAGTCGTAGAGTTTGACACTAGACTTCTTCATCTTGAAACTTGTAACTTACTTGACCAGTCCAGCTGTCTGCCCTTTAGACACTGCTTTGTCATACTGCTTCCTAGCCTTCTCTTTTTCATTTACCTTCCCAACATAGACTTGACCCTCAATCTCCCTAAGAGTGGGAAAACATAGATGCATTAAATAAAAAAAAATCAAACAAACAAAACCTCAAAACAGATCTCTCTTTAAAAAAAATGTCATTCTTACTCACATGCTGAAGTTGGTGATGAAGGCCGTCTTGGGCAGGTCCACCTCAAAGAATATTTCCTGAGAGGAGTTGGCTTTGTTCAAAGCACTGGAGGTCATGACTGTGTGAGCGAACCGAGATGCCACCATACAGTGTACTGTGACACTGAGCACCTCCACCATCTGAACAGAGAGAGAAAACATTTAAATATATACGTAATAATGTGAAGTATCTCTAATATATTGGATTTCCAGGATGTCTCACCTTTGCATTGTTTGTACTACGTTTCTGGAATAGAAATTAAAGCACATTAAAAGTTTATTAAAGCAATTTCTACATATGTGTTTTAGTACTATACAATACATGCCATCATGTGGTCGTAAATGTCTCCTACCTGACGAGAAATGGGGCTCGCGACAGCCTCGGCGTCCTGGAAAATGACGTGAACGTTAAAACTGTATCAGAAGGAGTACACCCTTCATTTCTTCAAACAGCATGAGTTTAGAGATTAAAAAACGTTTTCTCCATTTGAATCATCTTGTTGCATTAATTTCATATTTGACTCGCGAAAATCACACACAAGACTAGAAGATTTGACTAACGAAAATCACACACAAGTTTAGACACATTGGGTTTAATGTAATTATCAATTAACATATGTCAAACGGTGGACAATCGATCTATGTATGTAATAGAAACACAGACAACGTTGAAATGTTAGTTAAAGTGGATTGCGCAATGTAAGTGTCATATATTCCGGGACAAAATGTAATATTAAAAAAAAAAAGTTTGTAAGTAGGCCTATGTAACTGGCTGCGTAGCTTTCAGTCCCTGGCACACCCAGGGCCTATGATTGCAAGGTGCCAAATTCCGTTTCCCTGTGGACCGTTGATACAAACTCTTGCTCTCGCAAGGGTTAACTTTAAAAAACGTCTGGTCTTTTAAATATCCTCAACAAATAGGCTACACTCAAGAAAATAGTAGGTAGGTCTATTTAATAGTTCCCGCACATGTAACAAGTTCATATCTAAACATGATAGGCTATATTTACCCTCTTCATATCTTCATTGCGTGTGATGAACACTGCTCCATCGACCAGAATAATAAAGGTGTAGAGGAAACTCCAAAGAAGCAGCGTGCTCCACTTCCCAGGCATGACTGACCTCAACATCTACTGTGCGTCACCTCTTTCCCAGGAGTTCTCATCTCAGGCTTGTATGAATTCCGAATGGGCGTTATTGGCAATAGAGAGGGCGGGACTATCAGTTACATGGGTTAAGCGGCGAGAGCTAGAGAGAGGGCGGGACTTCTGATATAGGGATATCAGTTTTACCGTTAATGGTTTTGGACATAGCTTTTTCATATACATCGTTGTATCATTCTGCTTAGTTGTTCATATTGTCCTGTTCTTATTCTTCTTTCCCCGGGGAGGTTCTGGCGCACACTGCTCATAGGAATTAAAAGACCGGAAATAACGTTGGGGTAGACCGGGGAAACGCTATAATTCAGGATCCTCTCTCAGCCTAGGCTGTGTGGGACCAAAACAAGAGCACAATCTTTCCCGTAACTGTCCTAACTCCGCCCACATCCTGGTTTCACTCGAAAAGAAGCATATATATATATATATATATATATATATAAAGCGCACATTGACAAAACGAAACTAAAACGATTTTTTTCCCCCTGCATCAAGTCTGGACCTGCTTTAATAGTGGTCATGATACAACGATGAATTAACTAAATTTCCACATTAAAAGCTTGGCCTATTATTCCAAGGTCAAATCAAGTTGTGACTGATATTAAGCCTACATTGTAGCCTACAATAAGGAAAATACGTTAATTTATTTCTCAAGTAAAATTTTATATTTAATAAATGTAAAACATTTGTTTTCCCATCTTATCAATATAATAAGATTCCGTTTTTTTCAAATTACTTCACCAATTTGGCTATTCCCCACACACGTTGTATATATATAAGAATGGTGTTTTCCCCAAACTAACATTTAATGTTAGTAGTGTTGTGTAGTAGTGTTGTGTTAATAGAAGCCATATTCTTTATATTTCCTACCCCAAAACTGCTATACAGGTTTTATATTGTTGTTTTAAGGTGAAAGACTATAATAAGAACCTGAATGTTATTTTCCATCTATGCCTACATCAAAAGGCTATCTACTGTAACGTAAATTAAGTATTGTAAAGGTAAGTATTGTAAGCCTTTTTAAAAAAAAAATTAAACAGAAGTAGTGTAAACTGATCTTTAAAAAACAATATAGCCTACACCCTACTTTAAATGGTTATGTTTTATCTTTTATAAAAAAATAATTATATTGATATTATATTTTGCATTTATAACTTAATATTATTTATTTAGCTTATTTAGGTTTTTTTTGTTTTTTCTGGCCTCATTCTTACTCATAGACCCATTAGTTAGACTATTAAATTGGTTTATTTACGTTAACCAAAATTGAATTGATAGGCTATAGGGCTAAATGTATGGCATCGATGTAGGATCAAAAGTATTGTAGCCGTGTATGACCATATCCGAATGTGTGAAGACCTTTTGTGTGCATTCATAAAAAATGTAACAAATAAACAAATTCATAAACTTCCATATCAATGAACCAAAATAGTTTTATTTGAAATCTGTATTGCCTGTATTTGTATGCCTGTATGTAGTTTCTTCTACTTAAAAATAGCTGACTGTTTTTTTTCCCCCTTCTCGGGGATTATATTCCCAGTTTTGATCTCGGACGTGTGAAAAAAAAAAACTTGTGAAAATCAGTGGTATTCAGTGAGGTTCACCACTCCAAGATGGCGGCCCCGCGTCTCGTCAGCGCCAGTAGGCAGTAGCGGCATAGACATCTTATAAGTAGACGCAGCATCGACCGCTACTGCCTACTGGCGCTGACGAGACGCGGGGCCGCCATCTTGGAGTGGTGATCCGCTCCACTCAGTGTAATTCATTTGGCAGGAGCAATGAACTGTCAGCGCATTTAATTAATCTTACCTCACTGAATACCACAGATTTTCACGCGTTTTTTTGTCATACGTGTAGCTATGATAAAGGACACATGTTTTGGCGTGTTTTATTATTCATAGTTGGCTTAACAGTAATAGAATATTCTTATATGTTAAAGTGACCAGACGTCCGAGATCAAAACTGGGAATATAATCCCAGAGAAGGGGAAAAAAACGGTCAGCTATTTTTAAGTAGAAGAAACAATATGATTAGGTTATATATACATATACGTATATCCTACATAAACAATGCATGAATACATTAGATATCTTAGGGACTTATAGACTGTATCTCTGTTGCTGCAGCAGCAGAGTTTATTCTGTCTTGACACTTTGTATTGATATTTTGTATTACATTCTTCCCTTAAATTATGTTTAGAGTGATTATTTTATATGTATTTTTTATGTATGTCGCTTTGGATAAAAGTGCCAAATACATAAATAAACACCTGAAAGTTTTTATATCAGCTAAAACCACCAATCTGTTTCACTGGATTCAGAATAAAACCAAATTCTGTCTTATGCAACAATGTTAGTATTTCAATATTGTTACTTGAACGACTTATTCATGGTTCCAATTATACTGTTAAGAAAGTATTGTCTTATACTTTGCCTAAAATTAGACAAAATAGAACATTTCCTTACAAAGACGAATGGGGCCGGGGAACTAAGTTTTAACTTAATATTTGCCTTGTAGAATTCAGCAAGATTGGAGTGCAAAGAAGTGCAAATATATCAATAGAAATTGGGAATTATACACAAGTTAACATTCAATTCAATTTTATTTATAGAGCGCCAAAACATTACACGTCTCACGGCGCTTTACAGAGTATTGAACATTCAGAGCGAGCCCATGAGTAACAGGGGCGAGGAAAAACTCCCTAGAATTTGAGATACATATAGGAATAAACCTCGAGCAGATCCACGACTCGAGGGCCTGACCCATCTGCCTAGGGTCAGTTACAGGGCAGTGAGGTTTGTATACATGATAAATGAATAGGTTAGTTAGGTGTAGAGAATAGAACATGGTGTTTAGAGCCACCTGGGGTGTATGTTACAAAGAGGTGGGATGGTTACCTTACCAGTATGATAGGGATGGGACTTCAGGTGCGATGAGGGCCAAATACAAGGATGGCTAATGACTGGTAATGGTTTACCTCACAAGTGAGGTAAGGGGGAAGAGAGAGATATATAGAGTGGGTTAGTATTGCTATACGTTTCATGATGGTTAGTATTAAGTGTATCAATGGTACTATATAGTGTTACACTATAGAGAGAAAAGGCAAGAAATGTTATTGATAATGATTTATCAAGTCTCAGTTCATAGCCGGGTGAACACAGTAGTTCAACAGTAATCCCAAAAAATACCCCATTCCAGTTGTCAGGTAAGTGTGGCAGGACCTTTTCCTGTTTATCACACATTTCACGAAGGTGGGCTGCACAAAATTGGGTTGGAAAGCTAGACTAGCTATACTATAGCCACTGTCCATCTGATTGTCTAGTTAGCTAATATCATCATACGTGCTTTTACTGGCTTGATATTCGCTGCTATGGTTAAGGTTAGGTTTAGGGTTAGGGATAAGGGTGAGGATGAGGATAAGGGTGAGGATTAGGGTAAGGTTGGGGGTGAGGGTAAGGGAGGCGGGCGGTTAGGGTATAGGGGAGGGGAGAGGTTAGGGTTAGAGGGGGGGGGGGGGGAGGTATGAGTAAAGGAGGGGGGAGGTAAGGGTGTATGGGGGGGGGAGGACAGAGGTCAGGGTATAGAGGGGGAGGTTAGGGTATAGGGGAGGGAGGTTGGGAGAGGATATGGGAGGGGGGAGGTTAGGATATAGGGGAGGGAGGTTGGGAGAGGATATGGGAGGGGGGAGGTTAGGATATAGGGGAGGGGAGAGGTAACCTTACCTCATTAGGGTAACATGCATGTGTATAATAAAAATTACCATACAACAAGCCACACAACCAGGTCATTTTAAATGATTTTATATCATAAAACATCAGTATACATTTCAACATCTGTGCACACAGTGAAACAATTCTGGGATGTGATTAAAAAAACAACAATGGTTCATCGTGAGACCCATCTGACCCTAACTCTGTCCCTAACACTGAACCATGAGGAACCCGCGAAGGAACCCTTGAGAAACAAGGAACCCTTGACAACCCGTGACTTAAGTCACGTCCTGCGAGGTAGAAGTTGCATCTGAAGTCTCCACCGTCCAGCTCCGACGAGGCGCCGTCAGTGGGTCACTGAAATGTTGCAAGAGGAAAAACACAAATCGTTAGCCTCGTAGCATAATCTATGTTAATAGCCATAGGCCAACAATGTCAATGAGGCTACCAATGTCGATTACACTATGAGGCTACCCATGTCGATTACGCTATGAGGCTACCATGTTGATTACACTATGGGGCTACCAATGTCAATTATGCTACAATATCAATTATACTATGAGGCTAATGATATAGATAACTCTATGAGGCTAGCAATGTTGATTATGCTATGAGGCTAACAATACCCATTATGCTATGAAGCTAACGATATCCATTATGCTATGAAGCTAACTATATCCATTATGCTATGAGGCTAACGATGTCCAGCTAGGCGGCTAACCAGATTCCGGGTCTCCCTCCAGATAGGTGGCTCCTCCTCCATAATTTTTTTAGTTTATATAATTTGTGTTGAAGAAAATACTTTTGTTTTGAGAATTCTACACTAGAAACACAGTGGTAGTAGTTTATTATTCTTTGGACACCTTGTTTAAATAATTCTGAATCAAATCAAATTTTAAACTTCAACATGAAACATGCACACACTTGGGAATTTGTAATTCAGGAATATAGTAAAACATTCTGTGAATTTAACAGCATAGCTTTGGTGGTGAAACAATGTAAAAAAAACCTGTTGGTATTAACCTTCCAAAGACTTGAGCAGTCCCATCGTAGTCCTCGTCTCGCTCCTGGTGGGTCGTCAGCTTAATCTGTTCACAATACAAACACACATTAAAAGGGTGATGTTACGTTACCAAGTGTGAGTGTGACCAGCTGTTACGTTTTAGTGTCCACCTTGATGTACGCTGGATAAACTATAGTAGTAGCAGCTGATGTGACCTTAATTACTTCAAATCACAGCTTTGGCTAAAATTCACAGAATGAAAAATCTGAAGGAAAAACTAATGAAGACCCTCTACGATTGTTTGAAATAATTAAAAAGAACCTCCAGGTGTCAAGTGTTTGGTTATGGTTACCCTCCGGTCCACAGCCTCCGGTCCAGCCTGGTGCCCCATTCCTGGTCCAGGGGGATCTGGATACCCTCCGGTCCAGCCTGGTGCCCCATTCCTGGTCCAGGGGGATCTGGATACCCTCTGGTCCAGCCTGGTACCCCATGCCTGGTCTAGGGGATCTAGTTACCCTACATTATAATTAAGTGCGAGAAAAGCACTAGACACATCTGCATTATCATTATCATTATTATCCACCCTGGTGACCCATACCTGGTCCAGTGGGATCTGGTCACCTGCTGGTCCTCAGCCTCTGGTCCACCCTGGTCCAGGAGATCCTGTGAAGTCAGACAGCATCTTTATAGACCCGTGCACATCGGTCTCGAATCTAACTACCAACCCCCCCGCAGGAGCCCCTTACCTTGAGCTGGAACGACGATGGAGATCTTGGGGTGCTTTGGTCGTCTTGTTGCAAAATACAGCCAACAGACTTACCTTGAGCAGATCTAGTAGTTTGTTGCTGTTGGTTCATGTACAAATAATTGACTATACATTTCATATCCCCCCCATTTAGCAAATAATTCCCACCCATAAACAAGGCTGACAACAGTACAAAATAACAAACTTCTCATGCCTTTTGTCTACTTCCTTACTACTCTCTAAAACATCGCATGCACATCGCATGAGTGTTGCCTTACTGATCAGGGTGTGATCTGAGTGACCAGAGATGCATGCTGGGATACTGTGCCATCTGACGCCTACAGTTCTGTAGAGGTTCCCCCTCAGGAGAAACCAAGTTTTCAAAAGGCTGTCGTGACATCAGTTACATGACCTGGAACGTCCGTCAAGACCGTGACAGGGACTCCCCAAGGAGAAACGCCAAAGGGTAGGCTGTGAGGCTCCCCCTCTCGGCGACTAGAATACAACAGCTCTTACAGGAGAGAATCATGGTGCACATTTCAACGTTCCTCTTCATAGACCTTGAAGCCCCAGTGAGGCTTTCTTCACCTCTTCTGAAGAAGAGCACAACTGCAGCTCGACAGGGACGCTAGTTGGGATGTTTCCACGATGGTTTCCGATTCAGCCCGAGAAACACTTGGATCTCAGGGCAGGAGTACAGGAGATCCAGAGGGCTTGCCAGCAGTCCATCATGTTGAGGTTAGGTAGGGAAGCCACGTTGCAGAATGTTTCATCTTTCATCTTCAGTTAGTTGGTTGGTTTCTCATCCGATTCTGTCCATTCGGAATGCCGTTAGTCCATCATCCATTGTACCAAGTAGCCATTGTCGCTTCCCATTGTTTGCATGATTCAGTCACACTACAGTCCAAGCTGCATGACACTCAAGTCATCCTGTCCAGTGTGTAGAAGGTCGAATTGAGATCCAGATGCTAGATCGCTCCAGGCTCTTGCTGTATTGAACACCCACTTTGTTATCCTCTTTGATTTAGGCCACAGACTTGAGTCATCAGAAACATCCGACCAAATGACACTCAAGGGTGTTTCAGGAAGAGTAGCATCCTCCTATAGCTGAAAATTAAAATGTTCAGGTAATACAAGCCTAGTAGAAGTAGAAAAATTTCCCCTTACACATGTGGTGCCCAGTACCAGGTTAAAGATTGCCCCTCTCACACTTAGTGCCCCATGCCAGGGCAACGATTGCCCCTCTCACACTTAGTGCCACATGCAAGGTTAAAGATCACCCCTCTCACACTTAATGCCCCGTGCAAAGTCAACAATTGCCCCGCTCACACTTAGTGCCCCATGCCAGGTTAAATATTGCCCCTCACATGAAGTAGTGCCCCATGCCATGCAAAGATTGCCCCTCACACTTAGTACCCCATGACATGCAAAGATTGACCAGTACCAGGTTAAAGATCGCACCTCTTTATTTTCAGTTATTAGATTGTGTATTTACACAAACAATGACAATACTCAAAGGAATACAAAGCCAAACGAGAGGAGAGACCAGTGGAGGGTTTGTAGGTCTTTGAGAGGAGAGACCAGTGGTGGGTTTGTAGGTCTTTGAGAGAGGAGACCAGTGGTGGGTTTGTAGGTCTTTGAGAGAGGAGACCAGTGGAGGTTTTGACAGAGACCAGCGGTGGCTTTGTAGGTCTTTGAGAGACGAGACCAGTGGAGGGTTTGACGGAGAGACCAGCGCTGGGTTTGTAGGTCTTTGAGAGACCAGTGGAGAGTTTGACGGAGAGACCAGTGCTGGGTTTGACGGAGAGACCAGTGGAGGTTTTGTAGGTCTTTGAGAGACCAGTGGTGGGTTTTTAGGTCCTTGAGAGAGGAGAGACCAGCGGAGGTTTTGACAGAGAGACCAGCGCTGGGTATGTAGGTCTTTGAGACGAGACCAGTGGCGGGATTGACGGAGAGAACAGTGCTGGGTTTGTAGGTCTTTGAGAGACGCGATACCAGTGGTGGGTTTGTAGGTCTTTGCACCCTGCCCTTCACAAAGAAAAGAGAACTCTTCCCGGGGCTCCCGCCAGCTTCTCCGGGGTCGTTTGCGTTACCGCACTGGACACCTCGTGGCGCCTATCTCCGCCTCTCCAGATTTGGGAATCTGAACCCGACTCCCTTTCGATCGACCGGGGGCGACGGAGGCAATCGCCCCGCAGAGACGAGAGACCAGTGGAGGGTTTGTAGGTCTTTGAGAGGAGAAACCAGTGGTGGGTTTTAGGTCTTTGAGAGGAGAAACCAGTGGTGGGTTTGTAGGTCTTTGAGAGAAGAGAAACCAGTGGTGGGTTTGTAGGTCTTTGAGAGAAGAGAAACCAGTGGTGGGTTTGACGGAGAGACCAGTGGTGGGTTTGTAGGTCTTTGAGAGAAGAGAAACCAGTGGTGGGTTTGTAGGTCTTTAAGAAGAGACCAGTGGTGGGTTTGTAGGTACTTGACAGCGGAGAGACCAGTGGTGGGTTTGACGGAGAGACCAGCGCTGGGTTTGTAGGTCTTTGAGAGAGGAGAGACCAGTGGAGGGTTTGATGGAGAGACCAGTGGTGGGGGGGCTAGGGCTTCAAAGCGTACGGAGGGAAACGTTGGAACGTGCTCCGTGGTTCTCAGGTGCAGGAACCAGGTTGGGTTCTAGTTGCTGAGAGGGACAGCCCTCACATCTCGCCCCCTGGTGTGTCTCCTTGAGGAGTCCCTGTCGCCATCCTGAAGGACGTTCCAGTTCATGTAACTGACGTGACGACGGCCTCTTAAACACTAGGTTCCCCTGAGGGGGAACGTCTACACAACTGAAGGCCTCAAACAGCGCAGAACCCTCGCATGCATCTCTGGTCAGTCAGTCACACACCCTTATCAGTAGGACAACACACATGGGATGTGATGCAATGATGAGGAATGTAGTAGGAAAGTGGACGGATAAAGTATCTTCTAGGGACGAATGAGAGGCATGAGAACGGGGGAGAGAGAGAGAGACCAGAGAGGGGCCAGAGAGAGGCCAGAGAGAGGGCGGGGCAGGGCCTACGTGGGGCGGGGCAGGGCCTACGTGGGGCGGGGCAGGGCCTACGCGGGGCGGGGCAGGGCCTACGCGGGGCGGGGCAGGGCCTACGCGGGGCGGGGCAGGGCCTACGCGGGGCGGGGCAGGGCCTACGCGGGGCGGGGCAGGGCCTACGCGGGGCGGGGCAGGGCCTACGCGGGGCGGGGCCTACGCGGGGCGGGGCAGGGCCTACACGGGGCGGGGCCTACGTGGGGCAGGGCCTACACGGGGCGGGGCAGGGCCTACACGGGGCAGGGCCTACGTGGGGCAGGGCCTACGTGGGGCAGGGCCTGAGAACCGGCTCAAACTAAACGCTGTCAGCCCACAGCATTAAAAGAAAATGTTGTGACTTACAGTTCGCAGTTTCTTCTTCTTCGTGGTTCGATCGTGATACTCACAGAATCTGTTTCTTCTTCTTGAGCTGTGAAGGAGAGCAACGAGATTAGTTTTACGGCTTGTGTGTGTGTGTGTGTGTGTGTGTGTGTGTGTGTGTGTGTGTGTGTGTGTGTGTGTTTTAATTAGTGATTAATCCAATAAATCCAAATAAGTTATTAAAATAAGTTATTTTTCCCATCTAACTACGACGGTAACCGAGTGCCGTGTCATTGTGTGACGTCATGGCCCCGCCCCCCTACGTCTTCCGCCGCCAACTCCGTTATGGAGTCATTGATAAATATCTGCAGCCGCGTCACCCGGCGAAAAATATCAATTAACTCAATTAAAAACAGCTTACGACGACATACATCCAGAACTACTATTATTCAACTTATGAAGTAGGCCTAGAGTAAAAAACAATTAAGATAAATTATAAATAAGTGTCCTACTCACAGCAGGTCCGGATGTTGCGGGCCGTTTTACTTCAAAAAGTGTTCGTTAATTAACCCGACGGTCAACCTGGAAAACAAAAGGACCAGACGGATCATTAGTTACTTTTATAACTTCAACCGGACGTTTCTAACCATGTTTCGGTTAAACTACTAAAATAACGTCAATATTAACCGTGTAATGGAGACGGCTCAGCGTCTTTTTCAATCTAACCTGTGGTGGAGCCAACAGCTGACGGAGCGCGAGCAGCAGCAGCACAGTGAGGCTCAATGGAGACGCAGCGCGATCCGCACCGAGACCCGCGAAATAATCAGGGAATAATTAGCGGAACTACATGCAGGTGTGCGCCGCCATAGATGTGTGTGTGTGTGTGTGTGTGTGTGTGTGTGTGTGTGTGTGTGTGTGTGTGTGTGTGTGTGTGTGTGTGTGTGTGTGTGTGTGTGTGTGTGTGTGTGTGTGTGTGTGTGTGTGTGTGTGTGTGTGTGTGTGTGTGTGTGTGTGTGTTGAGCGGGGGTGGGAGTGGGTGGGTGGGTTTGGGTTACAAACTGTGGGTTTGGGTTTGTGTGTTTAAAAGGTGAACGATATGTGGATGAGTGGGAATAAATGGTATATATTATGTGGATGTGTGAGTGTGGTTTAGAACCATATGGAGTAGAGGAATACTGTTAGGAATTGTATGCTGATTGAAGTATGAAATTACACCGTATGATGGTGTATTTCCTTTTGATTGATGGTGTATTTCCTTTTTAAAATAATTTAAAAAAAATAAATGCCTAATGTGTAACATAACTAATTAACTATAACTGTATTGATACAATTACTATTATAGAACATAAAAAAATAGAACACAACTTACTTAACTTAAATATGCAAATTACAACATTTGGGCAAATTATGCAACTATGAAAGTCTTTATAGTTGTTTGTTTATTCACAAAATAGAAATGCTATAACGGCATAAAAAATAATAAAATCAATCAGCTCAGATATTTATTGTCAAAGTGATGAAGTTATCAAAACGTACAGAAATCCAAATGACACTAAATGTTTCAAATGACATTAATAAAAGAATACATTATATTGTTACTTTAATATTCTTATATTGTATATTTGAACAGTGTTCCAATATATTAGTCAAACATTTACATGTATTAAATCTATATCTGTACATATTTTATACAAACAAAAACAAGGCGATGACATTATAGTCATACATCAAATATCCATACAGTCACACCCAATTCATAAAGAAGACATTTATTGCCTGTTACACAATGCATGGACAAACAAATAAAAAAAACGAATTGATTGTATTTATTTAATCAAAGGAATCAGTACATTTCCCCCCCCCAAAAAAAAAAAATATAGATTGCATTTCATATCAAAATACTAATAATAGTAATTATTCAAATAATAATTATAAATTGAGCTTGTTCTCTTTTAAACGGAGCGGTGTGAACTTCTTGGGAGGGCTAGTGAACATGTGTTGATGACCTTGACCTCTGAGCCTAGGGTCAGAGGGGAGGGCTAGTGAACATGTGTTGATGACCTTGACCTTTGACCCTAGGGTCAGAGGGGAGGGCTAGTGAACATGTGTTGATGACCTTGACCTCTCTTACCCTAGGCTACGGTCACCTGGCTCCTGTCCCTTCGTAGTATGGGCTCTCCTCCAGTACCTCCTCGATGACCGCCTGAAACGGACCAGAACCAACCATCACCGCTTCAAACCGGATCAATCACACAGGGACCAGAAAGAACGATTCTGACCAATAAACAGCAGGTTACTAACCCAAACAAAAACATTGGTGAACTCTGTGTCCGTGTGTGGAGATTCAGAAAAGTACATTTTGATTGTATGCGCGTATCTCAGCCCAACTTGAAGGACGCTTTGCATGAACGCTTACATGAAGCTAAATTACCAAATGGAAACGTGAAACTAATTGAGCGAATCCAAGACTGATCCCGCCAGACTTACTGGAAAGTTAAATTTGTCTAGACAAAAGGCCATTTACATGGCCTCCGATATATAACCAAACCTGTTAGGCAAATGTGTAGTAAAATGTGTCAGTCAAATAAGGGTAGGGCAAAATTGGTTTTGTGCACATTTTCATGCAGTACTGGCTGGTTTTGGCTGGTTTTGGCTCACTACTGAGCCAAATAGTATTTATTTGGTATGGAAACGATAACGACCTTGACCGCATGGCTTCTGGACCCACATTATGCCGATATTATTCCTTCTCTGTATCAGTCTACTTTCCTGTCTGTCTTCACTGTGCGATCCATAAAAAAAAAAAATAATAACTCATGAATACAGAAATCTAGAAATCAATAACATGTACGCACTCTCAATGTTGTGGGACACTTTGGAAGGAGTAGAGGAATGGGGAATCCATTTTAAACGGCAACATGTAGAAACAGACCTGCATTTGTTCATAAGACACAGAATCCCTGAGGGACGCTTGGTCCATCGTCTCTGAGAACACACAGAATGTACACTTTAAACGATGACACATGTTGTGGGCGTGTGCTGTGCTGGTGCTGCATGTCGCCAGGCAGGACATCTCCCGGAGTGTGTGCGGGCTGGGGGCTGGTCTAGCTAATTAACTAATTGATTGCTCAATGTGCAACAGTTGTGCAGCCTCGCCCAGCCCGATCAGACTCAATCAGTGTGAGTCGGGCCAGGTGAGGCTGCCTGAACCAACCCTGGGCCCCGTTTCCCGAAAGCATCGTTAGCCTAAGTGGGTCGTAAAGTTCATCGTACGAGCATCGTAGAGTTTTCAGACCCGTTTCCCGAAAGCATTGTTGCGTAACGAACGTCGTTAAAACCCTCGTAGCTAACGAGGGCTCCAGGGGCACTCGTAGAGCGCTAAGAGGCATCGTTACTATAGCCTCAGTGGAGTCACCAGCTGGACATTCCGTGTATTGGATGTATTTTATTCAAACACATCCAATACCACAGAATGTCCAGCTGGCGCAATTTCGCAATATACCCCAAAAACAGTGGTTACCGCCGATGTATTACTCATAGACTACTGTTAGATTTAAGTTACTGACTGAGCATGGCATCTTCCTACAGAAGGTTCTCCAGAGGACCAGGGAGAGGGTGGTCTCTGGAGAGGAGAACCCCCTCCTACAGAAGGTACTCCAGAGGACCAGGGACAGGGTGGTACCTGGCTGATGAGGCCCGCTCAGCGGGGCCTTGACAGAGAGGCTCTGCTGCCACCAGTCGGAGCAGGCCGAGCCCAGCTCCACCGGCTCAGAGCAGCCCTGGAGGACCTGAGGGGTCGCAGCAGAGCCAGGGTCAGAGGTCAGAGGGCAATATGACTGTGGTTATGTTGACATTAACATTCAGGGCGTTTATCAGACGCTTTCATCCAAAGCGACTTGCATTAAGTACATCTGTCAGAGGAAGGAGAAACAACATAGGCTCTGAACGATAGAGAGATAGAGAGCTTGGCTCTGAACGAGCCTATCTCTGGGCACCTGCTCCGACCAGGTTTGATTGAGAGCATATGTTTCTATAGCAACTTACATACCGTGTTCATTTTGGAACGGAAAACCTAGGGTTGCCGCTAACCCTGGGTTAACTTAGCTGGGTAAGTGATAAAACCGGCTTTGTGGAACACCCCTCAGGTTAGTTTGGTCGGATAAGTTGCCATGGTTACTTAGCGGAGATTCCCTTAAGTGACGTTCATGGAACGCAACTCCAGCTGAAAGAAGCCCGGCTAAGCGGAATAAGCCCGGCTTTGCGTTCAGCCTGGTTGATGGAACACAACACCCCTCGGGTTGCCTCCGCTGTGTTTGTAGCTGATCAGCTGGCAGGCTGAGCACATCACTGGATATTGTAGCTGAATGCAATTATGGCTTTAAAAAGCTCGGAAACAACGTGTGCCGTTTGAGGATGTACTTACAACCGGACAAAACTAAATAATTGGTTGAAATCGTAATGAATGAATGACTGACGGCGATTGTTTACATCGATCTTGTAGTAACCAGTAAAGCCCACAATTCGCGCAAAGCATCACGGGGCGGTGGAAACTTGTGGATACAAAAAACTGTCTGATGTCTGACACATTTTATGAATAAAGTGTTCCCAAAAAGCATTGGACATATGACCCACTATGTTGTGCTCCATGTACCCAATGTTGACAACGTGACATGACATGACTAAGCTACCAACACAAACAAAGAAAGGAAATTAACTACGTGTTGACAGCTGAACGCTGTATCACATCATGAGCTGGCTGTTCTAAATTCACAACATGCATCCATCCAATCTAAATCAGGCATTCTGACCAAAACTCATGCACTCCCCACCGCAGTTATTCCACTGATTACTCCACTATCGTCATCTCCACTACCCAACACTGTACGAACGCAAACCGTGGATAAGTCAGGCTACTTGGTGGCTATGGCTAACATCAATTGCAAGAGTTAAGACAGCCGACCACTTGAGTGCAAAAAAACACAAAAGACCTCCCCACTGCACCAGCAAACCTTAAGCAATAAATATCGCGTCTTACCTTTATTTATGTGGCAGTGGTCTGCAGATGCATTCCGTGGTGTCGCCTGCCACATCCATTTAGTTCAACAGGTGATCGCTCTGTGTGTCCATGGTACTACCAACCTGCTCTGGTGCTGTTTACCTTCATGTATTCAGGCTAAAATGACTTGATTGGCTGATGCCTCATCATTGCATCCCAGCCAAAGAGTATCGCTATCAATACCTCATTCGTTGTCCAAGCCAGGCTGGCAGCTCATACAAAAATAAGTAAGGGATAATGTAGAGAACGCCGGTCATTATCGGGAAAATAAGCCCCGACAGGGCGAACCGGGACACCGACGCGAAGCGGAAGTGGCTTGCTTCGCTTGCTTTCCCTGACAGCGGTCATTAGGTGCTTAGCAACGGTCAATTATCAAAAAACAATTCACCGCCGGAAGTCGGGAAGGCCCATGCAAGTGAACGGAGTGTTCCACAGCACTGAGAAGAGCCGTGTAATAATACATAATATTTAAACTCAAGTTTTTTTTGTCTTTTTAAGTGGTGGGTACAAAGTGAATCTTGACGAAAACTGGTGGGTAGGCCTACTCGGCGTAACCCCAGCGTAAGACGCCTATGGTTACGACGTCTTAAGCATGCAGTGAAAGTATCAGAGGCTCATTGATTTCTATTGGAAAAATAATACATAGGCCTACATTAGATATCTATATATCTTAGGGACTTATAGACTGTATCTCTGTTGCTGCAGCAGCAGAGTTTATTCTGTCTTGACACTTTATATTGATATTTTGTATTACACTTTTAACTCACTTTATTTGGTTAAGGTTTTGGTCTATTGTCTATCGTCTATGAAACAAAAGGAGAGGGATAGTATATAACACGCGGGGAGCGTCTCTAAGCTTGGTATCTAGGATACGCCGCTGAGAGATTCTGATTCTAAGATGGCGGAGTCCGAGTTAAATAAGCAGGTAGAGGTGGGCGTGTTCTGTGGCTTTAAAAGCCCGCCCCCTTCATCTATGTATGATCAGCTGCTCCCCCTTGTGGCTATGCGCAAGTGTTACAGCTTATTAGTTATATGTACTCGGTACTGTGGCTATGGGAGAATATTATGGCTGAAATATGTTACAGGCTGGTGTGTGTGTTTCTGGATGTTTAGCTTGACCTTGAGCCTCCGGGCTCTGATGTCTTTATGAGTGTCTTCTGTGTTTCTAACCAGGTGCGAGGGCTTCTCGAGGGGTATCTTGACCCTGAGTTATGGCCGAATGTTATCAGCAGACTGACTCCTGTTCTTGCGAATGTGTGGTGCATTGTCTGAGTCTCCAGCATCTCCCCTAGTTGGGACATGCGGCCTCCGGCTCAGGCCTTGACCTGAAAAAATAGCTGACTATATTCGTAATGTACATGTGATGTGTTCGATAGGTTAGAACAAGAGTTAACTATATTCATAATGTACATGTCATGTGATGTGCTCGTTAGGCTATTTTGCCCATCAGCTGTGGGTCAGCAGCAGATGGCTGACTTGCCTGAAAGCAGAGTGACCCCTGATAAACCTCCCTTTAGCTTCGTGGGAGTGGACTATTTTGGTCCATTGGTGGTTAAGCGTGGGTGGTTAAGTCTTGTGAAGCGATATGGAGTCATTTTAACATGCCTAAGGATAAGAGCTGTACATATTGAAGTTGCCACATCCCTTGACACTGACTCTTTAATCAACGCCTTACGCCGTTTCATTGCCAGACGAGGCCAGGTTCAAGAGCTGCGTTCTGACAATGGCACCAACTGTGTAGGCATAAGGGTTTATTTTTTAATTCGATAGCATTGCAACTTCATTAAGGGTCTCATTATTATCATCATTTCTCTCACACATTATTATTACGACACTGAAAGGGTGTGGTAAAGCACTCCTTGCATCTGCAGTTGCTACAGGTTGGTAGCTGCCACACTGTGCCGCAGTATCGATGAGCTTGTCTGCTACTTGTCAAACAGTCTTGAAGAGGCCTGACATGATGTAATCTTCAGCACTGCCGTCAATGAGCCCTGTCCCATTACTGTGGATGAACCAGCACGGGACATTTTTTCCTTTCTTCAAATCCTCCCTGAAGTCCCGTTGCCAACCTCTGGAGACCAAGAGAGACAGAGGTCACATTTTTTTCTCCAAATTTCCGATCTAGATGAAACACATGTAAGGTAGCAGGTGTACCTGGTCACATTGAGCTGATGTCCTTTGACATACATGGTGGCGTCTGGTTTCTCAGGAACCTCTCCTGGACGTAGATCTCCAACCTCAAACCCAATCCCATGGTAGAACTGACCTGCAGAATTTACCACCATTGAAAATATTTTGTATGGATTGCCTTAAAATTTTTATCTTACTTTCGTTTTCATGTTTCATGAAAATACAATAGGCTATATTATAGCCTATTTTACCAGGTGTGAGTGAGATTATCCATTACAAGCCATTTCCAAATCTCCCCTGCCCTCTGACTTTGTGACTTTGTGATGTATGCTGGATAGATCAGTTTACCAGCCTACCCATTGGACTGTAGCAACTGGAAGGCTCATCTATCCATCATCAAATAGGCAAAGATAAGAATCCAATAAGAAGGAGAAAGCTTTCTGCTATTCTTTACTTACAGTTTCAATGGTTTTTTGTTCTACCTGTTCTTAGTTGCATTCATAAATGACTATCAATAAACACCAAGTCTGGGAGACTATTTCCTGCTATGTTTCCCTGTTGTTCCATTACCTAGCAGACCATGGACGGCTGGAGAGAGAAGGTGGCTGTCCAGAGTGTAGAATCCCAGGTAGTCCTGGTGGTAGGGGTGCATCTTCCACACTTTGTGGAGCAGGATCACAAAGCTTACAGAATCTCTTAAAGTCACCATGACGCTCTGGTCCTTGGTCAAAAGCAGATCCACACTGGGGTTAGGAGAGAAAGTGGAGATGGCGGGGATGGTGTAATCAGAATAACTTGGTAGGAAGACAAAGTAAAAAAGCAAAGAGAGGAAGTCAAGCCGTAACATTGTCATAAGCATCTGTTGGTTTCTAGGTGTTTCTACCTGGTTCCTTTTAGGGAAGCTTGATCCGACCACAACAGCTTGACCTTTTGTCCATCCTGGGACAGAGTGATGTACTCAGTGGTCACCTCCAGCCTCACCCTCAGGGTCTGATGGACAACACCAAGGCGGCCAAAGTAGGTGTTGACTTTGCCATCAGGGGCAACCATCTTATCTCCAATGGTCTGACCATTGACCAAAAGTCCTGAAGAAGCAACATGTGATTAAATGATCTATTTCCGATAGGATACAGATAAGATAATAGATTTGTTTTAGTGATCATTAGTAAGGCCAAGAGGTTGGAATCCAACTTGATGAACAACACAAGTGTGCCGTCTGGACTGAAGCAGGCTCACCTATGGAGGGGTCTCTGACCAGGTTAAAGATGGTTCCAGGTGAGTCATTTATGTTGAAGCATAGAGCGTCCTCTCTCTCTGGCAGCTCGATCATGAAATGAGGATCTCCATCCACTGAACAAACAGTATATTGACAAGGCGGCAGCAACAATAATACACAAAGGAAGATATAGATATATGGGTTGTGTCATGTAAAGTCATTGTGGGGAATAATCTGTCCCACTACATACACTAAAACCATATACAATGATCAATGGCCAGATTTCATGAATATAGATGACGTACCAAAGTATGTAGGAGCGCTGGGAAGATAAGAACTAGTCCTGTGGTAGTTAGCTTGAGGGGGTGAGTAGTGTCTATGTCCTGCACACAGACAGCATGACCAACAACAAATACACAGTGAGAAGCAATGCACCTCCAAGGCCTGCACTCTCAGAGCTACTATAGGGGAATTCAAATACAAGCTCAATTCCAATCATATCAGACATCATTGTCTGCTACGAGGGGCCCGCTGGGACCATCCTCGGTCTCTGGCTTGGTGACCACCATGGAGGTGAGGGGGGTGACGAAGCTGTACTTCAGGGACATCTCCAGGGCTTTGGCCGTGGCGTTGCTCTTCTCCTCTGGTGGCCCACTCTTACTAATTAAAGGAAACAACACAAATAATTCAGACAGTCTTGCTATAAGGTTGAGAATGTATTCCCAGAGCAGTGACGTTTTTTAAATCCATTCCAACAATAACTGGCTTCCATCCGCTCAAACCTGGTCTCCAGTAGCTGTTGGATGGTGAGGTAGGCCCACAGGCGCTCAGTGAAATCCCCAAAGATGTAATCCTTCTCTGGGTAGATCACGTCCCAGTCGGTGGCACTAGCCTGGCCCTGCACCTGGAAGTCCTGCTCGAACTACGCTGAGCAGAAAGCCAAAAGAGCTCAAACCAAACTGAACTGTTCACCTCTTATGCCCTAAGATACCACTATATCACATGTCCTTCACCCACCCCATTGGCAAACACTTCCACCAGGAAGTTGTCCATGTCGTTTTCAGACAGCCGCCCGGCCACCACGATCTCTGAGCCATTGAACAGCTGACTGAAGTGATGAGGCGTTAAGGAATCCACCGCATTGTCAGGGTAACGCAGGTCCACTGCTGACAACAGCGGGCTGGCCACCTCATCATAGAAACCCTACAACACATTCATACACATACCCAGTGGTCACATACATGGAAATGGACTGTTTGAAATGATTGTCTGGACGGGGAGAGTAGAAAGAGGCCATTATCCCAGAAATACGCTACCTCATTAGTTAAACAAAGACACCTCTAGGCATCATAGCCATTGTTAGGCCGGGGGCGTCCTAGGCTAAAGCCCTGATTGTTTTATGATTGGCCCTGGATCTCAATTAGGATATTTTTTATTGTTAACAAAAATATGATTGATAAGATATTTCCCAGGATCTATTCATCTTTCATTCCAATCATGATTCAAAGCCCTCCAAAGGTAATAATTGGTTCCTCTGTGTGTCATTCAAGCAGCAGATCTACTTCCCTCTACTTGGGATCTATGCATTTTATGTGCCGACCAGAGAGACAGGGAGTGTATTATATGTGAACTGTGTTTTATATTCCAATAGACATAAATATGCTGTGAAATATTCAGCTTATGCTCAATATTACTAAAAAAGATTTATAACATCACAAATAATAATGAATCTGAAAAGTAAACAAGTTTTTGACACACACATTGAATGTACTTTGAATGTAAATAAGGTGCCAGAGTGCACAGTTACAAAAGCCCCATCCACATGGGCAAAAACAATCTTTTCCCCTCCATTTTCCTTGGCTGCGTTTCAGGAATATCCCCGTAAAGACGGACTCATCGCGAAAACGTATCGAGCTGTAGAAACGCTGTAGTACATATTCAAGGACACTGTGTGGCACTGGTTCATGCGCATCAAGCCTGCGCGCTGTATACAAACATACAGTCGAGGAGGAGAAAGCAGTTGTTATATCCAGTTGCTTATCCACCCTGGGACCTGGTTTCAAAAAAGTGTGTTTTCGGCCACCGAAAACGCTGGATCCGTCTGGACCAGTGGTGGCTGCTGGTCTTTCAAAGAGGGGAAGCTCATTTTCGGCCTACATCATATAAATTGTCAATTTATGTATACGTAAATTCTGCTCTCTGTTCCTTTTCAAGGAAATGCTCTGTGACCCTGTCATACCAACTAGCTGTATTTTCCAGGCTGCTTAAATGGCCATGGCCCATTGTGTTATTTGTGTAGGACTTGAGCCGCTTTAAACAGGAGAAGCTCCTTTCTACACCTGCAGATGTAGCTCCAATTGTTGCCACTAATGAGAACAGTTTGTAAAGCTGAGGCATTGCACTGTCCAACTCCATGTCTTTGAGGAACACCAAGAAATCACACAGCTTTCCCCTGTCACCCTGCAAGTCCTGATCTGAATGCATGACTTGAAGGAAATGTGGGATTTATGTTAAACTGAAGCAAGGAATTGTGTGAATAAGAGTTAGTAATGAAATGTACGATGAAAATTGTCTTTTCGCCATTGCAAAAATCAAGAAATAGGTTGCAGTTCATCTTTCGACTCGCTTGCAAAAATCTGCAATGGGACTGAGGAATGAAGACAGCTCCGGCGACTTTTTATAGTTCAAAATCGCTGTCAATCAAACAGCAACTCAGTCTTTCGCAGACCCTCCAATCATCACGCAGAAGCCCAGCGTCCAGGCCAGCCCACTCCTCCATTCACCCCCAGAGACGCTGAGTGTCCGTGGTAGGGACATAATCACAGCATTATCCAATGACCGTCGACTTTCGACACACTAAAAAAAGCTATGAAGCCCCAGTGAAGTGGATGGACGCTGAGCTTCAGGAAAATGCACTGTGACGCTACGGGAATGTATGAGAAGGAAAGTCGACCTGCGATAAGCAGCTGATTCTGAACAAACTCGTCTTCGAGATGGACGTGTTTTAACGCATTTTTAATCAATGAAATGTTAACACAACAGTATATATTTGACCATTTAATTTTGGAAATTTTAGGGGAAGCTGAGCTTCCCTTGCAGTCTTAGAGAAATCGCCACTGGTCTGGACGGTCGGCCCAAACGCACAAGACTTATGCGTTTTCACAAAAAAAGAGTTTCCGTGTGGAAGGGGCCTAAAGGCATTGACGGGGACCCCCCCTACAGAGGTCCGGGCTAAGCCCTGAATGTCCTGAAATCCTAACAACGCTCCTGATTAGCATAACCTCACCTGCAGCTGAAGGGTAGCGTCGGAGGCTTCGTAGATCCTGCGGGCCACGCCATTGTTCTGTTTGGCCATCACGTCCAGGAAGGAGTAATCCACATCATCCCCAAAGCCCAGGCAGAACAGAGTCATATTACCACTGATGGCTTCACGCACGTTCTGCTGGATCTTTGAAAGGTTGCTTTCACCTACACAATCACAAAGACATTAAAGAAGACAATCATCAAAGTCGAAGTCAATCATGACCCAATGTGATGGAACAGGATCTAAGTATGTCCATGAAAAGAGACCACATATGAGACATATGACATATCACGTCAAACTATCATCACAAATGTACTTTGATTTCTCTGTACACCCACCCATATTCGGCATTCCATCGGTTAGTAAAATGATCATGTCCACACTTCTCTCTGGGAGCTTCTTGTTCCTTCTGTCATCTTTCAGCATGTTGATGGCCATCAATACGGCATCATTGATGTTAGTTCCTGAAAAATGAGTGGATTTAGATTAATCTTTGGTATACTTGTTGTTAGGAAGTTTGATGTCTGGCCAAGTAGAAGCATTTCTACCTCCTGTTGCCCCTATTCTCTGCACATATTTGATGGCTTCAGCCAAGTTTCCCTCTGTAGCTTTAGTAAGGGATTGTTTCCAGGGATCAATGCCGCCATCAAATATGATGATACCAAAGTAGTCCTCTTGATGGAGGTCTGAGAGAATAGATTGCAATGCCACGCGGGTCTTTGCAGGCAAGAATACAACAAGGCTGGTAGTTAGTATGTGAATGTAGTAAAATTTTATATTTTCTACATCACTGTCCATGCAACATACACACATACAAACACACACACACACACACACACACACACACACACACACACACACATATACAAACACAAACAAAGTTACCTGGGCCATCTTAGTGCCTGACATTGAACCACTCTTGTCAATAACAAACACCACATTCTTTCGGACACGAGGAAGATCCGGAGGAGCAAAGAAATGCACAAAGTATCCGTTCACGATCTGGAGGTAGAAATGTAAAAGTGAAATTGATCAGTTTAAATGGGTCCATGTTGCTCAACTAAAGTCAGCATTGCGTCTCATATGTTTGTCGACAGCAGACCTGAATGTCTCCTAGGCCTGACGCTCGTTTCACGTCATACTTGATGATGAAATCCCCATCGATCAGAGACCCATCACACTCTGGACACTTCCTCTGCTGATCCAGTGTGGGCGAGAAGGAGATGTGTGCCTGAAAGAGGGATGTATTGGCTTCAGTTTCAAATGACCACAAAATGTAGTGGGCCATGTAATTCACTTCCTGGTGATAGATATCAAACTGAACCTTGTTGTCTGTGACCGTTTTCTCCACCAGGGGGAGAAGTTCATTGGAAAGGAAGGTTCCATGAGCATCCACAAAGTCAATGCCCTGGGGCTCATAGATATCAGCCACAATCTGTAAACACAAACAAACACACACACAAAGATATTTTGTATAAATATGTACATTTACTGAGCCCAGGAAACTTAAGGGATTGTAAACTCACCTGAAAGTTCTGGACCAGCTGTTTGGGGTTTATTCGGGTCAGGATCTCATACTTGCCAAATTTCCTCTGAAGAAGCTCCTCATAGGTCAGGATGAAGGTTACATTGCTCTTGGCTGCGATGTTGACCGACACAGAGAACTTCTCCATTTTCCTTCCAGAAGCTCTGGAACATCATGCCAATTAGCCCAATGAGTGATATCAAACAGTAAAATATACTTTAGATTCCACATGAAAAAATGTGAATTGTTTCTGTAAACACAATGTGACATGAATCAAGGTAAATGCCTGTTCAATCTCCACCTACTTGACCAGTCCAGCTGTCTGTCCAGTTGAAACAGCCTTCTCATACTGTTTCTTGGCTTTCTCCTTTTCATTCACAACCCCAACATATATCTGACCCTCAATCTCCCTGTGAACAGAAGAGGGCAGTTGAAACGTGAAGAAAGGGTTTTGAAAATGCTTTTACTGCTGCTACAATGTGTCGATGGAATCGTATCTTTCACTTGAGCCTCTTCCAAACAAAGGAATCAAGCAACAGTTGTGTTGTAAGTGTTGCACAATGGATCCAAAGAATGTGAGATGAGAAGCCTCATATATTGATGAATTGAACAGTTAGCCAACAACAGGCTCAATGTTGAAACTTGCTGGTTAAAAGAAGATCTCAGATCTCTTTTGTTAGAAGGCGAAAAGCTTTCAGTGTTTTGAAGGGTGAGTTTCGGCGGAAGACTCACATGCTGAAGTTGGTGATGAAGGCCGTCTTGGGCAGGTCCACCTCGAAGAATATTTCCTGAGAGGAGTTGGCTTTGTTCAAAGCACTGGAGGTCATGACTGTGTGAGCGAACCGAGATGCCACCGTACAGTGTACTGTGACACTGAGCACCTCCACCATCTGAACACATGGGCGAAAACAAAACGTAAATTGGTAGTCAAGGGAGACTGCTAGACATGCCTTTAGCACTTGATTTTGGGATTTCTGTATGCAAAAAACAAACAAACAAACAAAACAACAACAAAAAGTGGATCTCTAATCGGCATGAATCAGAATGTATCCCAGAAGTTTTCCCTTACCTTTGCATCGTCTACACTTCTTTTCTGTAACAAAAAATAAAATATAAAAATATATATATTTTTAGCCTGCAGGTCCAGGCTTCTGGGTGATCGTAAACAGTCAAGGCTTTGCTGCAGTTGGTCATCGTAAGATGATAATTTTGTAGCAAGATACATATTTAATCGTACATGTCGAAAAATGAAAAATGGCAAGAGCTGAAAATACCTGAATTGACCTGATGGCACCTTCTGTCTCCTGAAATGTAGTCAAATGATAAACATATTATACTATGTTGACATAACCTACCTGGAGAATAAATATCAAAAAGGGAAATGTGACACAGAATGGCAGTTGGAGAAGCGTATTGTAACGGTTGGGCAACTGCCATTTTTTGTTGCTATGTGCTGTGTTGGTATGGGTAACGTATGTTGTTTATTGATTGATTGATTGATTTTTATTTCTTGTTTGTTTGATTGTTTTTATTGTCAAACTGCAGACCACCTGTGAAGCCCACAACGAATTTCCCCACGGGGACAATTAAAGTATATTGAATTGAATTGAATTGAAAGCATGTCCTCATACAAATCAGGAATGAAACCACGCAGAATAACTACAACTGAACTATATGCAGGTAGCAGAACAACTAAAGGCAGGTAGCAGAACAACTACATCCAGGTAAAACAACAGGTAGCAGAAGAGTAAATGACAGTAAAAACCAATGAACCAATAAAGCAGGGCAAGTGGACTATTAGACATTGATGTCATTTTCAAATGGACTTTTAACAATAATAAGAAAGACAACATTAGTAAGTTCACCTGCGTCGTAGCATCGTAGCGAGAGATCAGCAGGGCTCCCTGGACCGGCCAAAGTGGCCAGAGGTTGAGAAGGCCCAACAGCAGCAGCACAGCACCACCCCGCACATTAGACATGACTGAATGTCCTCTTAACACTGACTCAGTCCAATGTGTAGTCAGGACCCTGCCCAGTAGGAGCAACAAACACACTTTTGTGCCTTGCTCAAACAAATGTGGACCAACCCCCCTGGCCCAAAAAGTGAACATGCAACTTTGGGTTGAATTTTAGTGCATTGCATCCATCTCATGCTCTACCATGTTTATGGCATACCTACCTATGCTTAAAAATCAGTAGTGTCATTATTATCAGCCCTCCAAAGCCAGTAGAATTAATCAGAATATTTTAACTTGGTAGCGTGTACTCAGAAGGTATTTTCATTAATTCAACATTTTCATATTTTGGAAAATGTGTTATCTAGCTTTGACAACCAGCATTTGTCTGACAGAAACAGTTCCAAATATAGGACTGGAGAGTCATAGACGGTTAGGGTTAAATAAATGTAACAGATACATTTACAACAGATATACACAATAAACACCTAGCTTCACTTACTAGTTCACAGTATTTACATTTTTTATATTCTTTTTTATTATTAGTCCTTGTTTTTTTATTGCCTTTTATTCAGCAGCTGTTGATCTACTAATTTTACCTCATAATACCCAGTATTTTCCCTTATGATTCCCCTGCTGAAGTCCCAATATTTGATTTTAAGTCCAAAAGTCAATGAACTCGTTTGATGGCTGAGAATTAACCTAGTCGAGTCGTCTCTACTGGAGTGATAAGCCCTTGCACCAGACCTGGGGGTAGTGAGAGGCGAGGGAGTGGGGTTGTCCTCTGTACTAACCTGAAATCTCCTTCTCTCTCTCTACTGTCACCTCAACTGTCCTGTCTTCACTACCATCTCGAGAACAATTCTTTCTACTGAGGAAGCCTAAGACAATTTGCTATCCTCCCTCCCCCCCTCTTTGGACTCCCCCCCCCCCCCCCCCTCCTTGAATGTCCGAATCTCTTCAGGCAGAGCAGAGCTTCGTAGATCCGAGTAACGGGCAGGTGAGAGGCAATGGAAGAGCTCAGACTTTCCTCATGATCTCTGTCACTACTTTCACCTCCTCTCAGACTTCACCTCCACTTTGTCACAGCAAAATCTGACCTTGACCAAAATCCACTCCTCCGCCTCGACCCCATGGAAATTGTTTTCAATATTGCTGATGACAGCTGATGACTTTGTCACCTACTTTACCGAGAGGGTGAAGGATTTCAGCTCCTCTTTTACCCTTGCCACCATACTCCCTCCCACTATCCACGCCTCAGTTTTTACCCACTTTATTCCTCTCTCCTCCGAAGATGTCGGCAGAATAGTTAGTTACGTCTATCAGCACCACCTTCCTCATTGACCCGATCCCTTCCTCCCTCCTCCTGGCTGTCTCGAAGTACCCCTGCCATTCCTCACCATCCTCATCAACTGCTCCCTCACTTCAGGCCTTAGTCCAGCGTCCTTCAAGACTGCTAGAATCAAGCCGCTCCTTCTCCACACCCTTCACACAACTTCTTCACACCATTGTCCCTCAAGGCTCAGTACTGGGACCCCTTTTGTTCTCTTATTATCTCTTATTTTGGCTCAGATAGAAACCGATTCTGTATAACTATAGTAAACAAATAAATGATGTTGTTTAGTCGAACCGCATTTGTGGTGAAAAGAAATAAATGTAGCTTAAATTATGAATTTGCGAGTGTGTGTGTGTGTGTTGTGCATGCGTGCGTGCAAGTGTGCTTGCTTGCGTGTGTGTGTGTGTGTGTGTGTGTGTGTGTGTGTGTGTGTGTGTGTGTGTGTGTGTGTGTGTGTGTGTGTCCCGACAGGCCGAGGAGCAGCGAGACAGCACGGAGAAGGTCTAGCTTGGTAACAGGAGGAGCCCGTCCTCTTCTCCTCAATCACAAATGTCAATGATTCCTACATCAAGCTGGATGGCAACAACATGGGCTCAAAAAAGGATAGCTTTCTTTGACAAAGTGACATTGTTATATATATTATTCAGTTACTTTACATGTACATTTGTTGATGTACAGTTGTTGTGATGTCAATGTTAATGTGATTGACTATTCTAGCTCATTGATAAATAGTGCTATAAAGGACAGATCAAGAGAAGATCAAGACTAGGGCTGCACCTGACGATTATTTTCACAATGGATACATCACGATTTTATTATTATTTTATTATTTAGTCTATAAAATATAATACATGATAGCAAATGCCATCACAAGTTTCCATGGACCAGGTGCTTGCTTTATCTGACGTGTTAGGGTTCGGTAGCTGCTGGAAGAGCAGAACACAGAGACAAAACTTGGAGTTGGAGCAATGGAAAGGTTTATTTGGAGTAGACCAGGGGTGAGGCAGGTTGGAGAGTGGGGAGCTTCAGGCTGGAGGGAGTGAAGCAGGCAGGCTGGAGGTGCTGATCCACAAAACACTGAGGCAAAAGGAAACAAAGGTTAGATAGGAGATTTCAACAGGAGAATAACAACTAGCAAGTGTTAGAAAATACTGGAGCCGGGAATATCTACCACTGAAGTTTGAAGTACGATCTGGCGATGACTGCAGGGAAACCAGGTGTATTTGATGGGGAGTTGATGAGCTGATGCAGGCCAGGTGTGAACGGTTGAGGCGTGGCAGACAGAGCACAGAGACAAACAGGGGGTGTGGCAGACACAGGGTGACTACACCCTCTGTGCCTATGACAACAAGCAGCCAAGAAAAACTCAATGATTAACAACATATTTGAATTGAAATGCAAATTAAACAGCAAATGTTTAAAACAAATATTCAATAAACGACTTAAATGATTTATTGATGATAAAAATCAGTCAGTCGGCCAATCGATTCCTTAACTAATCTATGTAGAGCTTGAAAATAAAAAAAACTTGTCATTCACAAAACTCAAAGGATCTCTACAGTGCTGAAATGCTTGATATTATATAATATTTATTGTAGAACTTGTTAATGCTTTATCAAACAAGGTTTTCTTTTTTAATTCGATTAGCATTGCAACTTCATTAAGGGTCTCATACAGTGACACATTATTACGACAATGAAAGGGTGTGGTAAAGCGCTCCTTGGGTCTGCAGTTGCTACAGGTTAGTAGCTGCCACACTGTGCCGCAGTATCGATGAGCTTGTCTGCTACTTGTCAAACAGTCTTAAAGAGGCCTGACACGATGTAATCTTCAGCACTGCCGTCAATGAGCCCTGTCCCATTACTGTGGATGAACCAGCACGGGACATTTTCTCCTTTCTTCAGATCCTTCCTGAAGTCCCGTTGCCAACCTCTGGAGTCCAAGAGAGACAGAGGTCACAAGGTGGTTAATTAAGTCATAAATCATTTTTCCTCCAAATTTCCGATCTAAATGTTCACTGTTATGGGAAAAACATGTAAGGTAGCAGGTGTACCTGGTCACATTGAGCTGATGTCCTTTGACATACATGGTGGCGTCTGGTTTCTCAGGAACCTCTCCTGGACGTAGATCTCCAACCTCAAACCCAATCCCATGGTAGAACTGACCTGCAGAATTTACCACCATTGAAAATATTTAGTATGGATTGCCTTAAAATTTTTATCTTACTTTCGTTTTCATGTTTCATGAAAATACAATAGGCTATATTATAGCCTATTTTACCAGGTGTGAGTGAGATTATCCATTGCAAGCCATTTCCAAATCTCCCCTGCCCTCTGACTTTGTGACTTTGTGATGTATGCTGGATAGATCAGTTTACCAGCCTACCCATTGGACTGTAGCAACTGGAAGGCTCATCTATCCATCATCAAATAGGCAAAGATAAGAGTCCAATAAGAAGGAGAAAGCTTTCTGCTATTCTTTACTTACAATTAAAACAGTTTCAATGGTTTTTTGTTCTACCTGTTCTTAGTTGCATTCGTAAATGACTATCAATAAACACCAAGTCTGGGAGACTATTTCCTGCTATGTTTCCCTGTTGTTCCATTACCTAGCAGACCATGGACGGCTGGAGAGAGAAGGTGGCTGTCCAGAGTGTAGAATCCCAGGTAGTCCTGGTGGTAGGGGTGCATCTTCCACACTTTGTGGAGCAGGATCACAAAGCTTACAGAATCTCTTAAAGTCACCATGACGCTCTGGTCCTTGGTCAAAAGCAGATCCACACTGGGGTTAGGAGAGAAAGTGGAGATGGCGGGGATGGTGTAATCAGAATAACTTGGTAGGAAGACAAAGTAAAAAAGCAAAGAGAGGAAGTCAAGCCGTAACATTGTCATAAGCATCTGTTGGTTTCTAGGTGTTTCTACCTGGTTCCTTTTAGGGAAGCTTGATCCGACCACAACAGCTTGACCTTTTGTCCATCCTGGGACAGAGTGATGTACTCAGTGGTCACCTCCAGCCTCACCCTCAGGGTCTGATGGACAACACCAAGGCGGCCAAAGTAGGTGTTGACTTTGCCATCAGGGGCAACCATCTTATCTCCAATGGTCTGACCATTGACCAAAAGTCCTGAAGAAGCAACATGTGATTAAATGATCTATTTCCGATAGGATACAGATAAGAGATAATAGATTTGTTTTAGTGATCATTAATAAGGCCAAGAGGTTGGAATCCCACTTGATGAATAACACAAGTGTGCCGTCTGGACTGAAGCAGGCTCACCTATGGAGGGGTCTCTGACCAGGTTAAAGATGGTTCCAGGTGAGTCATTTATGTTGAAGCATAGAGCGTCCTCTCTCTCTGGCAGCTCGATCATGAAATGAGGATCTCCATCCACTGAACAAACAGTATATTGACAAGGCGGCAGCAACAATAATACACAAAGGAAGATATAGATATATGGGTTGTGTCATGTAAAGTCATTGTGGGGAATAATCTGTCCCACTGCATACACTAAAACCATATACAATGATCAATGGCCAGATTTCATGAATATAGATGACGTACCAAAGTATGTAGGAGCGCTGGGAAGATAAGAACTAGTCCTGTGGTAGTTAGCTTGAGGGGGTGAGTACTGTCTAGGTCCTGCACACAGACAGCATGACCAACAACAAATACACAGTGAGAAGCAATGCACCTCCAAGGCCTGCACTCTCAGAGCTACTATAGGGGAATTCAAATACAAGCTCAATTCCAATCATACCCAGTTTGTCAGCCTGCTGCCGTTGTTCTGTGGAAATAAGCGGGAATAATTCAACAGAGATACATGTAGGGCCTCAATATCGACACAATGTCAGTATGTTGGTGTACAACTCAGTTGAGTCCTCCTTCCTGCCTCTCCAGCTCTCCCTACCCTCAGTCAGCTTGTCTGCTATGAGGGGCCCGCTGGGACCATCCTCGGTCTCTGGCTTGGTGACCACCATGGAGGTGAGGGGGGTGACGAAGCTGTACTTCAGGGACATCTCCAGGGCTTTGGCCGTGGCGTTGCTCTTCTCCTCTGGTGGCCCACTCTTACTAATTAAAGGAAACAACACAAATAATTCAGACAGTCTTGCTATAAGGTTGAGAATGTATTCCCAGAGCAGTGACGTTTTTTAAATCCATTCCAACAATAACTGGCTTCCATCCGCTCAAACCTGGTCTCCAGTAGCTGTTGGATGGTGAGGTAGGCCCACAGGCGCTCAGTGAAATCCCCAAAGATGTAATCCTTCTCTGGGTAGATCACGTCCCAGTCGGTGGCACTAGCCTGGCCCTGCACCTGGAAGTCCTGCTCGAACTACGCTGAGCAGAAAGCCAAAAGAGCTCAAACCAAACTGAACTGTTCACCTCTTATGCCCTAAGATACCACTATATCACATGTCCTTCACCCACCCCATTGGCAAACACTTCCACCAGGAAGTTGTCCATGTCGTTTTCAGACAGCCGCCCGGCCACCACGATCTCTGAGCCATTGAACAGCTGACTGAAGTGATGAGGCGTTAAGGAATCCACCGCATTGTCAGGGTAACGCAGGTCCACTGCTGACAACAGCGGGCTGGCCACCTCATCATAGAAACCCTGCAACACATTCATAGACATACCCAGTGGTCACATACATGGAAATGGACTGTTTGAAATGATTGTCTGGACGGGGAGAGTAGAAAGAGGCCATTATCCCAGAAATACGCTACCTCATTAGTTAAACAAAGACACCTCTAGGCATCATAGCCATTGTTAGGCCGGGGGCGTCCTAGGCTAAAGCCCTGATTGTTTTATGATTGGCCCTGGATCTCAATTAGGATATTTTTTATTGTTAACAAAAATATGATTGATAAGATATTTCCCAGGATCTATTCATCTTTCATTCCAATCATGATTCAAAGCCCTCCAAAGGTAATAATTGGTTCCTCTGTGTGTCATTCAAGCAGCAGATCTACTTCCCTCTACTTGGGATCTATGCATTTTATGTGCCGACCAGAGAGACAGGGAGTGTATTATATGTGAACTGTGTTTTATATTCCAATAGACATAAATATGCTGTGAAATATTCAGCTTATGCTCAATATTACTAAAAAAGATTTATAACATCACAAATAATAATGAATCTGAAAAGTAAACAAGTTTTTGACACACACATTGAATGTACTTTGAATGTAAATAAGGTGCCAGAGTGCACAGTTACAAAAGCCCCATCCACATGGGCAAAAACAATCTTTTCCCCTCCATTTTCCTTGGCTGCGTTTCAGGAATATCCCCGTAAAGACGGACTCATCGCGAAAACGTATCGAGCTGTAGAAACGCTGTAGTACATATTCAAGGACACTGTGTGGCACTGGTTCATGCGCATCAAGCCTGCGCGCTGTATACAAACATACAGTCGAGGAGGAGAAAGCAGTTGTTATATCCAGTTGCTTATCCACCCTGGGACCTGGTTTCAAAAAAGTGTGTTTTCGGCCACCGAAAACGCTGGATCCGTCTGGACCAGTGGTGGCTGCTGGTCTTTCAAAGAGGGGAAGCTCATTTTCGGCCTACATCATATAAATTGTCAATTTATGTATACGTAAATTCTGCTCTCTGTTCCTTTTCAAGGAAATGCTCTGTGACCCTGTCATACCAACTAGCTGTATTTTCCAGGCTGCTTAAATGGCCATGGCCCATTGTGTTATTTGTGTAGGACTTGAGCCGCTTTAAACAGGAGAAGCTCCTTTCTACACCTGCAGATGTAGCTCCAATTGTTGCCACTAATGAGAACAGTTTGTAAAGCTGAGGCATTGCACTGTCCAACTCCATGTCTTTGAGGAACACCAAGAAATCACACAGCTTTCCCCTGTCACCCTGCAAGTCCTGATCTGAATGCATGACTTGAAGGAAATGTGGGATTTATGTTAAACTGAAGCAAGGAATTGTGTGAATAAGGGTTAGTAATGAAATGTACGATGAAAATTAGGAATAGGAATAGGTTGCAGTTCATCTTTCGACTCGCTTGCAAAAATCTGCAATGGGACTGAGGAATGAAGACAGCTCCGGCGACTTTTTATAGTTCAAAATCGCTGTCAATCAAACAGCAACTCAGTCTTTCGCAGACCCTCCAATCATCACGCAGAAGCCCAGCGTCCAGGCCAGCCCACTCCTCCATTCACCCCCAGAGACGCTGAGTGTCCGTGGTAGGGACATAATCACAGCATTATCCAATGACCGTCGACTTTCGACGCACTAAAAAAAGCTATGAAGCCCCAGTGAAGTGGATGGACGCTGAGCTTCAGGAAAATGCACTGTGACGCTACGGGAATGTATGAGAAGGAAAGTCGACCTGCGATAAGCAGCTGATTCTGAACAAACTCGTCTTCGAGATGGACGTGTTTTAACGCATTTTTAATCAATGAAATGTTAACACAACAGTATATATTTGACCATTTAATTTTGGAAATTTTAGGGGAAGCTGAGCTTCCCTTGCAGTCTTAGAGAAATCGCCACTGGTCTGGACGGTCGGCCCAAACGCACAAGACTTGTGTTTATGCGTTTTCACAAAAAAAGAGTTTCCGTGTGGAAGGGGCCTAAAGGCATTGACGGGGACCCCCCCTACAGAGGTCCGGGCTAAGCCCTGAATGTCCTGAAATCCTAACAACGCTCCTGATTAGCATAACCTCACCTGCAGCTGAAGGGTAGCGTCGGAGGCTTCGTAGATCCTGCGGGCCACGCCATTGTTCTGTTTGGCCATCACGTCCAGGAAGGAGTAATCCACATCATCCCCAAAGCCCAGGCAGAACAGAGTCATATTACCACTGATGGCTTCACGCACGTTCTGCTGGATCTTTGAAAGGTTGCTTTCACCTACACAATCACAAAGACATTAAAGAAGACAATCATCAAAGTCGAAGTCAATCATGACCCAATGTGATGGAACAGGATCTAAGTATGTCCATGAAAAGAGACCACATATGAGACATATGACATATCACGTCAAACTATCATCACAAATGTACTTTGATTTCTCTGTACACCCACCCATATTCGGCATTCCATCGGTTAGTAAAATGATCATGTCCACACTTCTCTCTGGGAGCTTCTTGTTCCTTCTGTCATCTTTCAGCATGTTGATGGCCATCAATACGGCATCATTGATGTTAGTTCCTGAAAAATGAGTGGATTTAGATTAATCTTTGGTATACTTGTTGTTAGGAAGTTTGATGTCTGGCCAAGTAGAAGCATTTCTACCTCCTGTTGCCCCTATTCTCTGCACATATTTGATGGCTTCAGCCAAGTTTCCCTCTGTAGCTTTAGTAAGGGATTGTTTCCAGGGATCAATGCCGCCATCAAATATGATGATACCAAAGTAGTCCTCTTGATGGAGGTCTGAGAGAATAGATTGCAATGCCACGCGGGTCTTTGCAGGCAAGAATACAACAAGGCTGGTAGTTAGTATGTGAATGTAGTAAAATTTTATATTTTCTACATCACTGTCCATGCAACATACACACATACAAACACACACACACACACACACACACACACACACACACACACATATACAAACACAAACAAAGTTACCTGGGCCATCTTAGTGCCTGACATTGAACCACTCTTGTCAATAACAAACACCACATTCTTTCGGACACGAGGAAGATCCGGAGGAGCAAAGAAATGCACAAAGTATCCGTTCACGATCTGGAGGTAGAAATGTAAAAGTGAAATTGATCAGTTTAAATGGGTCCATGTTGCTCAACTAAAGTCAGCATTGCGTCTCATATGTTTGTCGACAGCAGACCTGAATGTCTCCTAGGCCTGACGCTCGTTTCACGTCATACTTGATGATGAAATCCCCATCGATCAGAGACCCATCACACTCTGGACACTTCCTCTGCTGATCCAGTGTGGGCGAGAAGGAGATGTGTGCCTGAAAGAGGGATGTATTGGCTTCAGTTTCAAATGACCACAAAATGTAGTGGGCCATGTAATTCACTTCCTGGTGATAGATATCAAACTGAACCTTGTTGTCTGTGACCGTTTTCTCCACCAGGGGGAGAAGTTCATTGGAAAGGAAGGTTCCATGAGCATCCACAAAGTCAATGCCCTGGGGCTCATAGATATCAGCCACAATCTGTAAACACAAACAAACACACACACAAAGATATTTTGTATAAATATGTACATTTACTGAGCCCAGGAAACTTAAGGGATTGTAAACTCACCTGAAAGTTCTGGACCAGCTGTTTGGGGTTTATTCGGGTCAGGATCTCATACTTGCCAAATTTCCTCTGAAGAAGCTCCTCATAGGTCAGGATGAAGGTTACATTGCTCTTGGCTGCGATGTTGACCGACACAGAGAACTTCTCCATTTTCCTTCCAGAAGCTCTGGAACATCATGCCAATTAGCCCAATGAGTGATATCAAACAGTAAAATATACTTTAGATTCCACATGAAAAAATGTGAATTGTTTCTGTAAACACAATGTGACATGAATCAAGGTAAATGCCTGTTCAATCTCCACCTACTTGACCAGTCCAGCTGTCTGTCCAGTTGAAACAGCCTTCTCATACTGTTTCTTGGCTTTCTCCTTTTCATTCACAACCCCAACATATATCTGACCCTCAATCTCCCTGTGAACAGAAGAGGGCAGTTGAAACGTGAAGAAAGGGTTTTGAAAATGCTTTTACTGCTGCTACAATGTGTCGATGGAATCGTATCTTTCACTTGAGCCTCTTCCAAACAAAGGAATCAAGCAACAGTTGTGTTGTAAGTGTTGCACAATGGATCCAAAGAATGTGAGATGAGAAGCCTCATATATTGATGAATTGAACAGTTAGCCAACAACAGGCTCAATGTTGAAACTTGCTGGTTAAAAGAAGATCTCAGATCTCTTTTGTTAGAAGGCGAAAAGCTTTCAGTGTTTTGAAGGGTGAGTTTCGGAGGAAGACTCACATGCTGAAGTTGGTGATGAAGGCCGTCTTGGGCAGGTCCACCTCGAAGAATATTTCCTGAGAGGAGTTGGCTTTGTTCAAAGCACTGGAGGTCATGACTGTGTGAGCGAACCGAGATGCCACCGTACAGTGTACTGTGACACTGAGCACCTCCACCATCTGAACACATGGGCGAAAACAAAACGTAAATTGGTAGTCAAGGGAGACTGCTAGACATGCCTTTAGCACTTGATTTTGGGATTTCTGTATGCAAAAAACAAACAAACAAACAAAACAACAACAAAAAGTGGATCTCTAATCGGCATGAATCAGAATGTATCCCAGAAGTTTTCCCTTACCTTTGCATCGTCTACACTTCTTTTCTGTAACAAAAAATAAAATATAAAAATATATATATTTTTAGCCTGCAGGTCCAGGCTTCTGGGTGATCGTAAACAGTCAAGGCTTTGCTGCAGTTGGTCATCGTAAGATGATAATTTTGTAGCAAGATACATATTTAATCGTACATGTCGAAAAATGAAAAATGGCAAGAGCTGAAAATACCTGAATTGACCTGATGGCACCTTCTGTCTCCTGAAATGTAGTCAAATGATAAACATATTATACTATGTTGACATAACCTACCTGGAGAATAAATATCAAAAAGGGAAATGTGACACAGAATGGCAGTTGGAGAAGCATGTCCTCATACAAATCAGGAATGAAACCACGCAGAATAACTACAACTGAACTATATGCAGGTAGCAGAACAACTAAAGGCAGGTAGCAGAACAACTACATCCAGGTAAAACAGCAGGTAGCAGAAGAGTAAATGACAGTAAAAACCAATAAAGCAGGGCAAGTGGACTATTAGACATTGATGTCATTTTCAATGATCTTCCTCAAATCTGTTCTGACTGCGAAATTCATTTATATGCAGATGACACTGTATTATACTTTTCCAGTTCTGACACTTCACAAATTCAATATTCTCTACAATCTGATTTCAATCTGGCTCAAATATGGTTCTCTTCAAATAAGCTTCTGTTGAATAAGAAAAAATCATATAGTATGTTATTTTGCACTCGACCTGATCCTTTGTTATTAAGTAACTGGTCTATTAATCTTCTTGATGGAACAACAATAGATCAAATTGAAGAATTTAAATATTTAGGCCTCTGGCTTGATTCTCAGCTATCCTTTAAACCTCATATAAACTCAATCACCAAGAAAATATTTGGCTGTCTGAAATCACTCTATCGTTCTGTTGACTGCTTCTCTCAAGAAGTCCGGAAAAGACTTATAATGCAATTACTACTTCCAATATTGGATTATGCTGATGTTATTTATGGTAACACCACTGAAACAAATCTCCGTCCTCTTAATGTGCTATATAATAGTCTTTGTAGATTTGTGCTCAGATGTCCTTTTAGAACCCATCACTGCCTAATGTATGAATCCCTGAACTGGCCTGCTCCTAAGTCCAGAAGGCAACTCCATTGGTCAATTTTTACTTTCAAATGCATCTATTTTAATTTCCCTTCATATTTGAAACAACTCTTAATTCCTTTTACTTCTCAATACAGTCTACGGCACACGGATCACCTGTTTCTAGTTACACCTAAAATCAAAAAAGAAATTGGTCGTCGGGCGTTCAAATTCAAAGCTCCATCAGAGTGGAACAACCTTCCTTCCTCACTTAGGTCTATCATTTCTTTTCATATCTTCAAATCATCTTTAGCTACGCATTATAAAACATCCTGCTCTTGTTTCTGATCTATCTTACCTTTTCTCTCTAGGACTCATTCTACTCATACCTGCTTTCATTTTGTCACTATACTGTATGTGTATCTACAAATATGTACTGTATATTTGACTTGTGTATGCAAGAAAATGTATTTATATTGGTGTATAGTATGCTTTTCAGTACAAATGTCTACCTTCATTTTATTGAGGATTTTTTTTTTTTTTTTATTTATGTATTTTTATTTATCATTATTATTATTAGTATTTTATTTTATTATTATTATTTTTTTTTTTGATTGTACTCTGTAATATTGGCTGGTGAGGGGTGGGGATGGGGGGGGTAGCTTTGGGGAGCAGTGTTGGAGTGTGCATGGGTGTGTGAGTGTATGTGTTTGTCCTTGTGCTTATGTGTTTGGATTTATGTTTAATACTTACTTTTGCTATCTTTGTATTGTTTTTATTGTAAGGACCCCCTCGAAAATGAGATGATACATCTCAAGGGGCTATCCTTCAAATAAAGAATAAAGAAAAAAAAATTAGACATTGATGTCATTTTCAAATGGACTTTTAACAATAATAAGAAAGACAACATTAGTAAGTTCACCTGCGTCGTAGCATCGTAGCGAGAGATCAGCAGGGCTCCCTGGACCGGCCAAAGTGGCCAGAGGTTGAGAAGGCCCAACAGCAGCAGCACAGCACCACCCCGCACATTAGACATGACTGAATGTCCTCTTAACACTGACTCAGTCCAATGTGTAGTCAGGACCCTGCCCAGTAGGAGCAACAAACACACTTTTGTGCCTTGCTCAAACAAATGTGGACCAACCCCCCTGGCCCAAAAAGTGAACATGCAACTTTGGGTTGAATTTTAGTGCATTGCATCCATCTCATGCTCTACCATGTTTATGGCATACCTACCTATGCTTAAAAATCAGTAGTGTCATTATTATCAGCCCTCCAAAGCCAGTAGAATTAATCAGAATATTTTAACTTGGTAGCGTGTACTCAGAAGGTATTTTCATTAATTCAACATTTTCATATTTTGGAAAATGTGTTATCTAGCTTTGACAACCAGCATTTGTCTGACGGAAACAGTTCCAAATATAGGACTGGAGAGTCATAGACGGTTAGGGTTAAATAAATGTAACAGATACATTTACAACAGATATACACAATAAACACCTAGCTTCACTTACTAGTTCACAGTATTTACATTTTTTATATTATTTTTTATTATTAGTCCTTGTTTTTTTATTGCCTTTTATTCAGCAGCTGTTGATCTGCTAATTTTACCTCATAATACCCAGTATTTTCCCTTATGATTCCCCTGCTGAAGTCCCAATATTTGATTTTAAGTCCAAAAGTCAATGAACTCGTTTGATGGCTGAGAATTAACCTAGTCGAGTCGTCTCTACTGGAGTGATAAGCCCTTGCACCAGACCTGGGGGTAGTGAGAGGCGAGGGAGTGGGGTTGTCCTCTGTACTAACCTGAAATCTCCTTCTCTCTCTCTACTGTCACCTCAACTGTCCTGTCTTCACTACCATCTCGAGAACAATTCTTTCTACTGAGGAAGCCTAAGACAATTTGCTATCCTCCCTCCCCCCCTCTTTGGACTCCCCCCCCCCCCCCCCCTCCTTGAATGTCCGAATCTCTTCAGGCAGAGCAGAGCTTCGTAGATCCGAGTAACGGGCAGGTGAGAGGCAATGGAAGAGCTCAGACTTTCCTCATGATCTCTGTCACTACTTTCACCTCCTCTCAGACTTCACCTCCACTTTGTCACAGCAAAATCTGACCTTGACCAAAATCCACTCCTCCGCCTCGACCCCATGGAAATTGTTTTCAATATTGCTGATGACAGCTGATGACTTTGTCACCTACTTTACCGAGAGGGTGAAGGATTTCAGCTCCTCTTTTACCCTTGCCACCATACTCCCTCCCACTATCCACGCCTCAGTTTTTACCCACTTTATTCCTCTCTCCTCCGAAGATGTCGGCAGAATAGTTAGTTACGTCTATCAGCACCACCTTCCTCATTGACCCGATCCCTTCCTCCCTCCTCCTGGCTGTCTCGAAGTACCCCTGCCATTCCTCACCATCCTCATCAACTCCTCCCTCACTTCAGGCCTTAGTCCAGCGTCCTTCAAGACTGCTAGAATCAAGCCGCTCCTTCTCCACACCCTTCACACAACTTCTTCACACCATTGTCCCTCAAGGCTCAGTACTGGGACCCCTTTTGTTCTCTTATTATCTCTTATTTTGGCTCAGATAGAAACCGATTCTGTATAACTATAGTAAACAAATAAATTATGTTGTTTAGTCGAACCGCATTTGTGGTGAAAATAAATAAATGTAGCTTAAATTATGAATTTGCGAGTGTGTGTGTGTGTTGTGCATGCGTGCGTGCAAGTGTGCTTGCTTGTGTGTGTGTGTGTGTGTGTGTGTGTGTGTGTGTGTCCCGACAGGCCGAGGAGCAGCGAGACAGCACGGAGAAGGTCTAGCTTGGTAACAGGAGGAGCCCATCCTCTTCTCCTCAATCACAAATGTCAATGATTCCTACATCAAGCTGGATGGCAACAACATGGGCTCAAAAAAGGATAGCTTTCTTTGACAAAGTGACATTGTTATATATATTATTCAGTTACTTTACATGTACTTTTGTTGATGTACAGTTGTTGTGATGTCAATGTTAATGTGATTGACTATTCTAGCTCATTGATAAATAGTGCTATAAAGACAGATCAAGAGAAGATCAAGACTAGGGCTGCACCTGACGATTATTTTCACAATGGATACATCACGATTTTATTATTATTTTATTATTTAGTCTATAAAATATAATACATGATAGCAAATGCCATCACAAGTTTCCATGGACCAGGTGCTTGCTTTATCTGACGTGTTAGGGTTCGGTAGCTGCTGGAAGAGCAGAACACAGAGACAAAACTTGGAGTTGGAGCAATGGAAAGGTTTATTTGGAGTAGACCAGGGGTGAGGCAGGTTGGAGAGTGGGGAGCTTCAGGCTGGAGGGAGTGAAGCAGGCAGGCTGGAGGTGCTGATCCACAAAACACTGAGGCAAAAGGAAACAAAGGTTAGATAGGAGATTTCAACAGGAGAATAACAACTAGCAAGTGTTAGAAAATACTGGAGCCGGGAATATCTACCACTGAAGTTTGAAGTACGATCTGGCGATGACTGCAGGGAAACCAGGTGTATTTGATGGGGAGTTGATGAGCTGATGCAGGCCAGGTGTGAACGGTTGAGGCGTGGCAGGCAGAGCACAGAGACAAACAGGGGGTGTGGCAGACACAGAGGGTGACTACACCCTCTGTGCCTATGACAACAAGCAGCCAAGAAAAACTCAATGATTCCTTTTATAATGATCCATTAACAACATATTTGAATTGAAATGCAAATTAAACAGCAAATGTTTAAAACAAATATTCAATAAACGACTTAAATGATTTATTGATGATAAAAATTAGTCAGTCGGCCAATCGATTCCTTAACTAATCTATGTAGAGCTTGAAAATAAAAAAAACATTCACAAAACTCAAAGGATCTCTAGTGCTGAAATGCTTGATATTATATAATATTTATTGTAGAACTTGTTAATGCTTTATCAAACAAGGTTTTCTTTTTTAATTCGATTAGCATTGCAACTTCATTAAGGGTCTCATACAGTGACACATTATTACGACAATGAAAGGGTGTGGTAAAGCGCTCCTTGGGTCTGCAGTTGCTACAGGTTAGTAGCTGCCACACTGTGCCGCAGTATCGATGAGCTTGTCTGCTACTTGTCAAACAGTCTTAAAGAGGCCTGACACGATGTAATCTTCAGCACTGCCGTCAATGAGCCCTGTCCCATTACTGTGGATGAACCAGCACGGGACATTTTCTCCTTTCTTCAGATCCTTCCTGAAGTCCCGTTGCCAACCTCTGGAGTCCAAGAGAGACAGAGGTCACAAGGTGGTTAATTAAGTCATAAATCATTTTTCCTCCAAATTTCCGATCTAAATGTTCACTGTTATGGGAAAAACATGTAAGGTAGCAGGTGTACCTGGTCACATTGAGCTGATGTCCTTTGACATACATGGTGGCGTCTGGTTTCTCAGGAACCTCTCCTGGACGTAGATCTCCAACCTCAAACCCAATCCCATGGTAGAACTGACCTGCAGAATTTACCACCATTGAAAATATTTTGTATGGATTGCCTTAAAATTTTTATCTTACTTTCGTTTTTATGTTTCATGAAAATACAATAGGCTATATTATAGCCTATTTTACCAGGTGTGAGTGAGATTATCCATTACAAGCCATTTCCAAATCTCCCCTGCCCTCTGACTTTGTGACTTTGTGATGTATGCTGGATAGATCAGTTTACCAGCCTACCCATTGGACTGTAGCAACTGGAAGGCTCATCTATCCATCATCAAATAGGCAAAGATAAGAGTCCAATAAGAAGGAGAAAGCTTTCTGCTATTCTTTACTTACAATTAAAACAGTTTCAATGGTTTTTTGTTCTACCTGTTCTTAGTTGCATTCGTAAATGACTATCAATAAACACCAAGTCTGGGGGACTATTTCCTGCTATGTTTCCCTGTTGTTCCATTACCTAGCAGACCATGGACGGCTGGAGAGAGAAGGTGGCTGTCCAGAGTGTAGAATCCCAGGTAGTCCTGGTGGTAGGGGTGCATCTTCCACACTTTGTGGAGCAGGATCACAAAGCTTACAGAATCTCTTAAAGTCACCATGACGCTCTGGTCCTTGGTCAAAAGCAGATCCACACTGGGGTTAGGAGAGAAAGTGGAGATGGCAGGGATGGTGTAATCAGAATAACTTGGTAGGAAGACAAAGTAAAAAAGCAAAGAGAGGAAGTCAAGCCGTAACATTGTCATAAGCATCTGTTGGTTTCTAGGTGTTTCTACCTGGTTCCTTTTAGGGAAGCTTGATCCGACCACAACAGCTTGACCTTTTGTCCATCCTGGGACAGAGTGATGTACTCAGTGGTCACCTCCAGCCTCACCCTCAGGGTCTGATGGACAACACCAAGGCGGCCAAAGTAGGTGTTGACTTTGCCATCAGGGGCAACCATCTTATCTCCAATGGTCTGACCATTGACCAAAAGTCCTGAAGAAGCAACATGTGATTAAATGATCTATTTCCGATAGGATACAGATAAGAGATAATAGATTTGTTTAAGTGATCATTAATAAGGCCAAGAGGTTGGAATCCCACTTGATGAACAACACAAGTGTGCCGTCTGGACTGCAGCAGGCTCACCTATGGAGGGGTCTCTGACCAGGTTAAAGATGGTTCCAGGTGAGTCATTTATGTTGAAGCATAGAGCGTCCTCTCTCTCTGGCAGCTCGATCATGAAATGAGGATCTCCATCCACTGAACAAACAGTATATTGACAAGGCGGCAGCAACAATAATACACAAAGGAAGATATAGATATATGGGTTGTGTCATGTAAAGTCATTGTGGGGAATAATCTGTCCCACTACATACACTAAAACCATATACAATGATCAATGGCCAGATTTCATGAATATAGATGACGTACCAAAGTATGTAGGAGCGCTGGGAAGATAAGAACTAGTCCTGTGGTAGTTAGCTTGAGGGGGTGAGTAGTGTCTATGTCCTGCACACAGACAGCATGACCAACAACAAATACACAGTGAGAAGCAATGCACCTCCAAGGCCTGCACTCTCAGAGCTACTATAGGGGAATTCAAATACAAGCTCAATTCCAATCATACCCTGTTTGTCAGCCTGCTGCCGTTGTTCTGTGGAAATAAGCGGGAATAATTCAACAGAGATACATGTAGGGCCTCAATAACGACACAATGTCAGTATGTTGGTGTACAACTCAGTTGAGTCCTCCTTCCTGCCTCTCCAGCTCTCCCTACCCTCAGTCAGCTTGTCTGCAATGAGGGGCCCGCTGGGACCATCCTCGGTCTCTGGCTTGGTGACCACCATGGAGGTGAGGGGGGTGACGAAGCTGTACTTCAGGGACATCTCCAGGGCTTTGGCCGTGGCGTTGCTCTTCTCCTCTGGTGGCCCACTCTTACTAATTAAAGGAAACAACACAAATAATTCAGACAGTCTTGCTATAAGGTTGAGAATGTATTCCCAGAGCAGTGACGTTTTTTAAATCCATTCCAATAATAACTGGCTTCCATCCGCTCAAACCTGGTCTCCAGTAGCTGTTGGATGGTGAGGTAGGCCCACAGGCGCTCAGTGAAATCCCCAAAGATGTAATCCTTCTCTGGGTAGATCACGTCCCAGTCGGTGGCACTAGCCTGGCCCTGCACCTGGAAGTCCTGCTCGAACTACGCTGAGCAGAAAGCCAAAAGAGCTCAAACCAAACTGAACTGTTCACCTCTTATGCCCTAAGATACCACTATATCACATGTCCTTCACCCACCCCATTGGCAAACACTTCCACCAGGAAGTTGTCCATGTCGTTTTCAGACAGCCGCCCGGCCACCACGATCTCTGAGCCATTGAACAGCTGACTGAAGTGATGAGGCGTTAAGGAATCCACCGCATTGTCAGGGTAACGCAGGTCCACTGCTGACAACAGCGGGCTGGCCACCTCATCATAGAAACCCTGCAACACATTCATACACATACCCAGTGGTCACATACATGGAAATGGACTGTTTGAAATGATTGTCTGGACGGGGAGAGTAGAAAGAGGCCATTATCCCAGAAATACGCTACCTCATTAGTTAAACAAAGACACCTCTAGGCATCATAGCCATTGTTAGGCCGGGGGCGTCCTAGGCTAAAGCCCTGATTGTTTTATGATTGGCCCTGGATCTCAATTAGGATATTTTTTATTGTTAACAAAAATATGATTGATAAGATATTTCCCAGGATCTATTCATCTTTCATTCCAATCATGATTCAAAGCCCTCCAAAGGTAATAATTGGTTCCTCTGTGTGTCATTCAAGCAGCAGATCTACTTCCCTCTACTTGGGATCTATGCATTTTATGTGCCGACCAGAGAGACAGGGAGTGTATTATACGTGAACTGTGTTTTATATTCCAATAGACATAAATATATTCAGCAATTTTTCTCTAGTCTGGTACTGATATGATATGATATGCTGTGAAATATTCAGCTTATGCTCAATATTATTAAAAAAGATTTATTACATCACAAATAATAATGAATCTGAAAAGTAAACAAGTTTTTGACACACACATTGAATGTACTTTGAATGTAAATAAGGTGCCAGAGTGCACAGTTACAAAAGCCCCATCCACATGGGCGAAAACAGTCTTTTCCCCTCCATTTTCCTTGGCTGCGTTTCAGGAATATCCCCGTAAAGACGGACTCATCGCGAAAACGTATCGAGCTGTAGAAACGCTGTAGTACATATTCAAGGACACTGTGTGGCACTGGTTCATGCGCATCAAGCCTGCGCGCTGTATACAAACATACAGTCGAGGAGGAGAAAGCAGTTGTTAAACCTTTGACTGAGCAGAAAATACTTTTTAATGTACAGATAGTAATTTCATTTACCAAGGGGCTGTATTCAAAGATACAAAAATAATACAAATCAAATCAAACAAAACAAAGTCGACAGAACTCTTACGTCGCCAAGCTGGTGGGGGACGATCGTTTGCGTATCTGGCGTCCACACGAATCCGAACACGAAAACGCATGAGGACGTTTTTATCTTATCCACCCTGGGACCTGGTTTCAAAAAAGTGTGTTTTCGGCCACCGAAAACGCTGGATCCGTCTGGACCAGTGGTGGCTGCTGGTCTTTCAAAGAGGGGAAGCTCATTTTCGGCCTACATCATATAAATTGTCAATTTATGTATATGTAAATTCTGCTCTCTGTTCCTTTTCAAGGAAATGCTCTGTGACCCTGTCATACCAACTAGCTGTATTTTCCAGGCTGCTTAAACGGCCATGGCCCATTGTGTTATTTGTGTAGGACTTGAGCCGCTTTAAACAGGAGAAGCTCCTTTCTACACCTGCAGATGTAGCTCCAATTGTTGCCACTAATGAGAACAGTTTGTAAAGCTGAGGCATTGCACTGTCCAACTTCATGCCTTTGAGGAACACGTAGAAATCACACAGCTTTCCCCTGTCACCCTGCAAGTCCTGATCTGAATGCATGACTTGAAGTTCAGACCTCAGGCTCCCTGAATCAAAGTGATGGCCAACTACCAAAACAATATTAAACTTTAACAAGGAAATGTGGGATTTATGTTAAACTGAAGCAAGGAATTGTGTGAATAAGGGTTAGTAATGAAATGTACGATGAAAATTGTCTTTTCGCCAAGCAAAAATCAAGAAATAGGTTGCAGTTCATCTTTCGACTCGCTTGCAAAAATCTGCGATGGGACTGAGGAATGAAGACAGCTCCGGCGACTTTTTATAGTTCAAAATCGCTGTCAATCAAACAGCAACTCAGTCTTTCGCAGACCCTCCAATCATCACGCAGAAGCCCAGCGTCCAGGCCAGCCCACTCCTCCATTCACCCCCAGAGACGCTGAGTGTCCGTGGTAGGGACATAATCACAGCATTATCCAATGACCGTCGACTTTCGACGCACTAAAAAAAGCTATGAAGCCCCAGTGAAGTGGATGGACGCTGAGCTTCAACAGGAAAATGCACTGTGACGCTACGGGAATGTATGAGAAGGAAAGTCGACCTGTGATAAGCAGCTGATTCTGAACAAACTCGTCTTCGAGATGGACGTGTTTTAACGCATTTTTAGTCAATGAAATGTTAACACAACAGTATATATTTGACCATTTAATTTTGGAAATTTTAGGGGAAGCTGAGCTTCCCTTGCAGTCTTAGAGAAATCGCCACTGGTCTGGACGGTCGGCCCAAACGCACAAGACTTATGTGTTTTCACAAAAAAAGAGTTTCCGTGTGGAAGGGGCCTAAAGGCATTGACGGGGACCCCCCCTACAGAGGTCCGGGCTAAGCCCTGAATGTCCTGAAATCCTAACAACGCTCCTGATTAGCATAACCTCACCTGCAGCTGAAGGGTAGCGTCGGAGGCTTCGTAGATCCTGCGGGCCACGCCATTGTTCTGTTTGGCCATCACGTCCAGGAAGGAGTAATCCACATCATCCCCAAAGCCCAGGCAGAACAGAGTCATATTACCACTGATGGCTTCACGCACGTTCTGCTGGATCTTTGAAAGGTTGCTTTCACCTACACAATCACAAAGACATTAAAGAAGACAATCATCAAAGTCGAAGTCAATCATGACCCAATGTGATGGAACAGGATGTACTGTAAGTATGTCCATGAAAAGAGACCACATATGAGACATATGACATATCACGTCAAACTATCATCACAAATGTACTTTGATTTCTCTGTACACCCACCCATATTCGGCATTCCATCGGTTAGTAAAATGATCATGTCCACACTTCTCTCTGGGAGCTTCTTGTTCCTTCTGTCATCTTTCAGCATGTTGATGGCCATCAATACGGCATCATTGATGTTAGTTCCTGAAAAATGAGTGGATTTAGATTAATCTTTGGTATACTTGTTGTTAGGAAGTTTGATGTCTGGCCAAGTAGAAGCATTTCTACCTCCTGTTGCCCCTATTCTCTGCACATATTTGATGGCTTCAGCCAAGTTTTCCTCTGTAGCTTTAGTAAGGGATTGTTTCCAGGGATCAATGCCGCCATCAAATATGATGATACCAAAGTAGTCCTCTTGATGGAGGTCTGAGAGAATAGATTGCAATGCCACGCGGGTCTTTGCAGGCAAGAATACAACAAGGCTGGTAGTTAGTATGTGAATGTAGTAAAATTTTATGTTTTCTACATCACTGTCCATGCAACATACACACATACAAACACACACACACACACACACACACACACACACGCACACACATATACAAACACAATCAAAGTTACCTGGGCCATCTTAGTGCCTGACATTGAACCACTCTTGTCAATAACAAACACCACATTCTTTCGGACACGAGGAAGATCCGGAGGAGCAAAGAAATGCACAAAGTATCCGTTCACGATCTGGAGGTAGAAATGTAAAAGTGAAATTGATCAGTTTAAATGGGTCCATGTTGCTCAACTAAAGTCATCATTGCGTCTCATATGTTTGTTGACAGCAGACCTGAATGTCTCCTAGGCCTGACGCTCGTTTCACGTCATACTTGATGATGAAATCCCCATCGATCAGAGACCCATCACACTCTGGACACTTCCTCTGCTGATCCAGTGTGGGCGAGAAGGAGATGTGTGCCTGAAAGAGGGATGTATTGGCTTCAGTTTCAAATGACCACAAAATGTAGTGGGCCATGTAATTCACTTCCTGGTGATAGATATCAAACTGAACCTTGTTGTCTGTGACCGTTTTCTCCACCAGGGGGAGAAGTTCATTGGAAAGGAAGGTTCCATGAGCATCCACAAAGTCAATGCCCTGGGGCTCATAGATATCAGCCACAATCTGTAAACACAAACAAACACACACACAAAGATATTTTGTATAAATATGTACATTTACTGAGCCCAGGAAACTTAAGGGATTGTAAACTCACCTGAAAGTTCTGGACCAGCTGTTTGGGGTTTATTCGGGTCAGGATCTCATACTTGCCAAATTTCCTCTGAAGAAGCTCCTCATAGGTCAGGATGAAGGTTACATTGCTCTTGGCTGCGATGTTGACCGACACAGAGAACTTCTCCATTTTCCTTCCAGAAGCTCTGGAACATCATGCCAATTATATTATTAGCCCAATGAGTGATATCAAACAGTAAAATATACTTTAGATTCCACATGAAAAAATGTGAATTGTTTCTGTAAACACAATGTGACATGAATCAAGGTAAATGCCTGTTCAATCTCCACCTACTTGACCAGTCCAGCTGTCTGTCCAGTTGAAACAGCCTTCTCATACTGTTTCTTGGCTTTCTCCTTTTCATTCACAACCCCAACATATATCTGACCCTCAATCTCCCTGTGAACAGAAGAGGGCAGTTGAAACGTGAAGAAAGGGTTTTGAAAATGCTTTTACTGCTGCTATAATGTGTCGATGGAATCGTATCTTTCACTTGAGCCTCTTCCAAACAAAGGAATCAAGCAACAATTGTGTTGTAAGTGTTGCACAATGGATCCAAAGAATGTGAGATGAGAAGCCTCATATATTGATGAATTGAACAGTTAGCCAACAACAGGCTCAATGTTGAAACTTGCTGGTTAAAAGAAGATCTCAGATCTCTTTTGTTAGAAGGCGAAAAGCTTTCAGTGTTTTGAAGGGTGAGTTTCGGCGGAAGACTCACATGCTGAAGTTGGTGATGAAGGCCGTCTTGGGCAGGTCCACCTCGAAGAATATTTCCTGAGAGGAGTTGGCTTTGTTCAAAGCACTGGAGGTCATGACTGTGTGAGCGAACCGAGATGCCACCGTACAGTGTACTGTGACACTGAGCACCTCCACCATCTGAACACATGGGCGAAAACAAAACGTAAATTGGTAGTCAAGGGAGACTGCTAGACATGCCTTTAGCACTTGATTTTGGGATTTCTGTATGCAAAAAACAAACAAACAAACAAAACAACAACAACAAGTGGATCTCTAATCGGCATGAATATCAGAATGTATCCCAGAAGTTTTCCCTTACCTTTGCATCGTCTACACTTCTTTTCTGTAACAAAAAATAAAATATAAAAAAAAATATATTTTTAGCCTGCAGGTCCAGGCTTCTGGGTGAAACAGTCAAGGCTTTGCTGCAGTTGGTCATCGTAAGATGATCATTTTGTAGCAAGATACATATTTAATCGTACATGTCGAAAAATGAAAAATGGCAAGAGCTGAAAATACCTGAATTGACCTGATGGCACCTTCTGTCTCCTGAAATGTAGTCAAATGATAAACATATTATACTATGTTGACATAACCTACCTGGAGAATAAATATCAAAAAGGGAAATGTGACACAGAATGGCAGTTGGAGAAGCGTATTGTAACGGTTGGGCAACTGCCATTTTTTGTTGCTATGTGCTGTGTTGGTATGGGTAACGTATGTTGTTTATTGATTGATTGATTGATTTTTATTTCTTGTTTGTTTGATTGTTTTTATTGTCAAACTGCAGACCACCTGTGAAGCCCACAACGAATTTCCCCACGGGGACAATTAAAGTATATTGAATTGAATTGAATTGAAAGCATGTCCTCATACAAATCAGGAATGAAACCACGCAGAATAACTACAACTGAACTATATGCAGGTAGCAGAACAACTAAAGGCAGGTAGCAGAACAACTACATCCAGGTAAAACAACAGGTAGCAGAAGAGTAAATGACAGTAAAAACCAATGAACCAATAAAGCAGGGCAAGTGGACTATTAGACATTGATGTCATTTTCAAATGGACTTTTAACAATAATAAGAAAGACAACATTAGTAAGTTCACCTGCGTCGTAGCATCGTAGCGAGAGATCAGCAGGGCTCCCTGGACCGGCCAAAGTGGCCAGAGGTTGAGAAGGCCCAACAGCAGCAGCACAGCACCACCCCGCACATTAGACATGACTGAATGTCCTCTTAACACTGACTCAGTCCAATGTGTAGTCAGGACCCTGCCCAGTAGGAGCAACAAACACACTTTTGTGCCTTGCTCAAACAAATGTGGACCAACCCCCCTGGCCCAAAAAGTGAACATGCAACTTTGGGTTGAATTTTAGTGCATTGCATCCATCTCATGCTCTACCATGTTTATGGCATACCTACCTATGCTTAAAAATCAGTAGTGTCATTATTATCAGCCCTCCAAAGCCAGTAGAATTAATCAGAATATTTTAACTTGGTAGCGTGTACTCAGAGGGTATTTTCATTAATTCAACATTTTCATATTTTGGAAAATGTGTTATCTAGCTTTGACAAACAGCATTTGTCTGACAGAAACAGTTCCAAATATAGGACTGGAGAGTCATAGACGGTTAGGGTTAAATAAATGTAACAGATACATTTACAACAGATATACACAATAAACACCTAGCTTCACTTACTAGTTCACAGTATTTACATTTTTTATATTATTTTTTATTATTAGTCCTTGTTTTTTTATTGCCTTTTATTCAGCAGCTGTTGATCTGCTAATTTTACCTCATAATACCCAGTATTTTCCCTTATGATTCCCCTGCTGAAGTCCCAATATTTGATTTTAAGTCCAAAAGTCAATGAACTCGTTTGATGGCTGAGAATTAACCTCGTCGAGTCGTCTCTACTGGAGGGATAAGCCCTTGCACCAGACCTGGGGGTAGTGAGAGGCGAGGGAGTGGGGTTGTAGACAAGTCCTCTTGAAGTCATTCCCCTCCCTCCTCTGTACTAACCTGAAATCTCCTTCTCTCTCTCTACTGTCACCTCAACTGTCCTGTCTTCACTACCATCTCGAGAAATTTTTTTCTACTGAGGAAGCCTAAGACAATTTGCTATCCTCCCTCCCCCCCTCTTTGGACTCCCCCCCCCCCCCCCCCCCCCCCCCCCTCCTTGAATGTCCGAATCTCTTCAGGCAGAGCAGAGCTTCGTAGATCTGAGTAACGGGCAGGTGAGAGGCAATGGAAGAGCTCAGACTTTCCTCATGATCTCTGTCACTACTTTCACCTCCTCTCAGACTTCACCTCCACTTTGTCACAGCAAAATCTGACCTTGACCAAAATCCACTCCTCCGCCTCGACCCCATGGAAATTGTTTTCAATATTGCTGATGACAGCTGATGACTTTGTCACCTACTTTACCGAGAGAGTGAAGGATTTCAGCTCCTCTTTTACCCTTACCACCATACTCCCTCCCACTATCCACGCCTCAGTTTTTACCCACTTTATTCCTCTCTCCTCCGAAGATGTCGGCAGAATAGTTAGTTACGTCTATCAGCACCACCTTCCTCATTGACCCGATCCCTTCCTCCCTCCTCCTGGCTGTCTCGAAGTACCCCTGCCATTCCTCACCATCCTCATCAACTCCTTCCTCACTTCAGGCCTTAGTCCAGCGTCCTTCAAGACTGCTAGAATCAAGCCGCTCCTTCTCCACACCCTTCACACAACTTCTTCACACCATTGTCCCTCAAGGCTCAGTACGGGGACCCCTTTTGTTCTCTTATTATCTCTTATTTTGGCTCAGATAGAAACCGATTCTGTATAACTATAGTAAACAAATAAATGATGTTGTTTAGTCGAACCGCATTTGTGGTGAAAAGAAATAAATGTAGCTTAAATTATGAATTTGCGAGTGTGTGTGTGTGTGTGTGTGTGTGTGTTGTGCATGCGTGCGTGCAAGTGTGCTTGCTTGTGTGTGTGTGTGTGTGTGTGTGTGTGTGTGTGTGTGTGTCCCGACAGGCCGAGGAGCAGCGAGACAGCACGGAGAAGGTCTAGCTTGGTAACAGGAGGAGCCCGTCCTCTTCTCCTCAATCACAATTGTCAATGATTCCTACATCAAGCTGGATGGCAACAACATGGGCTCAAAAAAGGATAGCTTTCTTTGACAAAGTGACATTGTTATATATATTATTCAGTTACTTTACATGTACATTTGTTGATGTACAGTTGTTGTGATGTCAATGTTAATGTGATTGACTATTCTAGCTCATTGATAAAAATAGTGCTATAAAGACAGATCAAGAGAAGATCAAGACTAGGGCTGCACCTGACGATTATTTTCACAATGGATACATCACGATTTTATTATTATTTTATTATTTAGTCTATAAAATATAATACATGATAGCAAATGCCATCACAAGTTTCCATGGACCAGGTGCTTGCTTTATCTGACGTGTTAGGGTTCGGTAGCTGCTGGAAGAGCAGAACACAGAGACAAAACTTGGAGTTGGAGCAATGGAAAGGTTTATTTGGAGTAGACCAGGGGTGAGGCAGGTTGGAGAGTGGGGAGTTTCAGGCTGGAGGGAGTGAAGCAGGCAGGCTGGAGGTGCTGATCCACAAAACACTGAGGCAAAAGGAAACAAAGGTTAGATAGGAGATTTCAACAGGAGAATAACAACTAGCAAGTGTTAGAAAATACTGGAGCCGGGAATATCTACCACTGAAGTTTGAAGTACGATCTGGCGATGACTGCAGGGAAACCAGGTGTATTTGATGGGGAGTTGATGAGCTGATGCAGGCCAGGTGTGAACGGTTGAGGCGTGGCAGGCAGAGCACAGAGACAAACAGGGGGTGTGGCAGACACAGAGGGTGACTACACCCTCTGTGCCTATGACAACAAGCAGCCAAGAAAAACTCAATGATTAACAACATATTTGAATTGAAATGCAAATTAAACAGCAAATGTTTAAAACAAATATTCAATAAACGACTTAAATGATTTATTGATGATAAAAATTAGTCAGTCGGCCAATCGATTCCTTAACTAATCTATGTAGAGCTTGAAAATAAAAAAAACTTGTCATTCACAAAACTCAAAGGATCTCTACAGTGCTGAAATGCTTGATATTATATAATATTTATTGTAGAACTTGTTAATGCTTTATCAAACAAGGTTTTCTTTTTTAATTCGATTAGCATTGCAACTTCATTAAGGGTCTCATACAGTGACACATTATTACGACAATGAAAGGGTGTGGTAAAGCGCTCCTTGGGTCTGCAGTTGCTACAGGTTGGTAGCTGCCACACTGTGCCGCAGTATCGATGAGCTTGTCTGCTACTTGTCAAACAGTCTTAAAGAGGCCTGACACGATGTAATCTTCAGCACTGCCGTCAATGAGCCCTGTCCCATTACTGTGGATGAACCAGCACGGGACATTTTCTCCTTTCTTCAGATCCTTCCTGAAGTCCCGTTGCCAACCTCTGGAGTCCAAGAGAGACAGAGGTCACAAGGTGGTTAATTAAGTCATAAATCATTTTTCCTCCAAATTTCCGATCTAAATGTTCACTGTTATGGGAAAAACATGTAAGGTAGCAGGTGTACCTGGTCACATTGAGCTGATGTCCTTTGACATACATGGTGGCGTCTGGTTTCTCAGGAACCTCTCCTGGACGTAGATCTCCAACCTCAAACCCAATCCCATGGTAGAACTGACCTGCAGAATTTACCACCATTGAAAATATTTTGTATGGATTGCCTTAAAATTTTTATCTTACTTTCGTTTTCATGAAAATTTCATGAAAATACAATAGGCTATATTATAGCCTATTTTACCAGGTGTGAGTGAGATTATCCATTACAAGCCATTTCCAAATCTCCCCTGCCCTCTGACTTTGTGACTTTGTGATGTATGCTGGATAGATCAGTTTACCAGCCTACCCATTGGACTGTAGCAACTGGAAGGCTCATCTATCCATCATCAAATAGGCAAAGATAAGAGTCCAATAAGAAGGAGAAAGCTTTCTGCTATTCTTTACTTACAATTAAAACAGTTTCAATGGTTTTTTGTTCTACCTGTTCTTAGTTGCATTCGTAAATGACTATCAATAAACACCAAGTCTGGGAGACTATTTCCTGCTATGTTTCCCTGTTGTTCCATTACCTAGCAGACCATGGACGGCTGGAGAGAGAAGGTGGCTGTCCAGAGTGTAGAATCCCAGGTAGTCCTGGTGGTAGGGGTGCATCTTCCACACTTTGTGGAGCAGGATCACAAAGCTTACAGAATCTCTTAAAGTCACCATGACGCTCTGGTCCTTGGTCAAAAGCAGATCCACACTGGGGTTAGGAGAGAAAGTGGAGATGGCGGGGATGGTGTAATCAGAATAACTTGGTAGGAAGACAAAGTAAAAAAGCAAAGAGAGGAAGTCAAGCCGTAACATTGTCATAAGCATCTGTTGGTTTCTAGGTGTTTCTACCTGGTTCCTTTTAGGGAAGCTTGATCCGACCACAACAGCTTGACCTTTTGTCCATCCTGGGACAGAGTGATGTACTCAGTGGTCACCTCCAGCCTCACCCTCAGGGTCTGATGGACAACACCAAGGCGGCCAAAGTAGGTGTTGACTTTGCCATCAGGGGCAACCATCTTATCTCCAATGGTCTGACCATTGACCAAAAGTCCTGAAGAAGCAACATGTGATTAAATGATCTATTTCCGATAGGATACTGATAAGATAATAGATTTGTTTTAGTGATCATTAATAAGGCCAAGAGGTTGGAATCCCACTTGATGAACAACACAAGTGTGCCGTCTGGACTGAAGCAGGCTCACCTATGGAGGGGTCTCTGACCAGGTTAAAGATGGTTCCAGGTGAGTCATTTATGTTGAAGCATAGAGCGTCCTCTCTCTCTGGCAGCTCGATCATGAAATGAGGATCTCCATCCACTGAACAAACAGTATATTGACAAGGCGGCAGCAACAATAATACACAAAGGAAGATATAGATATATGGGTTGTGTCATGTAAAGTCATTGTGGGGAATAATCTGTCCCACTGCATACACTAAAACCATATACAATGATCAATGGCCAGATTTCATGAATATAGATGACGTACCAAAGTATGTAGGAGCGCTGGGAAGATAAGAACTAGTCCTGTGGTAGTTAGCTTGAGGGGGTGAGTACTGTCTAGGTCCTGCACACAGACAGCATGACCAACAACAAATACACAGTGAGAAGCAATGCACCTCCAAGGCCTGCACTCTCAGAGCTACTATAGGGGAATTCAAATACAAGCTCAATTCCAATCATACCCAGTTTGTCAGCCTGCTGCCGTTGTTCTGTGGAAATAAGCGGGAATAATTCAACAGAGATACATGTAGGGCCTCAATATCGACACAATGTCAGTATGTTGGTGTACAACTCAGTTGAGTCCTCCTTCCTGCCTCTCCAGCTCTCCCTACCCTCAGTCAGCTTGTCTGCTACGAGGGGCCCGCTGGGACCATCCTCGGTCTCTGGCTTGGTGACCACCATGGAGGTGAGGGGGGTGACGAAGCTGTACTTCAGGGACATCTCCAGGGCTTTGGCCGTGGCGTTGCTCTTCTCCTCTGGTGGCCCACTCTTACTAATTAAAGGAAACAACACAAATAATTCAGACAGTCTTGCTATAAGGTTGAGAATGTATTCCCAGAGCAGTGACGTTTTTTAAATCCATTCCAACAATAACTGGCTTCCATCCGCTCAAACCTGGTCTCCAGTAGCTGTTGGATGGTGAGGTAGGCCCACAGGCGCTCAGTGAAATCCCCAAAGATGTAATCCTTCTCTGGGTAGATCACGTCCCAGTCGGTGGCACTAGCCTGGCCCTGCACCTGGAAGTCCTGCTCGAACTACGCTGAGCAGAAAGCCAAAAGAGCTCAAACCAAACTGAACTGTTCACCTCTTATGCCCTAAGATACCACTATATCACATGTCCTTCACCCACCCCATTGGCAAACACTTCCACCAGGAAGTTGTCCATGTCGTTTTCAGACAGCCGCCCGGCCACCACGATCTCTGAGCCATTGAACAGCTGACTGAAGTGATGAGGCGTTAAGGAATCCACCGCATTGTCAGGGTAACGCAGGTCCACTGCTGACAACAGCGGGCTGGCCACCTCATCATAGAAACCCTACAACACATTCATACACATACCCAGTGGTCACATACATGGAAATGGACTGTTTGAAATGATTGTCTGGACGGGGAGAGTAGAAAGAGGCCATTATCCCAGAAATACGCTACCTCATTAGTTAAACAAAGACACCTCTAGGCATCATAGCCATTGTTAGGCCGGGGGCGTCCTAGGCTAAAGCCCTGATTGTTTTATGATTGGCCCTGGATCTCAATTAGGATATTTTTTATTGTTAACAAAAATATGATTGATAAGATATTTCCCAGGATCTATTCATCTTTCATTCCAATCATGATTCAAAGCCCTCCAAAGGTAATAATTGGTTCCTCTGTGTGTCATTCAAGCAGCAGATCTACTTCCCTCTACTTGGGATCTATGCATTTTATGTGCCGACCAGAGAGACAGGGAGTGTATTATATGTGAACTGTGTTTTATATTCCAATAGACATAAATATATTCAGCAATTTTTCTCTAGTCTGGTACTGATATGATATGATATGCTGTGAAATATTCAGCTTATGCTCAATATTACTAAAAAAGATTTATTACATCACAAATAATAATGAATCTGAAAAGTAAACAAGTTTTTGACACACACATTGAATGTACTTTGAATGTAAATAAGGTGCCAGAGTGCACAGTTACAAAATCCCCATCCACATGGGCGAAAACAATCTTTTCCCCTCCATTTTCCTTGGCTGCGTTTCAGGAATATCCCCGTAAAGACGGACTCATCGCGAAAACGTATCGAGCTGTAGAAACGCTGTAGTACATATTCAAGGACACTGTGTGGCACTGGTTCATGCGCATCAAGCCTGCGCGCTGTATACAAACATACAGTTGAGGAGGAGAAAGCAGTTGTTAAACCTTTGACTGAGCAGAAAATACTTTTTAATGTACAGATAGTAATTTCATTTACCAAGGGGCTGTATTCAAAGATACAAAAATAATACAAATCAAATCAAACAAAACAAAGTCGACAGAACTCTTACGTCGCCAAGCTGGTGGGGGACGATCGTTTGCGTATCTGGCGTCCACACGAATCCGAACACGAAAACGCATAAGGACGTTTTTATCTTATCCACCCTGGGACCTGGTTTCAAAAAAGTGTGTTTTCGGCCACTGAAAACGCTGGATCCGTCTGGACCAGTGGTGGCTGCTGGTCTTTCAAAGAGGGGAAGCTCATTTTCGGCCTACATCATATAAATTGTCAATTTATGTATATGTAAATTCTGCTCTCTGTTCCTTTTCAAGGAAATGCTCTGTGACCCTGTCATACCAACTAGCTGTATTTTCCAGGCTGCTTAAACGGCCATGGCCCATTGTGTTATTTGTGTAGGACTTGAGCCGCTTTAAACAGGAGAAGCTCCTTTCTACACCTGCAGATGTAGCTCTAATTGTTGCCACTAATGAGAACAGTTTGTAAAGCTGAGGCATTGCACTGTCCAACTCCATGTCTTTGAGGAACACCAAGAAATCACACAGCTTTCCCCTGTCACCCTGCAAGTCCTGATCTGAATGCATGACTTGAAGGAAATGTGGGATTTATGTTAAACTGAGGCAAGGAATTGTGTGAATAAGGGTTAGTAATGAAATGTACGATGAAAATTGTCTTTTCGCCAAGCAAAAATCAAGAAATAGGTTGCATTTCATCTTTCGACTCGCTTGCAAAAATCTGCGATGGGACTGAGGAATGAAGACAGCTCCGGCGACTTTTTATAGTTCAAAATCGCTGTCAATCAAACGGCAACTCAGTCTTTCGCAGACCCTCCAATCATCACGCAGAAGCCCAGCGTCCAGGCCAGCCCACTCCTCCATTCACCCCCAGAGACGCTGAGTGTCCGTGGTAGGGACATAATCACAGCATTATCCAATGACCGTCGACTTTCGACGCACTAAAAAAAGCTATGAAGCCCCAGTGAAGTGGATGGACGCTGAGCTTCAGGAAAATGCACTGTGACGCTACGGGAATGTATGAGAAGGAAAGTCGACCTGCGATAAGCAGCTGATTCTGAACAAACTCGTCTTCGAGATGGACGTGTTTTAACGCATTTTTAATCAATGAAATGTTAACACAACAGTATATATTTGACCATTTAATTTTGGAAATTTTAGGGGAAGCTGAGCTTCCCTTGCAGTCTTAGAGAAATCGCCACTGGTCTGGACGGTCGGCCCAAACGCACAAGACTTATGCGTTTTCACAAAAAAAGAGTTTCCGTGTGGAAGGGGCCTAAAGGCATTGACGGGGACCCCCCCTACAGAGGTCCGGGCTAAGCCCTGAATGTCCTGAAATCCTAACAACGCTCCTGATTAGCATAACCTCACCTGCAGCTGAAGGGTAGCGTCGGAGGCTTCGTAGATCCTGCGGGCCACGCCATTGTTCTGTTTGGCCATCACGTCCAGGAAGGAGTAATCCACATCATCCCCAAAGCCCAGGCAGAACAGAGTCATATTACCACTGATGGCTTCACGCACGTTCTGCTGGATCTTTGAAAGGTTGCTTTCACCTACACAATCACAAAGACATTAAAGAAGACAATCATCAAAGTCGAAGTCAATCATGACCCAATGTGATGGAACAGGATGTAAGTATGTCCATGAAAAGAGACCACATATGAGACATATGACATATCACGTCAAACTATCATCACAAATGTACTTTGATTTCTCTGTACACCCACCCTCATTCGGCATTCCATCGGTTAGTAAAATGATCATGTCCACACTTCTCTCTGGGAGCTTCTTGTTCCTTCTGTCATCTTTCATCATGTTGATGGCCATCAATACGGCATCATTGATGTTAGTCACTGAAACATGAGTATATTCACATTAATCTTTGGTATACTTGTTGTTAGGAAGTTTGATGTCTGGCCAAGTAGAAGCTAACCTACTTCCTCTGTCAGTTATTTGCTGGACATATTTGATGGCTTCAGCCAAGTTTTCCTCTGTAGCTTTAGTAAGGGATTGTTTCCAGGGATCAATGCCGCCATCAAATATGATGATACCAAAGTAGTCCTCTTGATGGAGGTCTGAGAGAATAGATTGCAATGCCACGCGGGTCTTTGCAGGCAAGAATACAACAAGGCCGGTAGTTAGTATGCGATTGCAATAAAATGCATGTAATGTTTTCTACATCACTGTCCACTGGCAACATACTGTATACACACACACAAACACACACACACACACACACACACACACACACACACACACACACACACATATACAAACACAAACAAAGTTACCTGGGCCATCTTAGTGCCTGACATTGAACCACTCCTGTCAATTACAAACACCACATTCTTTCGGACACGAGGAAGATCCGGAGGAGCAAAGAAATGCACAAAGTATCCGTTCACGATCTGGAGGTAGAAATGTAAAAGTGAAATTGATCAGTTTAAATGGGTCCATGTTGCTCAACTAAAGTCAGCATTGTGTCTCATATGTTTGTCGACAGCAGACCTGAATGTCTCCTAGGCCTGACGCTCGTTTCACGTCATACTTGATGATGAAATCCCCATCGATCAGAGACCCATCACACTCTGGACACTTCCTCTGCTGATCCAGTGTGGGCGAGAAGGAGATGTGTGCCTGAAAGAGGGATGTATTGGCTTCAGTTTCAAATGACCACAAAATGTAGTGGGCCATGTAATTCACTTCCTGGTGATAGATATCAAACTGAACCTTGTTGTCTGTGACCGTTTTCTCCACCAGGGGGAGAAGTTCATTGGAAAGGAAGGTTCCATGAGCATCCACAAAGGCAATGCCCTGGGGCTCATAGATATCAGCCACAATCTGTAAACACAAACAAACACACACACAAAGATATTTTGTATAAATATGTACATTTACTGAGCCCAGGAAACTTAAGGGATTGTAAACTCACCTGAAAGTTCTGGACCAGCTGTTTGGGGTTTATTCGGGTCAGGATCTCATACTTGCCAAATTTCCTCTGAAGAAGCTCCTCATAGGTCAGGATGAAGGTTACATTGCTCTTGGCTGCGATGTTGACCGACACAGAGAACTTCTCCATTTTCCTTCCAGAAGCTCTGGAACATCATGCCAATTAGCCCAATGAGCATATATCAAACAGTAAAATATACTTTAGATTCCACATGAAAAAATGTGAATTGTTTCTGTAAACACAATGTGACATGAATCAAGGTAAATGCCTGTTCAATCTCCACCTACTTGACCAGTCCAGCTGTCTGTCCAGTTGAAACAGCCTTCTCATACTGTTTCTTGGCTTTCTCCTTTTCATTCACAACCCCAACATATATCTGACCCTCAATCTCCCTGTGAACAGAAGAGGGCAGTTGAAACGTGAAGAAAGGGTTTTGAAAATGCTTTTACTGCTGCTACAATGTGTCGATGGAATCGTATCTTTCACTTGAGCCTCTTCCAAACAAAGGAGTCAAGCAACAGTTGTGTTGTAAGTGTTGCACAATGGATCCAAAGAATGTGAGATGAGAAGCCTCATATATTGATGAATTGAACAGTTAGCCAACAACAGGCTCAATGTTGAAACTTGCTGGTTAAAAGAAGATCTCAGATCTCTTTTGTTAGAAGGCGAAAAGCTTTCAGTGTTTTGAAGGGTGAGTTTCGGCGGAAGACTCACATGCTGAAGTTGGTGATGAAGGCCGTCTTGGGCAGGTCCACCTCGAAGAATATTTCCTGAGAGGAGTTGGCTTTGTTCAAAGCACTGGAGGTCATGACTGTGTGAGCGAACCGAGATGCCACCGTACAGTGTACTGTGACACTGAGCACCTCCACCATCTGAACACATGGGCGAAAACAAAACGTAAATTGGTAGTCAAGGGAGACTGCTAGACATGCCTTTAGCACTTGATTTTGGGATTTCTGTATGCAAAAAACAAACAAACAAACAAAACAACAACAAAAAGTGGATCTCTAATCGGCATGAATCAGAATGTATCCCAGAAGTTTTCCCTTACCTTTGCATCGTCTACACTTCTTTTCTGTAACAAAAAATAAAATATAAAAATATATATATTTTTAGCCTGCAGGTCCAGGCTTCTGGGTGATCGTAAACAGTCAAGGCTTTGCTGCAGTTGGTCATCGTAAGATGATAATTTTGTAGCAAGATACATATTTAATCGTACATGTCGAAAAATGAAAAATGGCAAGAGCTGAAAATACCTGAATTGACCTGATGGCACCTTCTGTCTCCTGAAATGTAGTCAAATGATAAACATATTATACTATGTTGACATAACCTACCTGGAGAATAAATATCAAAAAGGGAAATGTGACACAGAATGGCAGTTGGAGAAGCATGTCCTCATACAAATCAGGAATGAAACCACGCAGAATAACTACAACTGAACTATATGCAGGTAGCAGAACAACTAAAGGCAGGTAGCAGAACAACTACATACAGGTAAAACAACAGGTAGCAGAAGAGTAAATGACAGTAAAAACCAATAAAGCAGGGCAAGTGGACTATTAGACATTGATGTCATTTTCAAATGGACTTTTAATAATAATAAGAAAGACAACATTAGTAAGTTCACCTGCGTCGTAGCATCGTAGCGAGAGATCAGCAGGGCTCCCTGGACCGGCCAAAGTGGCCAGAGGTTGAGAAGGCCCAACAGCAGCAGCACAGCACCACCCCGCACATTAGACATGACTGAATGTCCTCTTAACACTGACTCAGTCCAATGTGTAGTCAGGACCCTGCCCAGTAGGAGCAACAAACACACTTTTGTGCCTTGCTCAAACAAATGTGGACCAACCCCCCTGGCCCAAAAAGTGAACATGCAACTTTGGGTTGAATTTTAGTGCATTGCATCCATCTCATGCTCTACCATGTTTATTTTGTTTGTTTTAATGAATCACTAGCATACCTCACTATGTGTAATAACCAGTAGCATGTAATTATCAGCCCTCCAAAGCCAGTAGAATGAATTAGAATATTTTACCTTGATAGCATGTACTCAGAAGGGAAACTAAATTATATAGAAGAGATTCCAGAAAAGTAACTTTTGACTTATCATTTTCATTCTTTTACCATTTTCATATTTTGGAAAATGTGTTATCTAGTTTTGACAACAAGCCTTTCTCTGATGGAAACAGTTCAAAATATATGACTAGTGAGTCATAGTCGGTTAGGGTAAAATAAATGTAACAGATACATTTACAACAGATGTACACAATGAACAAACACCTAGCTGCACATACTAGTTCACAGTATTTCAATTTATTATATTCTATTTTATTATGAGTCCTTGTTTTGTTTTTTTTTGCCATTCATTCAGCTGTTGCTCTATTAATAGTACCTCATAATACCCAGTATTTTCCCTTAAGACACCCCTGCTGAAGTCCAAATATTCGATTTTAAGTCCAAAAGTCAATGAACTCGTTTAATGAGTGAGAAATTAACCTAGTCGTCTCTACTGGAGTGATAAGCCCTTGGGCCAGACCTGGGGGTAGTGAGAGGCGAGGGAGTGGGGTTGTAGAGAAGTCCTCTTGAAGTCCTCCCCCTCCCTCCTCTGTACTAACCTGAAATCTCATTTCGAGCTATAGCACGATTTAAGAAGTTACCAGTAATGCCAGGGTCTATGAGAGCTTTAATGGCGTGCTCGTAATTAAGCCACTGTTAGGTGGTATTCAGCATCGTTCTGGAATTACCAGGGGTGGGAGAAACAACTGGACTCATCGGATATCTCCCATGATTACTGATGAGTGGCAAAGCTTAGACTTTTCACTTTCTGGTGGGCAAACGGAGATGCCATCGTACAGTGACACTGTGCACCTCACCATCTGAGCAGAGAGAGGGCGAGAAAACACATGACTCACGTGTGCCATATAAAAATATCGGTTACCATTAATAAATGTATGAGGTAGTAGTGACGATGACGAGTTGGGGAAACTAGGTGTGGCACCACCAGAATCCTGTCTGTTTTAAGGGTGAAGGAAAAGAAAGAAAACAATAATTTGCTTGATAAATTAAGCCTACAAGTCTTGAGTTCTGGGTGATTCAAAACGTGACAATGTTTGGACTGTTTCCAATAGTGGGTGCTTTACCGCAGCAACAAAAACATACATTTTAATCCTGGAAAAAAAAACGTATTTGTGTATTTCTCATATTTCATATAGTCCAGCAGGGCTCCCTGGACTGGCCAGAGAGGCCAGGGGTTGCGATAGTCAACACCACACTGACTGAATCCACTCTGTATGCACGAGCCTGCCTAGTAGGAGTACAAACACACATCTGTGCCTTCCGACAAACCCCCTGACTCTAAAAATAGAAAGAAAATTTTACTTCACTAAAGTAAATATATGTTCACCTCATAGTCAAGCTAGTATACTTTAAACAACAAGATAATCTGGGTGCCATGTTATTACATCAAAACTTCACTTCACTGTGTTCTGCATACTGTATTCTGACCAATCTTGTTCAAATAGTTAATATGTAGCACCATTTCTCCTGTGTCCCTGTGTTACCACATTGATTTGTTTGTTTAGCAGCAGCATCAGAGCCAGCCAGCCAACAGACTTGATACAATGATCAAGAAGGCTGGCTCTGTACTTGGTCTCAGGCTGGAGTCTTTTGAGTCTGTGGTGGAGAGGAGAACGCTGGAACAAACTGTTATCCATCATAGACAATGATCGGCACCCTCTCCATCACACAGTGGTCAGACAGCGGAGCGCCTTCTCTCACAGGCTGCTCCAGCTCCGCTGTCGAAGGGACAGATACAGGAAATCTTTCCTGCCACATGCCATCACACTGTACAATAACAGCTAAAACTCTGGTCATAATAATAATAATACAGTCTCAAAGCAGCTTATATGTTTTATCTGTTCACTTGCACCTTATATATTTATATTTCTACTGTCTACTTTCTACTTTGCACTACAATTATATTATACTGCTTATTTATACATTTTTTATATTGCTTCTTTTATATATATATATATATATATATATATATATATATATATATGCCAAGGTTGTTTCTGTGTGTAATGCTGCTGCTACACTGCAATTTCCCAGCTTGGGATCAATAAAGTAAATCTATCTATCTATCTATGACTCAGCAGTATGTCAACTTGCTTAGTACTTTCAGTTAGTGACTGGTGTGTTCATCTTCTTCTTACCCCATATATGCATGTGTGTTAATGATTAATTGAAGGCTGAGAACACATATATATATATTTGATCTTTATAAAAATGTTATGTTTTTTTATGTCTGCTAGGATGTAGACTAATGGATGCCAAAAATTTGCAATTAACAAAAAGAAAGAGTTACAATATAATATGTATTTATTAAAAATGCTATAAAATGCAAAAATCTATCTTCATGCAGAATAATAAAGCGAATAAGGCATCTTGTTGTCCACAATTAAAATATTTCACAGGTTGAAACAGCCATATAAATTAGTATGATATAGTCACTACTGATCCATAACAAAAACAGATGGGCCAAGTAGCCTACAATGTCACAACATTGTCAACACAACCAATAACACAACAAATTCGCTACTTGAAATGTATTTAACTTCAATAAATATACTTTATTTCTATTTCTGTTGTTTGCTCATCCTCCTCCATGTATAAATTGAATAGAATTGTCTGATCATAAAATACATGTTAGAAATTCCAGTTCATGACATGCTGGTGGCACGGTGGCATAGTTTTCATTTGGAGAAAACGCTTCCCCCCGGGCCTCCGGGCTTCTCCAGGACCGTTTCAGATCCGGATCTGACGCCGCTGAAGACAGATGGAGCAACCTTCCCCATGCGCTCTACAGAAAAGGGAGGGGATCAGCAGACGGTGTCATCGTCATGGATGTATGATGATAATATGTTTACACGCCCAAACCATATGTCCGTATGTCCGAGCAGGAGTAATAGTTTCAGGTTTGTTGTAGACGGCCTAACCACATGCTTTTACACAGCACGACACGTGTAACTCATTTCAACAGCACATCTAGGAACTAAATATGGTTCATTTATGGATGTATATGAATCAATCTCCGTGTATTCAACAAACTAGTATTAGCAGAACTATTTTGTTAGTTAGCTATCAAGTCGGGCTTAATAGTGTAATAGTGTTTCAACGTGTTTAATATGGCGATTAAATCACTGACGTCATCCAAGATCATATGGATGTGTGTGTGTGTCCCTGGTGGTCTAGTGGTTAGGATTCGGCGCTCTCACCGCCGCGGCCCGGGTTCGATTCCCGGTCAGGGAACTACGCTTTTGTTTAGCTCATTAAGGAGTGTAACAAAGTCGTTGATTGACAATCTGGATTCGAATGGAGTTTTATCTCATTTCTAATTTATTAATAGCTTTTTCATACTTTTAACAGTGTACCCCGAATTTCTACTTGAAATACATGATCGATTTTAAAACATCGTTGATCAATGTTTTCAACCATGTAGTTTTAGCAGAGAGAAAAAAATGAACGTTTTTCGATGTTAGCTGATCAAATAATTGACGTCATTTTACGGCGAATGTGTCCCTGGTGGTCTAGTGGTTAGGATTCGGCGCTCTCACCGCCGCGGCCCGGGTTCGATTCCCGGTCAGGGAACTACGCTTATGTTCCTTGTTCATTAAGGAGTGTAACATGGTCGTTGTTTGACAATCTGGATTCGAATGGAGTCTTATCTAATTTCTAATTTATTAATGGCTTTTTCATACTTTTAACAGGGTGCGCCGAATTTCTACTTGAAATACATGATCGATTTTTAAAACATCGTTGATCAATGTTTTCAACCATATAGTTTTAGTAGAGTGAAAAAATTAACGTTTTCGATGTTAGCTGATTAAATAATTGACGTCATTTGATGGCGAATGTGTCCCTGGTGGTCTAGTGGTTAGGATTCGGCGCTCTCACCGCCGCGGCCCGGGTTCGATTCCCGGTCAGGGAACTACACTTTTGTGTAGTTCATTAAGCAGTGTAACATGGTCGTTGATTGACAATCTGGATTCGAATGGAGTTTTACCTCATTTCTAATTTATTAATGGCTTTTTCATACTTTTAATAGGGTGCCCCGAATTTCTACTTGAAATACATGATCGATTTTTAAAACGTCGTTGATCAATGTTTTCAACCATATAGTTTCAGTAGAGTGAAAAAATTAACGTTTTCGATGTTAGCTGATCAAATAATTGACGTCATTTTCTGGCGAATGTGTCCCTGGTGGTCTAGTGGTTAGGATTCGGCGCTCTCACCGCCGCGGCCCGGGTTCGATTCCCGGTCAGGGAACTACGCTTTTGTGTAGTTCATTAAGCAGTGTAACATGGTCGTTGATTGACAATCTGGATTCGAATGGAGTTTTACCTCATTTCTAATTTATTAATGGCTTTTTCATACTTTTAACAGGGTGCCCCGAATTTCTACTTGAAATACATGATCGATTTTTAAATATCGTTGATCAATGTTTTCAACCATGTAGTTTTAGTAGAAAGAAAAGATTGAAGTTTTTCGATGTTAGCTGATCAAATAATTGACGTCATTTTCTGGCGCACATGTCCCTGGTGGTCTAGTGGTTAGGATTCGGCGCTCTCACCGCCGCGGCCCGGGTTCGATTCCCGGTCAGGGAACTCATCTTTTCTTAGTTTACGAAACCGTCCGAAGTAAGGCCTTCCTAATTCGACTTTATTATTCGAGAGCCTATTCCAGTTGCTTTTTTTTTTTTTTTTTTTTTTTTATACCGTTCATCATCACCATGAATCGGAATCACAATAAATACAAAAGCATTGTTTATATTGCATTGAACAATTAATAGGGCTGAATCCCAGAACATAAATTGGGGGGACACCAATGTGCCAAAGCGGTCATATTCTGCTGTAAACTTCTTTTTATCTTGTTTATTTTTCTTCATAACATTAAAAGTAGGCATATGTGGGGTGTCCACACTATCTTTGTAAGAATTGTGCGATCCGATCCTTCTCGAAGGCAACAGAGAAAGAGTGGATATTTACTCACCACACTCCACCATGACCTCATACGTCTTACTCTTCACTTCGCCCCTCAAGCCCAGTTTACTGCGTGCTCCTTTCAGGTCCTCCTCCTTCATAACTGGTCGCTTCTTCTTTTTCACCTCAGCAGGCTAGTAGAAAGCCCAGTTTGACAATGGAAGAAAATACAGGGAATAGATTTAAGTTTGTGTTTATTCAATAGCACTTTCAGTGCCATTCACAAAATGTGTTTTTTTTTTTTTCCCCTGGTAACAAATTATGTATTGATCACCTTTTCAGATTATTGAAAAGGACTAGTGGATTGAGCTGGCTCACCTGTGACATGGTGTGTCCGGTCAGTGTGATCGCTCCTGACGTTGTCGACCTGGTGTTATGGTTTGCCTTAGTGTCTGGGAGTACACGGCTGTTATATAGGCCTGGATCAGAGCGTGACACACATCTCCCATCGTGGAGTAACTCAAGGCTTTCGTCTGTTGTCAGTGAGTATTATTAGATGTGACGTGAGCTGGCTGGTGGCCTTCTGTTTTAATTCATCATGGAGTTACGGAGGATCAACTGATATGGGGGGGGGGGGGGGGGGGGGGCGGGCAAGACAAGTGTCTGACTGCTTCTCCCCCTCCCCCCCCCCCCCCCAACACTACACAGCCGTCTATTTACAGAACACAGTCAATGATGGAGCTATATTTCCCTAGTTCCAGTGTTGTTATTGTCTGCTTCTTTGGTCTTGCAGTACATTAGAGATTGAAAAATCACAGTGGATTGAAATGCCTACACTGATAAGCAATTCATTCTTAGATGTTATTGACAATTCTGGCATTTTCTCATCTGTGTCTAGGGTGAGCAGTTATAATGTAGGATAACCAAACAAATCAAAAGTGTACGTGCTACTTAAACTGCCTGTCAAGAACATTTAGTCCAATTACGTTTGTTTTTGTTTTTTCATTAGGTGCTTATGTTCCACATTGTCTGCATCTAAAACATGTCTAATGATGGCATGATATGTTGGAAGTTGAGTCAAAGTTTATATCCAGACCCTATCCGCTCCAGGAACTTACATGAGCTGGAACATGCCATTCAGTAGCCACATTTATAGATCATGAATCAGTCTTTCAGCTTTTAAGACACATAAGTTTGTGTCTTTAGACATACGTTTGTAAATTTCTATTACTATGCTATCTATTTCCTGGTGAAGTACACACTTTAAACTTGATTATATTTACTGACCATATTGCATATTTAATCAAATCTGTGTTCTTTAAAATAAATCGCTCTGTTACATCAGTTTATCTCCAATAGCTAAATTTTATTAATGTAATTCATTAATTAAACCTAAACCAGGTTCAATGCACGCATGCTCCATTATCAGTACGGCAGAAGGCATCTATTTAAGGTCATCCAGGTCATACATAAATAACGTTGCTGCTTTCGATTCACAAAAAAAAAGATAAGATTACTGTAGCTCAAGTTTCTGATTATTTATTGGAAAAGCATATATAATGATGATCTGAGTCTTATTTGTCAGTACATTTTACAGTCTAGCATTTGTATTTCTCAAAATACAAAAAGCCCCCTTTGACCTACTTGAGCTCATGGTAATGGTGGACCATGTCGATGTTTTACCATTAAAAGTGCATTCACTCAAACGGCCAACAGCATCATAATGACATAATTACATCATTAGTCATCACAGTTGCCATTTGTCACCCTTTTTTTCTTTTTGGAAGGACCAGCCACTAGCTCGTAACACTTTCATAACACTTGTATACAAAGCAGGCAAACACACACGCCTACAGACAAACACGCATACACACGCCTACACACACACACGCATACACACGCCTACAGACAAACACGCATACACACGCCTACACACACACACGCACGCATACACACGCCTACACACACACACGCACGCATACACACGCCTACAGACAAACATGCATACACGTGCCTACACACAAACAGATACGCTCGCCCACACACACACACAGACCTTTTGTTCAAACGGCTGGTCCCTACTCACCCAACCGTTTTTTAAGTGTGTGCTTCTGTAACATTGTGAACATGAGCACCTGTGGACTTGCTGCCTATAGCAGGGCCTCTGGTCCGTCGCCTGGCCCGACACACGCACACGACAGTGAGCTCAGAGGCACGTGGTCGGATCAAAGAGCAAACGGGGGTGAAAACAAACAAGGAAACATGAAAAAAAAAACTAAAACATTGAACATAAGACAACGAATGGGAAGGTGTGCAGCGGGGTCCCATATCATCCGCACAACAACGATAAAGAACACTTGATGGAAGAGGCAAGGTCGCCTTCTGGGCCCGAATAGCAGTTATACCAAAAACAACCCCAACCACTTTACAGTCTGGTAAACCTGTGAATAGCCAGAGAGAGGAATGAAACAATGTACCTTTAGGATGACACATAATGGTTCAGCCATCTTGCATGAACAACAAAATAAAAGACGGCGATAAATGGGGAACATTTAAAGATTTCATGTGTTATTCTGCATTAATGGCCTAGCTATACAAAGAGTAGAGATAGGTGTTGCATACATCAACACAATACATACACACCGTATACTGTAGATTAAGTATTGTTTGAAAAGGTTAGGGCCATGTATATACGACAGACCTAACATTCTGAGGTTATGCTTAAATACGTACAATATGGTTTCCCCTGTTGGTCCACTTTCACACACTCGCATGCGCACACAAACACATGCACACACACGAATAAACACACGCACAACACCAGCTGTGGTGGTGTGCCATTTACAGGAAACTGTTAACATAGTTAATACAATAATTAATTTATACAATCACTAGGGCAACCATTTAAAAATATTGAATGTCACATAATGAATAACGGACACACATACACACAGACATAAAACATGACCAACCCCCATTCCCTTTCCTATGTCTTGACAATACGCCAGTGTTAACATACATCAGTGTTAAAACATAACAATGATATTACAAGTTGGCGTTCAGGAACAAACCCAACAGTAAACCGATAATACACAGCCAACGAGGGGCAGACAAAATAAAAACACACCACGCATCCCATTGTACCGACAGCGCAAATGTTTAAGTCTTGCATCCGAGTTAAGACCGTTTGTGCAGGAGTGCTGTAGTGGTCCAGAATAAGCGGTATTCCACCGGCTCCGTTTGCTCACAGGCCCTGCAAAGTACGCTACCTTGGGGAGGGGCCGGGACCCGCTCCCCTCCCCCCCAAACCCAAAGGCTCGGCCCCCCGACCGGGGCGCTACAAGCAGGCCTCGTGGTGGTGGTGGTGGTGGTGGTGGTGGTGGTGGTGTGAGGCGTGTGGTGAGCTCGTACCAGGCCAGTCTGGGAGAGACTCGGGCTGGGGAGTCAAACAGGGATTCCCATGCGGTGCTTCTTCTTCTTCACCGTCTTCAGGCCGCTGAGACGCCGCACGTCGTCCTCGTCCGATTCGTCCATCTCGTCGTCGGCCGAGAAGAGGATCTGACGGAGACGGTGAAAAACAAAGACGTTAAGGGGTCGTCAGCGCTGAGGGTTATCAGTCACCACCTAATATTTACATTTACATTTTTCTTTTCATTTTATCTCCCAGTGTCTCATTGAAATGATTATTCAATGAATAATTGATACACATTTTGAAGCAAAAAAACTAACAAAAAAAATTTGGATAAATTGGAATATTTCCCCCGCCTTATATATTTCTGTACATACCACACGTCACCGACCCACCAGCCATCAGCCAGACTGCATTGGAATTGACTACACAATATTTCTTGGCAATTTCCTCCCGGCCTTTAAAACAAACTTACCTGAAATCCACTGGCTACTGTCTGTGTGTTTTCGACAACGAGCATCTTCTCAAAGATAAAAGACTTTATCTGTATTTGTCTTCGACTAATGAACTCAACAGAGTTCAACAAATCTAACAGATAGTTACCAACATCCCTTTGTACCTTGCTTAGGGGGCATGTTCAGCTTTTCCAGCTACAGTCGATTTTTGATTTGTAAAATAACAAATGTTGTGTATTTCCGATCGAACTGCAGGGCTTTAGCCAGAAGAACCCCCTCTGAACATTGGCCTTTGATTTCTGAAGTGCTCCTGCATTACTACACAAACATAGTAATGTTGAAAAAAATGGGAATTCAAGAATCATATCCTAGGGAACGATTGTATTTAGTAAAATGAATAGGACAATGCAAGAGATATGAAGCGAGTACATTGAAGATAGGGTGAAGCGCTAGTAAACAATACACAACCTGCTACAAGAACACATACAGTCAGGTCCATAACTATTGGGACATCGACACAATTCTAATCTTTTTGGCTCTATACACCACCACAATGGATTTGAAATGAAATGAACAAGATGTGCTTTAACTGCAGACTTTCAGCTTTGATTTGAGGGTATTTACATCCAAATCAGGTGAACGGTGTAGGAATTACAACAGTTTGTATATGTGCCTCCCACTTTTTAAGGGACCAAAAGTAATGGGACAAATTAACAATCATAAATAAAACTTTCACTTTTTAATACTTGGTTGCAAATCCTTTGCAGTCAATTACAGCCTGAAGTCTGGAACGCATAGACATCACCAGACACTGGGTTTCATCCCTAGTGATGCTCTGCCAGGCCTCTACTGCAACTGTCTTCAGTTCCTGCTTGTTCTTGGGGCATTTTCCCTTCAGTTTTGTCTTCAGCAAGTGAAATGCATGCTCAATCGGATTCAGGTCAGGTGATTGACTTGGCCATTGCATAACATTCCACTTCTTTGCCTTAAAAAACTCTTTGGTTGCTTTCGCAGTATGCTTCGGGTCATTGTCCATCTGCACTGTGAAGTGCCGTCCAATGAGTTCTGAAGCATTTGGCTGAATATGAGCAGATAATATTGCCCGAAACACTTCAGAATTCATCCTGCTGCTTTTGTCAGCAGTCACATCATCAATAAATACAAGGGAACCTGTTCCATTGGCAGCCATACATGCCCACGCCATGACACTACCACCACCATGCTTCACTGATGAGGTGGTATGCTTTGGATCATGAGCAGTTCCTTTCCTTCTCCATACTCTTCTCTTCCCATCATTCTGGTACAAGTTGATCTTTGTCTCATCTGTCCATAGGATCTTGTTCCAGAACTGTGAAGGCTTTTTTAGATGTTGTTTGGCAAACTCTAATCTGGCCTTCCTGTTTTTGAGGCTCACCAATGGTTTACATCTTGTGGTGAACCCTCTGTAGTCACTCTGGTGAAGTCTTCTCTTGATTGTTGACTTTGACACATATACACCGACCTCCTGGAGAGTGTTCTTGATCTGGCCAACTGTTGTGAAGGGTGTTTTCTTCACCAGGGAAAGAATTATTCGGTCATCCACCACAGTTGTTTTCCGTGGTCTTCCGGGTCTTTTGGTGTTGCTGAGCTCACCGGTGCGTTCTTTCTTTTTAAGAATGTTCCAAACAGTTGATTTAGCCACACCTAATGTTTTTGCTATTTCTCTGATGGGTTTGTTTTGATTTTTCAGCTTAATGATGGCTTGCTTCACTGATAGTGACAGCTCTTTGGATCTCATATTGAGAGTTAACAGCAACAGATTCCAAATGCAAATAGCACACCTGAAATTAACTCTTTAAATTAACTAGACCTTTTCTCTGCTCCTTGTTAATGGGATAATGAGGGAATAACACACACCTGGCCATGGAACATCTGGGTAACCAATTGTCCCATTACTTTTGGTCCCTTAAAAAGTGGGAGGCACATATACAAACTGTTGTAATTCCTACACCGTTCACCTGATTTGGATGTAAATACCCTCAAATCAAAGCTGAAAGTCTGCAGTTAAAGCACATCTTGTTCATTTCATTTCAAATCCATTGTGGTGGTGTATAGAGCCAAAAAGATTAGAATTGTGTCGATGTCCCAATAGTTATGGACCTGACTGTAAATCAGTCTAAATATACCCATCAATAAGGTGTGTGTGAGGCGGCAACATAACGACAAAGAAACATCTTTCTAAAATCTCTTCCACCTCTTCCATGAAATAACAGCTGGATATCCGAAGTACAGTTAAATATTGACTTTGCTCCCACACAAAAGTTTTAAAGCAAAGTCAACGGTGGTGTGTGTTCGGTGCAGCAAAGCTCAGAAACTTTACCAGCCTATAAAGTGACCGGCAGCTTGCACAGTCCAGGGTGGTTAACAACGTACAGGACATTACTCGGTCTGTTGGTGTGACTTGTAAATAAAGCACAGCCTTGGGCTTTGTTCGAGTCGGCCCACTTACACCCTATATAGTGCACTACTTAGGGCGAGTTTGTTTCCCTGATTAGTTCACTCTATAATGACCCACAATGCACCAGCAAATAAGAGCACAACTGACGCCTTTTATCGCCACGCCCATGATGCATAGCGGAAATCATCGCCATCGTATTCATCCACTTGAGATGGTCAGCACATAGCAGGTTGTTTATGCAAATGAGCTGACATAAACGGTGCCTGAACGCCCTGTTTAGACCATAGTGGACTATTGAGTGTTTTCGATATAAAAGGGAATAGGGAATTAGGGAACAAGGGAGCCAGTTTGAACATAACCTAAGTGTATCCCCCCCCCCCCCCCCCCCCGCCCAGCAGGTGGAAGCAGCAGAGGACAGGAATAGAACACAGTCCAGCTGCCATGGCCACAGAGTCAACAGCTAGCAGAAGCAGTCCCAGGGGGGGGGGGGACCTCCGCTAAAATGGAGATAGGGAGCGTATTTGTTTAGTTTTTTTCTCGGTTTGGTACGTGTCGTACAATCCGAGATGTGCTGAAGGTAGGTGTCCTACCTCCGACTCCGAGTCGTCGTGGGACAGGGCCCGCCGGTACCGCACCTTGCTGCTCCCCCGGAGGTCCTCGTCTCGCTCCTCTAGCTTGGCTTTTGTCCTGTGCTTCTTCATGAGGAAGTTATCCACCACCCAGAACATGAGGGCCTGAGGGGGGGGGGCACAATATCAACGCGCCCCATCGAGTTAATAAGTGAACGCATCACATTAACAAAGTATTAAAAGGAGGGCCCCACGGCTGATAATAATCGTGGTCGATCCAAACACTGCAAAATCTCGAGCTGCAACAGACGTTCAGTAACTCAACTCAATGACAGCGCACTTACGTTGATGAAGAACGGAACAATGAGCATGACGATGGCCAACTCCAGGTCAGGATTATCTATTGGGTTGAGGAGGGACAACTGACACACACACACACACACACACACACACACACACACACACACACACACACACACACACACACACACACACACACACACACACACACACACACACACACACACACACACACACACAAATTATCTGTTATACAGTCCAATACCCTACATTATCACACCAGGTGTGATGTTTATTAGCCACAATGAGCCATGACAACACACATGGGGACTGTCCACCGAGATGATGGATCTAGCAGCCACCTACTCAGTGGTCTGTACCAGCTCCTGACGGATAGGCTGATCTGTCCGTCATTCATCTGAGCGGACACGCCGACGTGTGATGCCCCTGTACGATACTTTAGCGGCTCGTAATGGACAATCAACCTCACACCAGCTGGTAAGATAAGGATCTTTTAAGTAATACGTGTCGACGTGGCAGCGTCAGGTTTGAGCTTTTATCTTGAAATGACCGCTCCCCACCTTCTTCCACTGGGGGATGAGTAGGACCAGCATGATGAGGACCTTCTCAAACATCATGATGAGGATGTATAGCGCGCACTGACCCACCCACGCAGAACACTGCACCGGCTCTCCTACACACACACACACACACACACACACACACACACACACACACACACACACACACACACACACACACACACACACACACACACACACACACACACACACACACACACACACACACACACAGGTCCAAAAAGGGTTACAAAAAGCAGTCTAAAAATAGTAATGCTATGTATCTGCCGGTATGTTGTACCGGCAGTAAAACTTGTGTGTGCTGCAGGGAGATTTCAGCGTTTGCAAACGGTGCCACCGACGCCCTCCACTGGACATTACAGGTAGAGCAGGTGAGGTGGGCCCTCACCGTATTCCCCAAAGCGCAGGGAGTCCCACTGCCTCCACTCCACGACAGCACTGACAGCCCTCACCCCGGCGTAGATCAGCAGCATCCCCAACGACGCATCCAGAAGGAAGTTGATGAGATAACTACAAGAGGGTGGGGGAGAAAGAGAGGCGGTCAGCTCACACTACCGCACTTTTGCCATTGAACCCTGGGCCGAGCCGTGACGACCATCACCTACTAGGGATGGGTCAGAATCTTTGATTATTCGATTATTCGTTCCCGAGGGTCAAAGCCGATTTTTAACATTTGGACCGTTAACATTTTTTTCCCCATTCAAATAAACAAGAATTAACGGACGGAACTAATGTTGGTTCTGTAGCACTATTAGTTTTTTTTATTATTATTAATCATGTACAGAAAAACAATATACACAATACACAAGCATAAATATTAATATATATGCATACAACACAAACACTGATCACTGTTAAAGTTTGTTTTTTTTTGCGTTTAAGATATTAAGTGATTTCTTGCCGGTCCATGGCTGCCTTTGTGAATGTCGGCACACATCGAATAATCGATTATTCGTTCAATTATTCGTTCATAACACATACCACTGATTATTCAACCATGAAAATTTTGAGTTATTCACATCCCCCCCACATCACCTACAAGCCTTGAAGTACAAAGGCAGTCATTGCGAGGCAACTCACAGAGAGCAGGGGTCCTCCTCGGTGAGGTCCGACAGGTACACGTTGGCGAAATGGATGAACAGCATCCCGATGGCCTGCTTAGAGGTGTCCAGGAACCTGTCGGGAGAGGAAAAAAAAAAAAAAAAAATCATTACAGGGACTCTGTTGTAACCTGCAGTCGTCAGTCATCTCAATGCTCTTTCTAGAGCGGTTAGGAGAGGTAGAAGAAGAGACTCGCTCACCAGATCCTCCAGGGCCTTCGTTCATGCTTGGGCTCCCTGAAGCGTTTCACTGTGGAGGGACACAGCATGTCTTGTTACGCATGGCGCATTACACGGGAGGCCACGGTGCGCTGATCAAACAGAATCACCAGCCCGCTTTTAGACTCACCCATTGGCCCCAGCCTGCATTTAAAAATGGCGTTTTGTAACAGCTCATTTATTCTATACAAGCACGCTGTGTGATTTTGCAGGCTTGCCCTTTTCACTGCTGCCGAACGGATATCGGACACGCTGGTTCCCTGATTAGACTTACGGTATCACATAGCATTATTATAATTACAAGGAATGAAAAACATAGAAATGCAACCAATTGCATTTAAACATGTTGAATTGGACAAACTGACTGTTTTTACATTTAGTTATAAGGTATAAGTTGGATAGATTTAGTCTTTATTCGGCATATGTAAGTTCAAGTACCATTGAATTCTTAGTCCTGCTCCTCTCACAGTTTCATATCAGCTGCTAGTTGACAACAACAGTAGTTTTAGCAACATATATCTGAAGCCTAAAAATAAAACGCGATGGAAGAAAAAAAAAAAAATAGAACCAAATTAAAAACAATGAATATACAGCAAAGTAAATAAAAAATGAAAAAATCGTATATAGTCATCGTCAGTGTGCAAGGTCCGTTGTCTTTAAGAATGCAAGTTCCTTATTAAGTGGGCATTAAGTGGGGTATGGGGGGGGGGAGGCAGGGTGGGCTGGTTGGATGGTTCTTGAGCATGCACACGGCCTGGGGTTGGAAGCTGTTGGGGAACCCGTTAGGTCCAGTAATGGCGCTCGGCCATCTGGAGTCTCTTGGCAGGTGGCAGAAGAATACATGACGAATGGGCTGGTTTGTGTCCTTTGTAAGCGCGAGCTTCAGCAGCATATGTAGAGGTCGCTGGTGGCCGGTGGCTTCCCTTCGACGATGTTGCTCTCTGTGCTGTTTTTACAACCCTCTGGATACCGTACCAGACTGAGATGCCTCCAGTCGATACACTTTCAATGAGGCTGCGCTAGAATTTCCGAGCGTTATTGTGCTCATGCCCCATCTCCGTAAGCACATAGGAAAGTCGCTGTTGTGCCTTCTTCAGGATGAGGTCTGTCAGGAAGCCCAGGTCTCAACAGACACAGGTACTTCCGCCCTTTCAAACAGTGCGGCTGTGTCAGTACAAAACAATGCCCGCAGATGTATATGCAAAACTCTTAGATAGCTGAATGCTACAATGCTCAACCATGACAACGCTGAAGTATGAAAGGCATGGGCCTTCAATAAATGCTGCGCCCTGTTTCAGTTAACTTGACACTCCATGTGGGCGGTTGCCAGTTATATATCAGGCATGGGCCATGAGTTGAATGCATGCATGGCTTAGCACTGGGCCCATTATTCATGGGGGAGAACTGCCTCAGGCTACCTAGCTCCAAGTGTCAAACATTCCTCACCTCTGCAAGACAGCAGCACAAAAATGCACCGTGGAGCTATTAGAACTGGGTTAACTGGTTAACTGGGTGCTATGTCATATATTGATCATTTAAATATTTTGTTTGAAAACATAGTTTAAGGATTAAATAGCTTAATCACACAGTGTGAGGTCACATCCACACACTATGGGAAATCACTGGAATGAAAAGCAACGTCCCCGCTGCAGTTTAAATATCGCTTCGTTCTCTTTAGGTAGGGTTCACGTTGCCATACTTACACATCAATATGCTGAAGGCCAGGACGGCTAGAAGCCCTTGCAGGAAAATCCCCAAAGAGTCCATTAGCGCACCGTTTTCACACCCTCGGTTGTCTGCATCTGGCGTGGGACTGGATGGCGCCGATGTGTTGGTGGACATTGCGGAGAGGCCCGGTACACCTGGCCCAGGTAAAGCCAGGTCTCCAGCCTTGGAGAGCGAATTAACCGCACTTGCAGCCATTGGGTCAACTTGGCATAGGACTAACTAAAGAACATGGAATGAAGTGAATTTGAAGAACTAGCCCGTCCCGACCCTCGTAGGTTAGTTCGTAATCACTACGTGAGGCACACTCAGTAAAACATAATATCTCGTTACGTGCCGTCTCATTCTTTTGGACACTCAAGCATCCATATTTCCATAATCTATTCTTTATCAAGACGTGAAGTAGCTACCACTCAAGAATCAGAAGGCCAAACATACTTCGTTGGTTCATAGCCACGATGGGCTTTTAACATATGTCCGATCGTCTGCATGAAATGAACCAAGTAATGGGAATATTTTCCAGATGATGCAGTGGAATACAAGCAGGACCTCAGTCACATGCATCCGTTAGCCGGCTTTACAGTGTGGTCCCGGCACTGTGTTAACTTACTACATGCATATGTTATAGTGTAAACATTTGCATGAAACACCAAACAACTCAACCCTACAGGAACCGGTCGATACAGATGAGGTAAGAAGCAAGTCAGGACTGCTGCTAACGCTGCACTGTAGCCTCGAAGCTAACACCCTGCTTATAAGGAAATGCAATGCGAGCAAGTTTCTAGTTGAATTAAACGCCGAGTATTTTCACAGCACACTAGTTGGCTTCAATTACCACTTTTGCAGTTGTCCGAAAAAGCATGTTCACATTGTTCAAGAAAAAAAAAACTATTTTGCAGTCGCTCATCACCAATCCAGCTGCTAGCAGCGGTGCTGCTCCTGTTGACATACGTCATGTCACGCGACCGACGTGAGTCAGATGCATGGTGGGAAGTGTAGTCAGCGTCCAGCGAAGAAACGTTTTCAAACCATTTAGAATTTTATTGCTGCAATTTCTTAAATAACAATCGGAAATGTCCAAAAGGAAAGTCATGAAATTTCATCTGTTTTCTGTACAACTGTATCTGCTGAATAGGCGACTGGAAACAACAATTATTTGACACAAATCAAAACACCACACATTACATTATATATTGAAAAGAAGTTGGGAGGTCCGGGTCATTTAGAAACTGCTCATTCACAAGTATAAAGTTAATTGTTGGCATAATAATTGCAATTTATTTGTGCTGCCCAAAATATTCTTTTATTTAGGAATTACCTCAAGTATAACGTCAAATGAGCAGGCCTAATCCCACAAATATGTCCCATTTCTAAATCTAGCTAACACTAGGTTCGACTTTATTCCAAATAATAATGTTTAAGGATTTACTGTGCAAGTGTAGGCCTATGCCTTGGGATATTAATCAATGCGTTTTGTTTTGCTAAATAGAAAATCTACTCACCCTGTTGCACTGGAAGAATCTTGAGACTATGTACACTATTTACAAACGCATGCTTTGCTATATACACGTTGAATACCGTCATCACATACAGTTTTGCTTGTGCTTACAAAATAAGAGCAGTCGCATTGTTTACCGCTCTTTAGAAGAAACAGTGTTATTCCGAAAGCCACCAGACTGTGGCGTTGTCCCCCGGCTTAAACATCGACCACAGCAAGACACTGAATGGAGAACATTAAACAGCTTTCTTCTACACCTGGCATGTCTTTTATGTATAAACAGAAAGCAAAATCACGACCTATATGGACATTTGCTGAAATCAAGTAAACTAGATTGTGATTCACTTGTGATCCAAGCATATCAATTAAGTATTTTTGTACATTTAATACATTTTTGTAATATAGTGTACGTAAAAAAAAAACGGATTAAAAGATGTCTGCTCTTTTGAAAGTTTGACAAATTGAAGTTATTTTTACAAGGCAAATACAAGTTACCATGAATGTATAAAAAAAACAAAACATCTAAAACAAATACACCCTTTATAAAATCTTATGAATTCTTTAGCTCATATTTCGCATTCTCTCTACCGAGTTCAAATTACTGTGAATCAAAGTTATTACAGTGGACCGGTAGAGTCGCCTTGCTGCCTTCTTGAGGACGACGGGAGCAAGCATATGTTGTCAAGAGCTAACGGTAAAGCCAGCAAGCCAGCAGCGGAGCAGATGAAGAAATCACAGATGGACCATCGGTGTCGTCACGTCAACACTCAACCTCCTCTGGCCAGGAACGCTATCTCATGTCTCATGGCAACGTCGGACACGAAGAGACAACGTGAACTATGAAGGGGATTCCAAAAAAGGACGCCCAGTGGTAGATGCATTATCTTATTCACCACGACGAACACAAGAGACACAGTGGGCCAATGTCCGGCCCTTCCCCTCAGCTAGGTGGCAAACTGCTGATAGAACGCTAGCTTCACCCTCTCAATGTGGTGGCACAGCTTAATGGCTGGTCCCAGCTTCAGGTCCATGCACTCCTGGACTGTGGGCAGGTTGAGCAGGAGCAGCGCCTGTCCGTCAATCTCCTGGTAGGTAGAGAAGACATCGGTAACCATTACAACCAATGCGTGCGTTATCCACAACAAGCGTATGGTTTATAGTATTAAGAGTATCCACCAAGCGCTTTCGCAGCCATTTCGACCATTGCAAATGCTTTACGTTGAATGCCGCTGACCCACTCGCACATTGCACAACATAACGTTTGTCAGGTGACCTACTGCTCTACCTCCGGCTGACCTCAGTGGGCACCGGAATAACGTGTCCCGGTAACGTGCGTGACGTACCTGATCCAAGAAGATGCGGGCGAGAGGGGCACAGTCTGTGGTCCTGATAAACCGCACCACATCCGTGACGCTCCACTCCAGGGGGCTGGTGTCCAAACACAGCTTCTGAGGCGGCTCCGTCTTAGCGATCTGGACAGGGGGGGGGGGGTGGGGGGACACACACACACACACACACACACACACACACACACACACACACACACACACACACACACACACACACACACACACACACACACACACACACACACACACACACACACACACAGTGTGTAAGGCGAGTAAGGCGGCCGTGCTAATCTACCAGATGACCCATTTGCACAGCGTGGAAGGTTGTTGTCGTTTGAAGGCCTGGAGGCCGGGTTGAGGATGGGACGCATCAGACTATTAATACCGTCATCGTCGGTGGCCGGGGCGCGTTCGGGTACCTTGGGTGACGGTGGGCGGTTCTCGTCGTCGGAGAAGGACGGCGAGCAGGGCTTCCGCCGGCGCCGCGTCGGCCGGGGCGTGGCTGGCGGCGAGGGGGAGGGCGTGGCGGGGAGGGACTTCCCCACCGAGTACTCGGAGTCGTCCTGAAGCTCGTCCTGCACCTCCGAGCCAGAGTCCTCGCTCAGGGACTCGTCTTCGTCCAGGTCCTCCTCGTCGCCGCTGCCCTGGAGGGGGCGGGGGGGGGGGCAGGACAAAGCAGGCTTCACCGACTGTGTAAGGGCTTCTATCGAGCACCCGTCGGTGTGCGTTTTGGCTCACATGTGTGTGTGTGTGCGCAGTGTGTGTGCGTGCGTCCGTGCATGTGTGCGCAGTGTGTGTGTGCGTGCGTGCGTTACCTGCAGAGACCCGGCGGGCGTGTTGTCCAACGAGGCTGAAGAACGCCTCTTCTTGTGCACGAACAGCCCGTTCCTCCTCTTCCTCCTCCTTCCCCTCCTCTTCGCCCCTCCCTCGAGGTTGGAGTGACCCCCGGGAGGCCGGCCCACCCGCCTGCTCTTCTTCTTGCCGTAATAATACGCTGAACACGCGAGACGAGGAAGGAAAACAACGGCCGTGGTTGAGAACACACGGCAGATGGATTTCTATTTGCATTAATTCCCCGAGCTGGGAGCTGGGAAATTACAAAACATCAGACTGCATAAAGTTTGCAGTTTAACTTCTTGTAAACTAAACCTTTTCCTCTTTTCTTTTTTTAAATAAACATCAGAAGCATTATCCGAACAACAAGGAAAGCCCAATTCACACGTTTCATTTCTTTTTTTAGATTACATTTCAATATATTTAACCCTAGTTTTCATGTTTTTGGGCACTCAGTGCTCGGCTTCTCCTCCCTCCCTGAAACCTGATTTGCATCAGATGAGCATCCAGGGCTCGCCTGCTGCACATGCTAATCCCTTAATGGAGTCAGCGAGAAGAGAGGTGCGAGCCGAGGAAGAGCCGGAGGGCGCTACAGTCGGTAACATGGATAAGAGAAGCTAAGTGTCAGAATGAACAGGTATGAACATATCGCCATAGCGATGCTGTAACACCTGCACCCGAAATTCAGCTAATAGGACTTTGGGACTACATTATCAAGGAACGTGGTCAGGATCTCAGCTGAAAAGGGTCTTAGTTCAAACCCATATTTCTTCCTGACATGCATACAATTAAAAAGAAAAAAGAACATGCTGGGAGATGCTTTGAAGAATGTAGGGGTGACAGGGTTATGGTCCAATCCAAAGCCCTGCAGGAGGACCTACTGTATTTAGTCTTGGTGAGCACAGAGCAGTTCTCCGAGCAGCGGTCCAGAACCATCCGTGGTCCAAACAGGTTAGGGCAGCACTCCAGCTTGATGCAGGTTTTCCTGCAGAACTCTGCAACGCGGTCAGAAGTGCGCACTATCTCCACAGTGGCCCGGTAGCTCTTTCCTTTGTACCTGACCATCAAATAAAAAGGTTTGGCTGATCAAATATTGATAAGGCTCGCCATCCTTCTCGCGTGTTGCCTTATCCGTCCAGACTGAGTTTGAATTAGCACCTCCATCGGGCTAGGGCCTAGGCTAACAGAAGACATGCATTCGGAAGCTGGAGCCAAGATTATCATGACCTCTTTTTCTCTTATTCCATTTTCCCAGTTTAGCTCTACACTTCTCTATAGTCCTTCAGGTCTCATCCACCATCTGCTCCAAAATGAACTATTCCTGTGTATTTTTCAGGTGGCCATGTAAGTATTGCGGCCCCCCCCCTCCCCCGGTTTAGACAGACGAGCGCGCCCCGCACTCACTTGGCTTTCAGCGTCTCTCCGTGACCTTGCCAGCGGCCCTCCTGGTCCAGCTGCAGCTCCCGCAGCACGCGGCTGGGCTTGTAGGCCGAGTTGATCAGCAGAGTCAGCACCTCCACACGCAAACAAACAACATCCCAGCGGTTAGCGTGACGAACACCTACGATGTAGCGCGATGCCTACACGCTACCGGCTCATTGTCTCAACCCACGGAACATTCCCTGTCAAGTCAAGTCTGGAGAAGCAAACGGCGTACAAACAGAAAACACAAGTCGGCTCAGCCGGCGCACTGACATTGTCGGAAGTTAATGTACTATCGTAGTCGAGGCAGCAGATACTGTAACGTTCAACCCGAAAGGCAAGCAAGGCATGTCTCGTGAAAAAAAGGAAAAGTAATTTGATTATATAGATATAGATTGAATAGATTGAACGCGAGACAGAAGTGATGGAATGCACCTCACCTCTTTCAGCACCAAAACACAGTTACCGGGCCCGATGAACTGAGGCAGCTCTGCGATGCGCCCCTTGTTGAGGTAGGGCCCGGAGAAGCAGCGGTGGTTGAAGTAGATCTTCGGACAGCAGTACTTCCCGTTCCCCTGGCCTGCTCACACATGGACCCGGACACCGAGGTCAGCGAGTGGGATGCATTGTGGAGTGTGTATGTGTATAAGGGGGTGGGGGGGGGGGTGTGGAAAAAATATATATCTACCTCTGATCGACCGACATCCCTCACCTAGTTCTGATTGGCTGCCCATTTGCTGCCTCTCAGAGTCAGGTGAGGAGGACTTGGGTTGAGATCTGCTGTAATGCAATGCAAGGACAGGAAGACTCAGGGACCAGCAAAAAAACATTGAAAAAATGTAATATCTCTATATCTATCTCTATCTATATCTCCAGACGCACACACACACACACACACACACACACACACACACACACACACACACACACACACACACACACACACACACACACACACACACACACACACACACACACACCTGAAGATAAAGTCCCGGTTTGACTCACTGTTTCTCTGGCTGCACCACTGCAACTTTCCTCTGTTTCTCCACTGTGAGAGTGAGAGAGTGAGAGAGTGAGAGAGAACAGCGTTACATTGCACCTAATGAGCTCCACTGAAGTCACAGCACAGTAGGCCTCCTTAACGTATGGACGTGACACAGCTTTGACTGCGTCAGTGTAAACTGTGTCTCGCTGGCAGGCGGGGGGGGGGGGGCTGTGCACCTGGGGGCTTGATGGGGTAGACCAGAGG
>NC_140272.1:18534376-18601876 GCF_964030765.1 Micromesistius poutassou
ACTCATGTTGGCGCCCCCCCCCTATAGGCCGAGTCCGGAAGTGCTGCAGGGGACAGAGGATAATTATTATTATGGTTATCATTGAGTGCACAAAGCCAGAGCATCAAAGTATAATTTGCCCTTTGGTGCACAAGGCTAGTGCATCAAAGGGTCAATTGCTGCTGCCCACAGAGGGCACCACTGTATGCATTCCATACACGGCTCCAAAATATGCAGATCTAACGAGCAGAGGTTTGCTAGTATGATCATTTGTACAACTCATTAGAGATCAACCTAATTTGTGGGAAGAAATCGTTCTGACAGTACTAAACGCAGAGCCCTGAAAGAAGCACCATGGCAGTAGTACACACACAGCCCTCAATACAAGCACCATGGCAGTAGTACACACACAGCCCTAAATACAAGCTCCATGGCAGTAGTACTGCACACACAGCCCTCAATACAAGCACCATGGCAGTAGTACACACACAGCCCTAAATACAAGCTCCATGGCAGTAGTACAAACACAGCCCTCAATACAAGCACCATGGCAGTAGTACACACACAGCCCTCAATACAAGCACCATGGCAGTAGTACTGCACACACAGCCCTCAATACAAGCTCCATGGCAGTAGTACAAACACAGCCCTCAATACAAGCACCATGGCAGTAGTACTGCACACACAGCCCTCAATACAAGCACCCTAGCAAATGACTCTCGGCCCATAGATCTGCTGTGCCAGTGCATTGAGCAAGTTAAAGACTGGATGTGCCAACATTTCCTTCAACTAAATGAGGACAAAACGGAGATAATTGTATTTAGTGCTAAAATGGAAAGGCTTAAAGTAACCCAACACCTTCACTCTCTGTCCCTGAAAACCTCAATAATAATAATAACAGAAATCTAGGGGTTATCATGGATTCAGATTTACATTTCGACAGTCACATCAAATCAGTTACCAAATCTGCCTATCATCACCTTAAAGACGTAGGAAGACTTAGAGGGCTCATGTCCACCCAGGACTTGTACATGCCTTTATCACTAGTAAGCTTGAATACTGCAATGGTCTCCCAAAAAAACCCAAAGGCAACTACAGCTTGTAGCTTGAATGCTGCTGCTTAAGTTCTAACAAAAAAACTAAAAATGTGAACACATTACACCAATTCTTAAATCGTTACATTGGCTCCCTGTATGTCTGAGAATTGATTTTAAAATAATGCTGCTCACCTATAAATCCCTACATGGTTTAGGGCCAAACTATATAACTGATATGCTTCCACAACATAAGCCCTTAGACCACTGGGATCTTCTGAGACCAATCGGTTAATTATCCACAGAGTAAACACGAAACATCAGAAAGCAGGATTTAGTTACTATGCAACAAATAGCTGGAATAAACTCCCTGAGGATTTAAGACTTGCCCCAACTCTGACCACTTTTAAAACAAGACAGAAGACTTTTTTTCTGTTTGCTTTAGCCTTCTGCTAATTCTTAAATACATTGCACTTTCTACAATGCATTTTTTTTTCTTTCATTTTCTTTTACGTATATTTTATTTTATTATTTCATTTTATTGAATGACAATGTTTCTATGTGAAGCACGTTGAGCCTGCCTTGTGTATGCTGTACTATATTTTACTCTCGACTAATAGGAAGGGAAGTCAAATGGCCACCAGATACCACACATATTTCTGTTTCTGTCTGTTTGTTTCTCATATATATATATATATATATATATATATATAACTAAAGCTGTTTTGTTACTAGAGGGGGGATTGTAACAGAATTGTAAAAGTCCTTAATTTTGCTTTTAGCCAGAAGCAGTACATATTGCATCAAGGCCAACATGATGTGAATTTGCATTTAGTCAGACTCCAAACCAATAATAAATCAAAATATCTTTGGTCTTTCAAAGCTTGATTTCAGCTAAACGAAAAAGTAGTAAGAGAGGAAAGCTTTGGGGATTCTACAGTGGTCATATTCTCAGCATATCTAAAAAGCACCTGGATGCAATCAATAGGAAAGAGTACGAAAGGCGAGTGAAATCCCAAATTACATGGTGCATATCTATCATTCATCAGCACGGCAAGGATACCACCACCTGAGTGATACGCCAGATGGTACGCAACCGAGAACCACAAGTCACCCAGCTCCCAAAGCGGAGATTGACACGAGAACGGCAGAGAACTGAAACGGAAAACTAGCAAGCATGTTGCAAGTCTAAGAGTGAGAGACACCCAGTTTGCTGCAACACAAGCTGCTTGTGTTTAAAAAGCATTGGATACCTCTTAAGGACAGCAGCCTCATCCAGTCAAACAGATGATTTAAGGAACTATGCATTGTGGTGATTTAAAAAAAAAAACTCAAAACAAAACCACTACGTGTGGGCTACTGCACACACGATTTTATGGCCGGGCAGAAGGCAACAACACAATGTGCACAATCAGTGTTCACTAATTATGAATTACTGTCACTATGAAAGCCATCGCATCCATCTCGGTTGTGCCGTTTGGCTACAGACCCTCTTGTTGTGTACAAATCAGCTGGTTTAATGCAACAGTACAGAGGGGCCCCCCATTCACCCATACACAACCACAAGGATCCGATAAGGCAGGGAAATGCGGGGAGTTTTACAAAAGGCTCTTGAAGGCTTTGGGTCCTGACAATAGTGGAGAGCCGGGCGTATGGCGATGCCAAGCCCAGTTTCTCCGTCACCAGGGATCCATTCAGCTGGCCTGTCAGCCCTGTCTTTGTCATGTCTGACGTCTCTATTAAAAGTTTGCCGGTCAACCACCCCCCCCCCCACCCCACCCCACCCCAAACCTCCACTCCCCTGCCAGCCGCTGCGACCCATGTGCTCTGCATGGATCAATGCTGCTGTTCACCCCCGACCCCACCGCCCTGCCCTGGACTCAGCTCTCCCCATCTCCCTTCCCGCTCCCCGTCCACACAGCAGAGGGCCTCATTGTGTTTGAGGGGGTGGGGGTTCACACTTAAGAAAATAAGATGGATAAAAAAAAAAAGAGCAAGAGTTTTTTTTTTTTTAAAACAACCAGAACTAAAACTGAAGGCGGATGGTGTCCAGCAGCGTGATGACTGCGGGGTTTGAAGACGTTAAGAGATCATTTTTATAGACTTCTCGGTATTGTGGGAGTGCAATCAGATGAAAGGGCAAACTGTCTGCTTTGTGTGTTTAGTTTACCCACACAAACATTCTGGATCGGGGACTCGCTCTTCTCCTTTTGGGATTTTGTTTCCAGATGAAGGCAGATAAGATTGAAAGAGGATTTGTTTACAGTACATACTGCACTTAAAATGCTATTAATGTTGTTTTGCATAGTATGTTTAGGTTGTATTTATTCTCGGACCAAGTTTCTGGAGACCAGAAATGTCTGTCAAAAACATACAGGTAGACACACATCTTACCTAGCATGAGTTTTGATACAACACTTTATTCCAACAAAAGGCTTATTTTCCCTAAATAAATAAACAAAAACTCTATCTAAAACTCTTCTCTATTTTTGTTTGTATAAAAAAATCGAAGTTGTCTTTCAGCTTTCATTATCAATAATATGGAATTTTGCAATATGAAAAAAAAGCCTACATATACACTACGTATTTGGGTTGCTGTTGTTGAAAACACTTCAAATGTAGAAATAAAATGGAAAATAAAATACACAATAGTAATAAATGTTATAATAACAAACGCTTGCATTGTGGCCCCATGTCTACTAGGGATAACAATTATTATTGTTATTATCGTCATTATTACTAGTATTATTATAAACTAACTAACTAAACCCCATCTACGGGGTGGCCCCTTGGAGCGTCCATGGTCACTCACCCTGCTGTCCAAACTCAAACTGTCATCTATTGCTGTGGACACGCCAGCTCTCTAGATGCTAGGAGGCTCTCCATGTTGAAAGCAAACGAGATGGAAAGCAAACGAGGTGCAGCACTTCAAATCCACATTGCATGTATTACACCAGCGTCAACAACTGCTTACACTGGATAAACTATCCGTTGACCATTGCAACAGACAACGATGGCTTGTCATCGTTGCACAGCCGCACTCAAGTTGCACAACGGGGAAGTTAAAAGCAGCACGGATAAAACGAATCAACATCGAAACATAACTTAGTCAAATGTCGCATTTTAAAAAGGCATGAAAATACCGTATCTAATAATGACTGGAGTTCTGTTAACGTGTTTGTGGGATCGCATACAGGCATCACATGGCTAAGCCCAATGGAGAGACCTCGACAGTACACCTCACCACAACAAATTACTTGGTCTATCACGAGTTGTTTGCTATTGGGGTTTTTTCCATTTCACACACACATACGCATAGATACATACATACATAAATATACATCCCAGATGAACCTTTAAACGGTCGCTCACCCTGCGTGTGCTAGGGACTGTGCGGTGCGGACAACCCGCAGCATTCGGCATTAGAGGAGCCGTTAATGCAATGTGGCTCTGCAGAGAGACGAACCAACTTTCGCTCTGACGTGGGCTAACAAAAACAGGAAATGTCAAGCTCCGATCGAGAGAAACACACACAAGATTGCCTCTCGGGATCCGAGGTGGTGCCAAACGCAGACGTGTGTACGGCTGGCACATGCAACGCCTGTGAGTCAAGTCAAGTTACTGAAACGTCATGACTCGAGCAATAAGGGCGCTTGCACTCGACACAGCCCGACTCATCTTTTTGAGAGACGGGAAAAAAGACGAACAAAGAAGCAAAATGCGAAACATTGTGAGGAATCTGTAATAAACAACATGCAGTGTGTGAATATTCAGTCACAGATTTAGTCTCTTACCAGTAAATAGTTTTTCAAGTCGGTTTTAGGTGCCGTTTCTTTCCGCCTGGTCGTTTCACGACCTCATTCCAATATGGCACAAGTCGCCACTGCGCATGCTCAGCCGCCTATACCCGTCCTCAGCCCGGGTATAAAAATGACTTCCATCTTCACACACAATAAAATAACATGACATCGAGAATAAAGCACACCTACAACTTCACATAAATGAATAATTCATTGACCTCCCATTTGCATTCTTTTTAAATGGTAGAATATAGTTGATAATAGTCGTTGATATATTTATTTTGTCCCATTCCCAATGGATTCAACACTTGAGTGAATGGTGAACTAGAAATGGATTGTGTATTAGTAATCGACCCACTTTCGTTAATACGTAGCCCAGCTCTCCGTGAAATTAATTTTCTGGGGGGAAAAATAGGCAAAGGTCCTATAGACATTGTTCCTCTCGTTGTTTAAATACAAAACAATCATTGTTTATCTGTTAACCAAACAAAGACAACGCACAGCAATAATTATAATATATACATAGCATGGATGACTACTTTAAAGATATCACTTTATTGTTAAACAATACAGAGGGGCTATGATTGAAAGGCAATGCTCGTGTGATCACTTCGCACATCGTGGCATCACTTCAACGATGCAGGCTTTTGCTGACGATTACCCCATACAACAGACCATTCCCTAGGATACCTCACAATAGAGGAATATCGAGACATGCCGACGAGTAGGAAAACCCATAAAGAAAAAAAAATCGGAGATCTAAGGAAAATTCCACCAGCAGGGATAAATCGCGGAGGCATTTCATACAGTCGATATCTTTACAGAACTAACGGAGGCGAGGTTTTTTGCAATATAGCTATACAAAACAACAGACCAGGAAAGCACTGTACACTTCATTATTACGATCCTTTATACATAGCGTATAATAACATAAAACATGGGCGATACGCAAGAACTTTAAAGCTCAGAGGAACATTGACAAATACTCCAGCTTTCACAACAACTGGGATAGCTTTCAGTCGTTCAAATGTGGGCTAGGTTTTCTTTTGTCCTCATTTCGTCTTGGCTACTTTTCCGATCCAACTAAACTACTGCGTTATTTAAGTGAACGTGTATAAGACGACACAAGCATTCAACCAAAACCCGTGTGCGCACTGCAGGAATGTCGACTCGCCTTTCTTTTCACACAATGAACGGGGGATGTGTGGTTACGGCACCTGACAGATAGGTGGGACTGAAACTGCCCTGACTACAAGGGCTGCTTTAGTCCCACCTTCACTTGCGTTTGAAACCATTTAAAGATGACACTATATGACATTGGCAACGTGGAAAAAGAGTCACGTGGGGGTTTAGATGCATTTATTTATAGTTATGTTGACGTAAAATATGAGTAGAAAAAAAGTAGGCCTATATCCAAATTTCACCAACAGTGCAAGATAGATATTAAAAGATCAATATACAGTATTATTATTTTCGTCTTCAAATATGCAAATTCAAGTAACATAACATTTAAAAAAACATATGATCAAACATTCCTCTCTCCCACACACATATATATCCTTCAGACCGCAGGGCTAGAGTGGTACAGCGCTCTCCAGTATTTCCGCTGGTCCCAAATCACATCTGGGAACCTAAAACATTATGTCTTGCCCTTGAATCCCTTTAGTAAGTACAACGTAAGTACAGGTACAACGCAGTAACCAGTGGCAACACGTCCTCCAGTGGCAGCATGCAGCATTGTACTCATCCCCAGACAGTCTAAGAAACCTATATATACCTCTATAATAGATGTACAGCCGTACTACTGCGAAGATGAATATACACACGTGGTACTGAATGTCTTATGTATTTGTGCTGTAACAAGTGAAGAACTCACTCGCTTGCAACTGAATTCGTAATCGTCCTTGAAATATGAAATCTCATTTTTTTTTCCATATTGGTGTCATCATTGATCCTGGCCAGACCCAACTGGACGTTTTAACTGAACACGCAGATGTTGAGCACGGAGACAAACCAGGTAACAACAAACGGAGACCGGATGGACGCACTGGCTTACAGCAAAAACACTGCAACACTTCCCCTTGCAAGTGTGTGGACTAGTGTGTGTCACCAGCGTGTAAACACGTTATATGGATCAAATACAATATCAAAACACAAAGTCACAATCCTTTCGCTGAAGGTTACAATTTCTACCCATAGTTAAAGATACAATCGAGACATAATATATGTGTGTAATCTTAAGCTTAACAGACCAGTGATTAGAAGAGAGAAAATCCCTGATGTATAGACCAGCCTTGATCAATATACTGTAGCACAGGTTTAAGCCGTTCAACAGACTTTCCTTCAGGTTCCTCATCTATGATTCAGAGTCTGGTGTGGGCTACATCAATTACCAGCCAATATCATGCCTTTTCTCACCTTTTTTTAAAGTCAGGAGAGCCTGGAAAGTTATTTTTTTTCTCTAACTACTCAGTTGAACGTTAAGGCGTTCCAGAAGTGTGCATGGATAGAACCAATGTTTTCAGGACAGACAGCCATTGTGGCTCTTCATTTCGCCATCATGCGTTCCAGCTTGGGATTTATGAAGGAGAAGCCAGCGAACGCTGCCTGGTCCATGGTGTCGATGAGGTTCTTGTCCGCGTGGGAGAAGCGTGGCTTCTCGTTCAGGAACTCCTTATCAAAGTTGCTGCAGTCGTTGGGGCCTTTCTGCAGATCGTGGAAGAAAGGGGGACGGTCTTTTAGCATGCTAGTTGAACCATGATGCTGGTGTAGCCACGGCCTGCTAGTGAAACCTATACATAATTATGTACTGTGCTCTACATATTATGTACAATTAATTATGTACCCGCAGATATGCAACATTATTTGTATAATACATACCAGTATCAACATGTTCATTAATAATTAATAATAATTATTATGTATAGGGTACAATTATGTAATTATGTAGAGGAACGTACCACTTTGGGCTTGAAGGGGGGCTGCACCTCTCTCCGCTCCAGAGCAGTCCAGTTTATCGACTTGAAGAAGCTGTGCAAACGAACGTTCCCAACCACACCCAGCCTTTGATTTGGGTCTCGTTCAAACAACTAGAAGAAGACACACACACACACACACACGCACAACAATATTATTTTGTTGATAGCAGCATTCCTGCGACAAAGCCGTGATAAGTTTACTGCAGAGAGAGTAGTATTATGAGGGACAACACGGCCACGTTGGACGTGTCCGATCAAAGAGAGGGGGAGCGAGGCCGACCTTCTCAATCAGGTCCTTGGACTCCTTGGTGATCCAGCGCGGGTAGTGCGGGGTGTCCATCCGGATGGACTCGAACAGCTGGTCCTCGTCGTCCCCTTGGAATGGCGACTGGCCAATCAGCATCTCGTACACCAGCACGCCGAAGGACCACCAGTCCACCGAGAAGGTGTACTTCTGCCCCAACAGGATCTGAGAGAGGAGGAGGAGGAGGGTGGGGGGGGGGGGGAGGAGAGACTACTGTTGTTAAGAGAGGGAGAGCACATCCATCATGATTATCCAGGGCCACAGTATTTGATCACAAATTAAAAACACGCGAGGCTTCAAAAGCACCACGAAACCAAAATGAATAGGAAACTACGGCTATCAGCGTCATCCTCTGAAATAAGCCTCACGGGTGACCTTCACTCGTGTGGATATCAAACACGGATGTTTAGAGGTACGGCTGTAATCAGCGGTCTAATTGGCAACAAACGTATACATCAGAGGCACGTTGGCTGACCTCTGGCGCGATGTAATCTGGTGTCCCGCAGAAAGTGGTTGCTTTGTTCTCTCCACACACGTTCTCCTTGCACATCCCGAAGTCTGCAATCTTGATGTGTCCGTCCTTGTCCAGCATCACATTGTCGAGCTTTAGGTCCCTGCACACGTGTGGTAGTGTGGGGGGGGGGGGATGGGGGGGGGGGGGGGGGGGGGAGTTCAGGTTAGGGTTAGCGGTGGTACAGATTCAGCTAGTATTGTTGGAGATGGCGGTGCCTTCTTACCTGTAGATGATGCATTTGGAGTGAAGGAACTGCAGTCCCACTATGATCTCAGCACCGTAGAACCTGAGCAGACGGGGGGGAAATGAGCAATGAACATTAAGTCAGGGTCTGTGCTACAGCACCGAGGCGGGGGTTGGATGGATGGATGGATGGATGGATGGATTGATGAATGGTGACTAGGCCCTCTGTTAGTCATGGGGAGGTAAGCTACTCACGTGGCTCGGTTGACATCGAAGCGGCCCTTGTCCTGGATGTGGAACATCAAGTCTCCACCGTTCAGGTACTCCATCACAAAGAACAAATGTTCCTGGAGAACACGGAGAAAAAAAATAAAGAAAAAAAGGTTCATCGTTCAACTCTTTTTAGAGGAGATATCTTTACAGCACACTTCCAGTATTTCCGTTTTTCAATTTAATATTTTGTAATAGCCACTTTGTCATCATCTTTCTACCTTTCCTTACCGTCATGCATTTTTGAGAAATAACTAATGCATAAATATTCAAGCGCTGACAGATCTGTACTTTGCAAAAAAAGGGACTAAGCTGACACAAGCTGGCATGGTCACACACGGTTAAAGAAAACCATTTCTTTGCACTGGCCCATTCTCAGTCCTCGAAGTATTAAATCAAAACCCACATGTATACTTCACCAAAATGAATAACCATTATACGACTACTCAAGTAGTTGGATATTATGGATAACCTTGGCTGGAGGTAGTCTTTAAGAGGGGGGTTCTGGGTAAGTGGCTATTATAAATGCATTCGCCGTGTCCTAATCTGAAATGTCATTAACTCTTCTGTTCACATTATACCGTCTGGGGGTTATGCAGAGTTCTGCATCTTTCTGTTTACAAGGAGCGCACACATCATTCCATTCCAATACGTTTCCTAATTCACCTTTCATCTGCCATCAAACTGACCCTCAAGTCAAACCAGAATGTATTTAGTTTGTTTATAAGGTACGCCTTTAACATTTATTAAAAAGGTCAGGATACCCAAAACCTGGGAAGGTTAATTTACATTCGTTCTAGCCACGGGAAAACATACAAAAATAGAAACAAAATGAACTAAATAAATCTTCTTAATAAATATTATTCAGATGAAGAGGGCCATCTGGACACTATGTTAAGAAGCTTTGTTAATACACGTTTGGGCCCCACTCCCTGGGGGTCGAGTGGTTAGTATTCGGTGCGCCCACTGCCGCGGCATGGGTTCGATTCAGTCCGTGAAAAAACGTTTGAGGAAAGGAGTAATCTCGTGAGTGATCACTTACTTTGGTCTGGAAGGTGGAGTAGAGGTGCGTGAGGAAGGGGTTGTCCCAAGCCAGGGAGAGGACTCTCTTCTCCACCATGGTGCACTCTATGTCATCGTCCATCATGACCACGTCCTTCTTGAGGGCCTTCACCGCAAAGTACTCGCCCTGGCCCTTCAGCTCGGCCAGCAGCACCTGGGGACCAGAAATACCCCAAGGTCACTGTGTAGTCGTGCATCCAATACGGGACGACTTGAACTTGATAATGATCAGTAATATGGAGGAAAATAGCAATGCTGCACGGAGCCACAACTGTTTTTGGGAGATTTGATAACCTTCCCTTATACAGTTCCCTCATTTCTAGTAGTATTTACCCTGGTAATTAGAGTCAATACTAGGTAAATATTGCTTGGAAAATGGAATATCTTACTCAGTAAAGTTGCACAGTTTGTGTTTATTGCATGGAGAAGCAATAACTAGTCACAAGGTATATGGTAAGAACATGGTAATACCATGGAAACCAACGGCTTCCTTTAACTGAATAGTTTCAGATCACTTTCTGAGTAAATTGTAAAAATATTTGCAGAACAGTATTTAGTATTTAGGTAATTTTTCAACTTAAATAAAAAAGGATAAATCATATAATAAATCATATAATAATCATATAATAAATCATAAATCATACATACACCTTATAAATGGGTGGGGCCATGAACAATAACTTTTTAAGAAAAGGTTTGAATTAAATTAAACTACTGACATAAACCTTGGATAACTACAATTGTAACTTAAGAAGAGGAGGTGTTTCTAAGAATTAGTTGCCTACTTTCCAAAAAAGTACACAATTAAATCTTGAGTAATTATCAACATCTTTTTTTACGTCACATCTACACGGTATTTAGTTGAGTTGATTTAATTTCGGTGTGTTAGTTTTATACTGGATTTAGAAATAAAAAGTTATTCCATAAAAGATTTAAAGGTCTAGCATTATTATTATTATTATTTGTATTGGTTTTCTTTGTGGTACGAGTCTAGGCTACATTTCATGGATCGATACATTGAAAGAGTTGTAGGTCGTAGCCTATAGCTTCTGATACACATGGCCTACCTTGCCGAAGCTGCCTTTGCCCAGCACCTTGTGGAACACAAGCTGGTTGAATGTCAGGCGTCTGGCCAACGCCGGACCGGAGTCCTTCTTTGCGGTTACATCTTCTGTGATATAATTACCAATTACTTGACTACGTGACCATAAACACCGCGGTGCAGAATAGGAAAATAATTAAATAGCATGAAAATAATTAATGTAGTCTTATGTGCAATGTCAAAAAATCCGTAGGTGAGATTACAAGTCAGAGTACACAGTAATAACAGCTTCTTACCACTAGGGTCTGCTTCTGCACTTTTAGTCTGCTTCTGCCCAAAGTCTTGGTAAATCCCGACCGCAGACCCATCGTCCGGCTTCTTCCCGGGTTTCTGAGGGAGAGAAGAGGCTTGTTGAAACGGAATACACCCTTATCAAGATCCTACCAACGTCAATAAACGATATCATTACTTAGCGTAGTGAACTAGTTCACTAGTAGCTACGAGAGAAAGCTCTACCTGGCTGATGTAGGAGAGAGCCTCGGCCAGGAGCTTCTGGTTGATGCCGCACAGGTTGGCCACCTTGCCCTGGCAGTAGCTGTGGACGTTCATGGAGCAGTCTGTTCCAGGGAGGAATGAGAGAGGGGAATTAGAGCTGAACACAAACCCTAGCTCACGCTGCTCGGGGTTAGATGACAGTTGGATTGTTCCAAACCTCTAGTTGGGTTCCGATTTTTTTTTTTTTAATATATATATATGGCTTTAAGGATGGATTAGAGACGATCAGAGTTAAGTAAATCCAAGTTAAAAATGAACATAATCCATTTCTTTTTTTTTCATCTAATCTGAGATGTGTTGCACCATCTTAATATAATCATGGATTTGTCTATCTCTGTTTAGCACTTTGAACACATATTTAAATCTACATTTAACCACTTTGACGGTTAAAAAAGGTGTTGAAATACTGAGGTAGAAATAAAAAAAATGTAATTTAATTAAATAATTAAAAATTATTGTCGAGGACAGACAGACAGACAGACTCACCTTCACATTTGAGGCCCTGCTTGTACAGGCCCCAGAGTAGGCTGCCGCAATGGTCGCAGAAGGTAGGGCCCCTGTAGTTGTGGCACTTCAGGCGATGGGGCATGTCAATCTTAAAGCGCTCCTTCTGGAACTGCAATCCACACATAAAAGCCCAGTTAATATCATATTATATTATATAGCGTAAAATATGAATGACCAAAATTCGATAATTAGGTTGAACTTTATAATTTATAGTCTTTTACGATAACATGGCGTTTCCGTAGTGATGGTCTCACACACGCATTGAGAGCTTAATTTCCAAGAATGGTCAATACGACTACAATTCCTATGGATTGGAGGTTTAAAGATGTTGATGTTGATGATTATTAAAAGGTTTCCTAGACGACAAAGAGAGAGGGGAAACTCCTTGTTCTGGTACAAAGGTCTCCTCTCTGCAGTGTTTATCAGTCTCTGTGCTGTAAGTGTCTCCGTCGCGAGGATTCGAACTCACTGGTTATAGGAATTACAACCGTCCTGGAACTAAATTATTGATTCACATCTCTTCCACTCACACCCACAACCAAGAGTGAAGTTCACAATAATATGAGCCTGTTTTATGAATCACTGCAGTTACTGCTGTAGTTCTTAAAATATATATGACTTGTGAAGGTGAAACACTGCAGTTCCCAGTCCAACGTTGACAGACAGGTGTACTTTAGTGGAAACCTACCATCGTATCCCGACTGTTGGCGGCAGTTCCAGTGCACCTGCCGATGATCTTCTCAATGCATCTCTTGTGTATCGCTGCATTGCACTCTGAGGGAAAGACAGAAGCACATGTTAAGACATAGCAGACATACTGTAGTAATAGTAGTATGATATTGTAAGTAGAGAATTTAATGAACAGGGGTTTATATTGAAAAAAACGTTTTTCACTCCAGAATGCTTAATAGTACTAAATGATAAAAACCACTCACGTCTACACTTGTACCCCTGCTTATTGAGACCCCTGGAAAGGAAATCAAATATATTATTGTGTTGATAGTGAACATATATACAAGTACAAGAGTCCTGATGAATAAAGTAAATCACTTTATCAAAAATAAAGTACATTTTTTGATATTGATACAAAACTCAGATCTCTGAATTTCAATGGATGAAATCACACAATGTCAAAATGGTTTAGCAAAAAAGAGATGGAAAACTATGCTGCAATAGGAGTGACATGAGTCTTCAGACAAAGGATAGCAGTTTTCCTTTTATATCCGGGGGGGGGGGGGGCAGCGGGGGGTGTCATGAATCTGTCTCAATAAACCAGGCCAAACATGAACGGAATAGACGTGTGTTTGAACCAAAACCAACAGTAAAGCGATGCTTTACGGTTCATCCACTTCGTCTCACCAGATGAACTCCTTGCAGACGGAGCAGAAGGTGGGCTGGCCGAAGAAGATGGCGCTGAACTCGTGGTTCTTGATGAGGTGGACCTTGGGCTGCTTGACGGCCCCTCGGCGCCGAGTCAGGGTGGTCAGCCCGTCCTCTGCGATGACCCTCACCGACGACTTACACGACACTGGAGGAATCCATTTCACACAATCTCTTAGTTATACTACTATCTGTTCGTTATACATTTACAATATATAAATATGAAATCTAGCCTTTTCTTGAAAGGGGATTTGGGGAGTGAGATTAGAGGTTGTCAAAGAGGACAAAAGACAGAGACAGCAGAATATTGTGGGTGATCGGAACCTGCATTAGTTCGGACAAATTTATATATAACAATTGGATCGATGTAATTGTTATTCATTTACCAACCTAGACCTAGGCTTGATATTTTTGTTTAGTTTAATGGTGACAATATTTCCATCATACCCATCATCATGGTGCATTACTATTCGATCTTTACAAAGGCAGGGAGAAGCTTTCAAACGAGTCTTTAGTCAGGAGGTTTTCTGGTATGTGGCTAAGTCTGATGCAAGTCAAAGGGGTAGGGGTTAAGGGGCGCGCAGAAAGGTTACAGAGTGTGTGTGTGCGTGTGTCAATGTGTGTGTGTGCGTGTGTGCGTGCGTGTGTGTGGGAAGGCCACAGGATATAACGACCAATAAGAAACACTTAGTTTAAGGAAACCAGTGAGTGTTAAGCGATGACATGAACGAGATAAAATTAATTTGAATAGTCCGTCTGTTACTGGTGATGGTTATATGCTGACATAAGCCTGTTTCCCACGGGGAGGACATGGAGGTGGGGGAGGAGCGAGATGGCGGGGGACGACAGAGATGGGGGAGAGAAGAGAGAGGGAGGGAGGGGGAGTTGCAGTGCAGTGATGTGGTTTGGTTGCTTTTTCAAATATACAACATCTGAAAAATAATTTGGAGTTTTTGCAGTCGAATAGCTAGTACTACTACTACTACTACTACTACTACTACAATTTAATTAGTAGAAATCCCAATCAAATTGAATGTCTTTCCCATGTGCACAATGAAAGTAACTTCAACTTTGTGTTGAGTAATCCTGGAAAATAAACTATTCTGTTCAGAATCATAAATACCTTAAAAGACAGGGGGGGGGGGCTAACTGCTAACAGAAATCAAGCTTGATCCAAAATCAGCTGCCCATCAAATGCAGCGCACAGACTCCCCAGGAAGGTTAGAGAGGAGTCGAAGACCCAGTCTATTGTTTTGCAAGTGCTGTTCTGTGCATGACTGTTGCTACAGGTAGGAAGACCACTAGAGGGCACTGTATATCAACTCAAATAGTAATGGAAAGTGTGTTGGGGTGTTGGGGGAAGGGTCCGCCAACTGGACTAAAGGGCTGCCTGTTCACAGCCCAATGCACAGCTCCCTGGTGGTCTAGTGGTTAGGATTCGGCGCTCTCACCGCCGCGGCCCGGGTTCGATTCCCGGTCAGGGAACTACGCTTTTTTTGAACTCCTTTGAACTGCTTCAGCTTTATTCTATTTTGTTACCCGTGTCCGTGTCTTCCAGGAAAAACTGCACCGACATCTGGATCTTGCCGGAGGGATGCAGGTCCATCCAGAACTCGGTGCAGCAGTTGTTCCTGGCCTTCTTGCAGCGCTCGGCCAGGACGGACAGGCCCACCGTGGCCTCCGACAGCGGCTCCTCCGCCGTCCTCATGAGCAGCATGTGGAGCACGCGGCCCTCGTGGATGTGAGCGTCGAACGAGGTCTTCCAGCCCGGGTACATGGTGGGCTTCCTCTGGACCAAGGTCTTCCCTCGCTCTGGTTAGCAGGGGAGTGGGGGGGGGGAGGGGTACGCAAGGTTGAGAAAAGCAAGGCAACAACAGTGCGCAAACTCACATGTTTGAAGTCTCAGTGTGTGTGTGTGTGTGTGTGTGTGTGTGTGTTCGGTGTGCGGCGTGTGTGTGTTTATGGGAATTGCGCACCTGTGCTGACGGACTCCTTCATCTTGATGCCACAGATGGGCGTGCCGTCCAGCGGGGGCAGCGCCCCTAGGTCAAACGTGTTGACGGCTATTCGCAGGAATGGAGCCATGGCGTGTGCTGGAACGATGTACCGGACAAACAATGAGAGGGTGACAAAAGACCTTATAATGCTTAGATGATCATTATCATCATCATCAAAGATGACATGATTATGTGTGCGCTTGAAAAACCACAAGGAGAAACCGCAGGAAGCCGAATCTTCCAACGCAAATGTACAAATGAGTTTACTTCAGTCAAGAGAGAGGATACCGCAGTGCTCGACAATGTGTTATGTCTGCCACCATAGATGTGAGCCTAGATCAAACGAACCAAAGAATGTGTTCAAACTATTTTCTCTTTAATGCTGCTATTCATGATGTATAATTAAGTTGCGTCACGGCATTCGTGAACATAACATAACAGATGGCATAACAGTAGGTTTAAAACACATGTTTAGCTTGGGCTGAGTCCAAGTCCAGCACCAAAAACACATGGCAAGCTTGGATAACATATAATCTCCCTACATTTCAGAAGTAGCTGATTAAATGAACCCCAATGTGGTGGAACTGCATTCCAGATTTCAATGGAGCAATGATGGAAACATTGCCAATGATGTGCCAAGACAAACCCTATTGTTCCTTCTGAGAGTGTAAGGTTCCTTTAAGGAGTCTAGGGTAAAGGAACTGACCTGAACAACGAGAAAGGGAAAACTATGCAGACACCAATAACTCACTGCTGGTGATAACAACAGTCATTCAGGTCCAAGTGAAAATCAAATAATAATAAAACACGTTGCTTGGTTTATTATAAACAAAATGTTTGAGATATATAATGTTAACCTGAACAAGCTTTATAGATCAATCAAAACGATGATATTGATGTGTCACTCGGCTGGTTTCCTCTAGTGGTCCACTCTAGTGCTGCTGGTTCCCTCTATCACTCTTCCCCTTTAGCGCTGGTCCACTCAAGAGTGTGCGCGTGTGTTTGAGTGTGCACGTGTGTGTGCGTGTCCGTGTGCGTGTGTGTGTGTGTGTGTGTGTGTGTAAGAGACAGAGAGTACCAACAGGCCTCCAAGGCACCGAGTCTGTATAAATCAATCAGCTTGATCCTCTGATCTTTACATCTATCTACACATCTATCTATATGTCTGTCTATCTCAACATTTTCACATCTATCTATTGAAAGATGTACCCATCTACCTATTCATACATCTAGCTATTTACACGTGACGTCAATCTATCCATACATCTGTCTAGAAACCAGAATAACAACCTGTGATGGAAATACAATACCACCAATTGCCGGTAACTCCTTAGAAATAATGTGGAAACTAGAATGACGAGCTGTGATCGGAAGAGGACCAAAATATTCCACTAATTATACAGGTGCTAAAAACAGTCGCAGTATAAATGGAGATAGGAAACAACAGAATGATGTGGATTGGGTGGCTGCAACATGGTTGATCAGGTTAACCTTTGGATTTCTTTGCTAGAGGATACATTTATCTTGATCTACATGTTTGCAATCCATTAATCTAGTACGGCTACACCACTCAGGCAACCGTTTCAGATAAAATATAACATACGCCACAGTGTGGTATTCGTGATTTGGGGATCTTTTTTTTTTTGGAGTGGGAAGATTAGAAATACAGTGCTTTTAATAAGAAATACAACTTAATTTAACATAATTTGACCTCCCAACTCTTTACAACACTGCATAAGACAACTCATTTGTTTTAAGAACTGGGCCTAGAGATGATATTGAGATCTATTTGTAATTGTTTGGTAATGTATTTATAAGCACAAATCAAAATGTGTCATCATGCAGACAGTTTCTTTAGTCTGAATTAATGGAAAATTAAACTTGACGACAACAATGCAATTCCAGTTGCCAGTTCAGTAGTTAACCACAATGGTGGCCGGTTGGAATGTTTGGCTATTGACCTTCCGGGACAAAAGGATGGAAAGACGAAAGTTTGTACGTTGTGAACTGTCGCTCACAACAAGAGTGAAGATGCATTTTTGTAATGCATCACATTCAAATGCTTAATATATGCAGGCATTCAGTGACAGGTCCAGCAAGCCAAGCCGGTTACATGATACAAAACTGTGGTTAAGGGCTGCACAAATTGTTTTATAGATATCATAGTGCACACACACACACACACACACACACACACACACACACACACACACACACACACACACACACACACACACACACACACACAACACACAAACACACACACAAAAATTGTACTAGTACTCTTACTTTTTAATCTACTTGTTATTAAACATTCTGCATCCCATGTCTGTTAGCATCCAAAAAGATACATTTTATTTGCGATGCTTATGACCCACATTTTCAAATACTTCTTTTCATTATTTAAAAAGAAATTGTTGGAAGGCTAAAGTTTAAAAGTACGGATGAGCAACAATGAGAAGAGTAATAGCAGGTAGGGCACTTGCTATTGCATTCACTTCTATAACTATTCCCACTCACTGTTGTTCACTCCTAACACTCACTACTAGTACTCACTATCGCTCGCTACTATTATATACCACTACAACCTCTCACTACTATTATCGCTCGCTTCACTCACTACTGCCTTATTATATTCATTTCTAAAAGCATGAATGCTGTGATCTTCTCCTACTGACCCTTTAAGCGATGGTGACGGAGCAGTGAACCTGGACCTGCTGAGAGAACTGGCCAGACAACATGCCGTTCGGGGCTTACCGTCCCTAACCCTGTACCCGGGTAATTATGTATGTCAACATTTCTAACGCATGATTATCCACAATGGCTTTCCGGCTCACCGTACTTAATTATTGTGCTTGTGCAAAAATAAAATGTTCATTCTAATTTCAGTCTAAATTCAAGTAGTTCCTTAACTTATATTAACATCCTTAAGTAAATCTGTTGAAATTCTGCTGGACAGGGTGTTCAAAATGGCCATGGTGATGTTGCAGACTAGACGCAGTACCAGTCCAGAGCAGTACAGAAGCTCCTAGGAACAAGCATGGTGCATAGTGACACCAGGTCGTTCTGCAGCTGATCAAACATGCAACAACAATAACACCCCCAGGCATGCTCTGTGCATAGATAATAGGATAATAGGCTTCAAAAGATAATAGGCAGGTGTGTGTGTGTGTGGTTGCGTGTGTTTGGGTGTGTGTGTGTGTGTCTGGGTGTGTGTGTGTGTGTGTGTGTGTGTGTGTGTGTCTGGGTGTGTGTGTGTGTGTGTGTGTGTGTGTGGTTTCATCTTGGTGCAGGACTAATAGGACTAACATTTATTTTCAGAATAAAAAAGGGAGCTTTTATATTTATGGTACAACCTTGAACAAAGTAGTCTTTAACGTGACTCTGCAGCTTATTTCCTGCTCCAACATTACTAAGCATAACACTTACGTACCAGGTTCATGTATAACACTAAGGCTTTGCTAAGCAGGTTCATGTATAACAATTTGCTAACCAGGTTTAGTGTTTAATACTTTGCTAACCAGCTTCATGCACTTCAACACTTGAGTGCAGCAACAATAAACCAATCAAAACAGTTTAAAAAAAAAAAAGTCACTCGTGGTATATGTTTTTCCTGCCTTCTCCACCCGCCACACATACATTTTACTTAGTCGGCAAGCACACGTACAAATCAATCAAAATATATTAGTTGAAAAAAATATATTAGTAGATAAGAGCTTGCCCACACTTATTGCTAATCATTTTCAATCATATGAAGCAGTTTCATGATCCAAATTAATAATGCTAATATGTAAATTACTAATCATAACAATTTCAGACGTGGGATGAGCATAATCTGAAATGATAGCAGCGATGTGTATCCTCATTACATATATAGTATCCAATTGCAGTCCATCAGGTCTTCACCAGGCCTACAGCTGATCAACTACAGGAATGTCTGCAGGAAAACACCCACGATTCCTAATCATAGACAGAGCCACAACAAAGAACTACTGGAGAGCGAGGCACAGAGATAGAGACACACACACACACACACACACACACACACACACACACACAGAGACAGAAACACAGAAAAACAGAACGATAGAGTTACTTGTTCAAGGTTAGGCTAGGGTGGATGGGTGGATGGCTCGTTGCTGCATGTTGCTGCTCCATTTCACTACAAAATCCATACTTGTCAGAAATTATATCGCGGTCAAAAGTGTTACATGGGATATTTTCTCTGAACAATGCACTTCTGCTTGATAAAACACACATCGTTCAGAGATACTGCATGAACCAGCTCGGAATGACAGCTCTGCACTAACAGAAGTGGAGTTTTATTGCCCTTTCTATTCAAGTATTCAGTGGTGAAATTTAATCATCTTAGACCGAAAGTAAAGTCTTCAGTTTTCCCAATTCCCTTTTGGCACATCTTCAAACCTGTTATACCTGCAGAAAGCGGAACGAATCCCACTAGAGAGTGTGTGTGTGTGTGTGTGTGTGTGTGTGTGTGTGTGTGTGTGTGTGTGTGTGTGTGTGTGTGTGTGTGTGTGTGTGTGTGTGTGTGTGTGTGTGTGTGTGTGTGTGTGTGTCCTTTCCCCATATCGTCAAAGGTGACTGGTGTCACTTTCTGCCTCGTTCACAGATCAAACCTCAGTTAATAATGACTTCACACAACTTGGCAGCCAGAGTAGGATGTGGTGAGAAGCAAATTGTGTGTATGGTATCTGTGTGTGTGTGTGTGTGTGTGTGTGTGTGTGTGTGTGTGTGTGTGTGTGTGTGTGGAAAACTGTGTGTGTGTGTGTGTGTGTGTGTGTGTGTGTGTGTGTGTGTGTGTGTGGAAAACTGTGTGTGTGTGTGTGTGTGTGTGTGTGTGGAAAACTGTGTGTGTGTGTGTGTGTGTGTGTGTGTGTGTGTGTGTGTGTGTGTGTGTGTGTGTGTGTGTGTGTGTGTGTGTGTGTGAAACTGTTGGGTTTGATCAGTCTGTTTTCGGAGAAGTGTTGCAGTGAACTGTCGCCGCCACACGCTTTGCATCATTTTTCCTCTGTGTCTGTGTGTGTGTGCGCACTTCTGGATACCTGCTGCACTGGGGACTCGTCAACGAGCAGATGTCACGGCTGTGTACTTTACCAAAGCAAACTGACACGCCTTCAGCAGAGGTGGACAGATAGAAGGACAGGTTGGTGTGCTTCTGTACCTGTAAACCTTCTGTCCCTGTTATACGATATAAAAAAATATATAATATAAAAAAAACATTGTGGTTTGTACAACACACAACCAATACTTCATTGTGCCATGTTTTTTTTTCCTCTTTATCTCAAGGTTATACGGTTGAAAATAGGCTTCACAGTCACAGTTGCCTAAGCAACCATGAAAGCCATGGACTCTGTTGTTTTCTACCAAGAGAACGCTAATCTTTTTCACAAAGCCAGTCGCTCGCCGTTGTGGAGCACAGTGCGGACACACTTGCCTAAACACGAATACATTTCCAATGATCAATAAATATCAGCAAAGCCGGAGTAAAATTAGGAAGCGTGTCAGTGTGTGCAGACCGGGCGAACCTGGGTCATCAGGTTTACAGGAGCTTATAGTAGGACTTGCCAGTGTCTACTCTACTGGTTCGCCTTTGACACTCACTGACAGACAATGCTAATCGGTTGTCAAATCGTCAACATGTTTTGGAAATATAACCGATAGAGGGGGAACTTGAATATCACCAAGCTTCTCTTTCGATTAAGCGACGACTCCAGCCGAACGTTAGTAGTTGATCTACTCGTAAACACAGCTCGGGTCGGTATTGACGCGTCTGGTGAGACATAAACAAGACGCGGTGGCGAACGAGGAACGAGGAACGCGTGACGTGAGTGAAAGTAGTGGACGGTCCTGATTCATTGAACCATGTCACAGAAATCGAACTATTGCACGGCGGGTCAAACGGGGAGAATGGACACCTTGCATGCACAGTCTCGACCGAGAATACCAGTGAGACAAGTTTCTCAGCGTGCAGCAGCCGGGCTACATCGTGGAAAGTTAGTACACCCACCCACCCAGCAGTGTAGAAGACTTCAGCAGGACTTACCTTCCCGCGGAGAAACCAGGAATAAGTGGCTGCTGGACTGCTTCGCGGTGACTTTGTTGTCTTCACCGTTTCAGGAAGTATTGGTGTGTGTGTGTGCGTGCGTGTGTGTGTGTGTGTGTGTGTATGTGTGGTTGTCTCTCTCTCTCTCTCTCTCTCTCTGGCAGTCGAGTAGAGGCGAGTGTCTAGGGCTCAAGAGGTGGGACAAGCCAAGCGGTGACGTCAGACCAGGTGAACTCCGGCCGCAGCAGAGAGATGAACGGGACCCGATGTTTTGTCGTCTTTTTCATCTGAGAACAACACGATACTTTTATTTTTTCCTTTTCCTATGCTTCCGCTTTAGTTTGAAGGCTGTGTGAAGTGCAAAACCGAGTAGGGGAAGGTACAGTTTCGGAGTAGTCAGTGTCCATTTAATAACATTAGATTTGTTAAACTTAAAAAAAAACAATAAAAAAAAACCTCCCAATCTCTCTCTCTCTCTCTCTCACACACACACACACACACACACACACACACACACACACACACGGAGCAGGGCGACTTGTCTAACAGGTTTGGTGGGAAAACTCTTGTGTGTGTGTTCCTATTGGCTGTTCGCTCTCTTCCCATGTTCACAGTCACACGTGTCCTGACTGATCCACCCCCCCCCCCCCCCCACCCCCACCCTCCCCTCCCCTCCCTCCCCCCGTGGACCCCGACCCCCCCCCCCACCCCCTCACCCCTCCCCCCTCACCCCTCCCCTGCCTCTTTCCATTCCATACCTTTTCCCGCCTACGCGCCGTAGACTGAGCCACATGCTGCTGCTGACTCATCGTTCTCCGCCCCGCTCCGAGTCCGACGTATTACAAGAGAATGGACAGAATAAACTTGGGCAATTTGTCACTGCTCACATTTGGGTCTATTTATAGCAACAAACATTGTATGGGCATGACGCACAGCTGTTTTGTTTTGTGTTGTATTGGATTGTGCCGAGTTAGACAAAAACAAAATAAGAGCCATATATTCATCATCACCCACTAGCGCAAAGGGAAGCCCATAGGACCATACTAGGAGGTTTGGACAAAAGGACTTTCGATGGCTGGTTTCTCTTCTCCTCCCAAGCACGACTGTCGATCAATGGAAAATGCGCCGTGACAAATCGTCCTTTGCGTTGCTTTTCATTAGGCCTACGTCTGAATTTGAACATTGTAAGCAGCCCTACCGGTTTAGTAGCCTACCATTATGCATTAGGTAGCTGTACACACATTCAACACATCCTAAAATGGTAATGCTGCTGGTGGTGGTGCTGGTGAGGGAAATCTTGAGATGGGACGGGTGGGAGAGACTATCTCTATGTGGCTGTGACTCTGTAGGCTAATCAATGTCTGTAACTGTTCAACTGGATTCGAGTTCACCTACTGATGTGCGCATAAACACTACCCACTAAAACAACCGTCACCCTGTCAATGATCCATCATGTATCGTTAGCCGCTTAATCTACTTTTATTACTGATTGTTTTGGAACGATGAATCATTCATTAAATTGAGGTTTTGCTTTTGCCCAACCCTTATTGCTCTCTTACCCATCTAGGGAAGAAGAAGGGTATTCATTCCTTCTTCCCTTCCGGCTCCCTCTCAAGGCTCTGTTTCTTGTGGTTTTTGGGGAGTAGTTCTTGGCATAAATATCGTAGCGGATGATGTCACGTTGGCTCGTAAACCCTATGCTGGTAAAGAACTAATAAACAGCTGACTTGACAATCCACATTCAACGTTCTCAAAGGACCAAACACTCAGCAAGAGAAATCATCACATGATTCCACTTCCTGGTAGAATCCACCGGTCCAGAAGTTTATCAGGTGTTTCCTGTAGTGTTTCCCACCAACAACATTATATTTTATTTTCAATTAGTAAATTTATTTGTACATATACTCTTGTTTCGCACTCTCTTTTCCCACTGTACTGCTGGTCACTTGTGAATTTCTCCTAAGGGGGATTAATAAAGCACTATCTTATCTTATATTATCTTAACATGGAAGTTTCGAAACCATAGTCATTGAAAGAACAGCAAAGAAACCCCGACCTCATTGGAAACCACTTCTCCCTCAGAAAACAAGGAAGTGTAGATGCCTTTAAGTACAAATAGCAGCCTGTGTTTAGCATTCCTCCCAACTGCATATTTCAGTCATTTTGGTAATTGTTGTTCTCTATCTATTTTATGGTTTGATGATCACATCCTCTTTCAGTCATTCCCCTGTTGCCTCACGCGTCTGTAAACTCTGGCTTCTTAGTCTGGTGGTAGTGTTGTGTTGGCTGTGAACAGGTCTGAGATACAATTTGAAATCTTAGTAATTACTCTTTTTTTTGTGCACATTAAAAAAGTGACCAGGTTGGCTGTCTTTTTTTAGAGTGAGAGACAAATGTTCATGTTGGATTTAAATGAAACATGATTTTTGTATTTTCAACACATTTACATGGGCAATTATCCTTATCCTCTGATCCTCATTTCTCTTGCTGTCTCTCTCTCTCTCTCTCTCTCTCTCTCTCTCTCTCTCTCTCTCATCGTCAACACTGTATCTCCTAATTACCTCTCCCTCGATCATCCCCGGTCCCTCTGAGGGGATCACGAGGACCCATGGAACTAGCTTAACCCCAATCCTTCCCCTTTGTCTTCATCCACTTCTCCTGAGTGACTTGCCATGCTGTCTATCTTTATATCCGTTTCAGACTTGTTGTTGTATCTTTTAACTGTTGTAAAACCAACATCCTATTTTCTGGTCATATATATATTTTTATTATGTTCATAATGACATCAGCAGTTCATTATGAATTGGGACTTCCCGAGTACAACGGGACTTTAGCTGGATAACAACTCAACAAAAACACGTCTCTCGTGTATTTCTGTGGCTCGGATCCGTCAACATCGCAGACATAAAGACACGGGTCAGGGGTTTTGGGCCGTTTCTTTATCTTCAAATGCTAAGCGTTGTTTTGGTTACCGCGGTCAACCTCAGGCTTGTTGTAAGGTGGCTCTAAACTATACAGATGAGTGTGCCAATTGTGTCACATTATGGTTGGCCCCAGCATAGGCCAGTGACTCAGAGTGATAAAGTACTATAATAGAGCGATGCAGATTTGACACTATATTGTAGTGGCTCCTTACCACCAGTGATTTATGCAGTACTGTATTATTGGTGGTTGTTCTTTCATGGGATGATAACTATTTATCTATCTATCCATCAACTTGTTAGTTATCAGGTTGCTTCTCTCTCTCTCTCTCGCTCTCTCTCTCGCTCTCTCTCTCTCTACAGTGGCAGCGTAAGTATATATATATATATATAATACACATAAACATGGACAAACAAATGCTATTATCCATAAAACATAAAGGCTGTGGTCGAGGATGAACACAGGGAAGCCAAAATAACAAAAGGATCCAAAATAAACATTGTGCAATAGAAAGGCTTGTATAGGAGAGAGTGTGTATAGCCATATTTTAATAGAGCAAAAAAAAGTTGCCTAAGCACATATATGGAAATATCTTTCCAGTGGGGTAACACAACTTGGACATCATAATACTGCAAAGTACTGCAGTACTACAGGAGTATGTGAATACTGAGAAGAGGGACGGCTCAGTCAACAGTACATGTGGAAAAGGACAAAGGTCAAGCTCTATATAAGTACAATATATATATGTACAGCATACATCATGTAAAGGGGATCCATTACCATGGCACTATATTCTATTCTTAAGTGAGTGTAACAGGACAAAGCTCAGAGATTATGTAGAAACATGTAATGACAGCTTAAAAAAGCCAATGTTATCAAAGTCACTTTAAGGAAATCATAGCGTTACAGTACTTAGATGGTGGACAGATTAATTAGTACAATATTATATCAGGCACGTTTGTTCCTACCATTGCAAATGGTATGCATTCATTTAAGTAGTAAGTTGGCACTTTGAAATTGTAGGAGCACAAGTTCTAAAAAACCTTCACATTGAACCACAAACTGTTTTTCATACTGTTCTATCAGAATAGAAATAAAATATTTTTTAATCAAATCGCATGCTGGAGAACCTCCAATAGTCTGGACACGAGAGCAACACTGCATAATATAGTAATACTGGTAGTAGTAAAACTACACAAGAAGCTTAATGTACACACTCTAATGATAGGCCCCTTGAACAGAATGTCGTTCTGTACATGTACATCATATAATGGACTTTAATATCTGCATTTTATACTTCACAATATGTATTCAAAATACCCAAAAATCTTTGACATATATTAAAACGCAATTCAATTTCACTGTTTCCCTTAATTACGAAAATGGAACACACTTTCGTCCAATCGATTTGCAATGTGTGCTGTATCAAAAGCAGCGGGATCACTCAGAAGACACAAATTGACTGTGTCAAGACGTGTCCCTGCTGAGTTGAATCATAGCTCGCCAACCCGGTGAAGCGTGCGTGCTCCGGCGTCACACACACAGCAGTGACACTGTGGCCCGGCGCCGTGTGTCTGATGTTTTCAAGCTGCTCTTGTCAAGGCCCTGCTGTTGTTAATGCCCGGGGAAGAAGAAAAAAGGATTCCAGTCAAATCCCTGTTTGTGTGAACCAACAGGTGATGGGGGCGGTCGCGAGGCCGCGAGGCTGAGCTCCTCAAAGCTTGTTCAGAATAACTTGACGACAGGAGGGTAAACAAGGCTCCGATGGATCCTTGCCCTGCTGTAGAGCTGTCAGACGTGTCCTCGCCTCAAGGTGGATGTCAGGGGGTGCAGGTAGCTGTGTTGTGGTTGGGGGGGGGGGGGTGAGGGTTGTGTCGGGGGGCACTCTCGGGGCAGCAGGACTTGTCTTGGCTGGACGGTGCTATAAAATGGTCGCCTCCTCGATGGCGTTGACCCACCTGCGCAACAGGGGGGAGACAAAGAGAGCCATGAATCCTTGTTCCAACAGACAGACTAAATCAGACAGAGACAGTCAGACAGAACGGGAGGCAGAGAGCCGGACGGACGGACAGACGGACGAACAGACGAGTCTCGACATGTCGAGACCATGTGCTCTCTTCTGCGGGCACTGACCTGTGTGCTGAGTTCTGGTCTTCTGCTCTGAACGAGTAGTACAGCGTCTTCTTGTGGTACAGCTGGAAGACGCTGCTGCCCCCTCCTTCCTCCGGCCTCGCGGGCAGCTTGACCGTGAGGCCCTGCAGAGGCAGACTCTCGGATGCCACTTTGTCCTGGGGGGGGGGGAAGGAGGTCAAAGCGTCACGTTATCTGTTGTGAAGGACAATTCTTCTATAATCTAAACTAAAGCCAGGAAGAAACACGCGTTCATTTGGTCATTTAAGTAGTCTTTGGAAGTGAAGAAGATAAAGAAAGCGCACGGATGTACATGTACATGTTTTGAGTGTATTGCATTACATTTATTTAGCTGACGCTTTTATCCAAAGTGATTTGCAATAAGCGTATTCAACCATGAAGATACAAAGAAATTGAAGAATAGATACAATTCTTCAAATAACCAAACTGCTTCTAGTGCTACATTTTAAAAAAACAAGAGAGAGAGAGAGGTTAAATAAATACTATTTAACAGTTTTATCATCATCATTGTTATTTTTTTTGCGTTTCATTGCAGATGCCAAGACGCAGTCTGAACAGATTAGTTTCCAGTCTGTGACAGGAGACGGTGCGTAGGGTTTCTGCTGCCCTGGTGTCAGTGGGGAGCTGGCTCCACCGCTGAGGAGCCGGGACTGCAAACAATCTGGATTTTATTGACGCGGCAGCTGGGGCGCCCTCGTAGTGAGGGAGGAGCAAGCCGCTTGGCAGCCAAAGAGCATCGTGGACACACTCACACACACACACACAATGTATCAATAGATACAGACATTGTGGTGGTGGGATTATATGGAGAAGGGACAGGCATAGCTTGTGTGTCTCTCTGTGTGTGTGTGTGTGTGTGTGTGTGTGCCTGCCTGTGTGTGTGTGTAAGTGAGTGTATGTGTGTGGGTTGGTGTGTAGGTGCGTGTGTGTATGTTGGTGTGTGTGTGTGTGTGTAGGTGTGAGTGTGCATGCGTGCGTGTGTGCATGTGTGAGTGACTGAGGGAGTAAGTGGATGCGTTTGTGCGTTTGTGCGTGCGTGCGTGTGTGTGTGTGCGTGTGTGTGTGTGTCGGGGCCGGTGTGGAGACACGGTGCCCCCTCACCTCCGGGCTTGTGAAGGTGTAGAGCACCTTGTCTTTCAGGAGGAACCACAGCCTCTTCCACTTCCTCTTGCTCTTCTTCCTGCGCTGCAGGCTGCCGCTGATCGTAGAGCCCTCGGCCCCCAGCGACACCTGGTGGTGGACGCGAGACACGGTCACACACAGGGAGATACATACACTACAAGGTCAATGGATGAATAACCAGCAGACAGGGACTTCATTGTCAGATTCTTTCATTCATTCTTTCATTCTCCTCTCTGGTGGAGGATGTCGTCATGTCTGAAGGCTTCAGGTGAGTGCTGTTTAACAACCCTACCATCTTATCGCTCTCTGACATATGTTGGTAAGATGAGACGTGTGCTTACTCTTTGTTGGTTTGTTATGATAGTAAAACTCCCTGTGCAGTGTTTCCTCTAGTGGCGATCCTCCCTATATTTTACAATGTAAACGTGAGTGGTGAAACCCCCTATTCACCAGAGTGCAATGTGCCTTAAGCTGTGAGTTCTTGTTCTTGTATTTCCATGAAAAAGATAAATAAACAACCATCATGGTTTCCAAATGGGGGGGGGGAGTTCCATGTACAATGATCGCATATTTAGTTTTAACTCAGGTGACGCATTAGATATGCTATGCTTGATCCTCTCTTGATTGATACCCCTGCCCTGGATTATCAGCTATCTTTATAACACCAAGATAAGTATTAATAACAACAGCTGTGTTTGAAATCGTTCCCTATTACAGATATAGTGCACTATACAGGGTGCTTGCCATTTTGTAGTGCTGTTCGAATTCTCAGTGGTTAATTTCATTCACTATATAGTGGGACTATAAAATACCCAAAATTTGAGTGAACATACGATGTTCCCTACAACACGATACTCCCGAATACCACAATGCAATGCGGGCGCATTTACAGATGCAAATGACGTTCAGAAATGTTCAGCGTAGTGTCCGAATTCTCGTTCGTTCGTTCCCTACATAGTTCACTATATCATAAACACTACATAGGGAATAGTGAGTGAGGGAATAGGGAACGATTTCGAACACAGCTTGTGTGTGTGTGTGGATGACGGCTGGTTTGAGCAGCCTCACCTGGCCAAAGTCACACTGATTGGACTCTGGGGCTGGTGGGTGAGGCTGAACACCTTGAGTCACATTGAGCCATCAGTGCCACAGGTTCAGCCAGCCATCACCACACAAACACTGGGGAGAGATCTCCTAAAGGGTGGAGCACCAGGCACCATGTATCATCAACTGCAAACCTTACAGTAAGCCGGCTTCCGACACCACCACCCTGTGCCCAGTAAAAGTCACCTCGGTGGAGTGTGGCACTGGACATTGTTACAGTAACGTAATGACTGGCCAGGCCGCAAACTTTTTTTTTGCCCAAAACAGGTTTACCTACTCTCGCCTCTGATTGGTTAGAAGGGCTCTCCTTTAGATCGTGTTTCGATTAGTCCTAGCTGTTTGCGGGAGTTTATGGTTAGGGTTATGGTACCCAAACCCTAACCCTAACCATAACCAATCGGAGGAGAGCCATTCTAACCAATCAGAGGCGAGAAAAGGTAGTTTAAGGTAGGTAAGTTTTGCGGCCTGGCCAGACCCTGTGCTCAGCAGTAGGGGGGTCTACCATCCATCCACGGGTTTACCTGGTTGAGAGTGGAGCTACTCTTCCTGCTTCTCCACAGACTGGGGGGCTGCAGGCTCTGGAACACAGCAGAGAGGGGTCGGCTGGCCCGCTGGGCGTGAGGGCTGGCGTTACCACACGCCCCAGACACACTGCCCCCTGGAGAGAGAGTGCACGCACACACACACACACACACACACATAGAAACAAACACGAAACAATTAAAGACATTTCAGAGAAACAGTACATCTTAGATCTTCTGAATCACACTAGTAATAGTAATAGTGCTAGAAAACACAGCAGGAAGCTACACTACCTCTTTTCCTGAGCTCGGCATAGCAGTGGTCACACACTTTAGCCACGCGGTCTTTGAGGTACTTCAGCGGGTATCTGTTCCTGGAACAAGAGCGACACACCACCTGCACATAACACATGCAAGAGAACAACAAAAGGGATGGCAATGTCATCAAATAATCCAAAGGCATTAGAGCCCCTCCCACTAAATAAATAATAAAGCAGGGTACATTTAAATATTATGTATTTTTAAAGATATTGACGATGTCAAATGGAAATAGATGCTACTATTATCACTACCATCGTACTATGTACTACAGGTATTTTCTTTAGTTAGTACTTGACATTCATACTGTGACTGTTGTCGCTTTACAAATCCGAAAAACACAAGGATGGAAAGTCTGGCTTGACGTCATCATTTTTCAGATTCACCCTCCACACATAGAGAAGTCAAACTGCCAATCAAACATGAGTCACACGAGGCTCACATGAAAACAAACATGACTCAGCAGCTGAACAGATCGCAATCACGACTGAGCAGCAAAACAAACTGGAGTTTTTTTTTTTTTTGCTTTTGTTTGTGATGGTCATGGTTTGTGATCATGCGTGTCAAGTTGGCCATCAAGTCAAGTCAAGTCTGTGACCATGGTCTTGGGGAAGGTCTTTGACCATGTCTGTGATCACGCTGGGGGGGACGTGTCGCGGTCACGCTGGGGGGCCCACCTTCCCACAGGCGTTGCAGTGGTGCCGTCTGAGCGTCAGGCTGAAGTCCGAGGTGCAGTTCATGCACATCATCACGTGGGACACGGGCACCAGCACCGGGGCTGCCTCGCCCAGGGCCATCCACAGCTTCTCACGGGCCTGCTGGGCGGGGCACGCGCACACACGCACACACACACACACACACACACACACACACACAAAATGCAAAACTCTGTGTAAAAAACTGTGTTTACTGTACTCCTTCATGTGTGTGTCTATGTGGAGCTAATAGGCAAATGAAAACTTGAAATATGAAAACTTGAAATACAGGTTTTACTTTTTTTACTTGAAATTTCACCTCTAGCTTTAGGGAGGGGTGTATATAACAGCCATCGTGCCAGCGATGTGACCCATCTTGCGGCCATTATTTAAGTATTGATTACCTCACTGCAGGGTCCACCGAACGTACAGAGTCCTGCTGCATGGTCGGCAATGGCTCTGCTCAAGGTGTGGAACCAGTCCTCTCTCTCACCCACAGAGCTGGAGACAGACAGACACACGGTCAGCTCACTGGCTGTTCACTCAAACATCCGGGACTGTGAAGGAGAGCCTCGTGAGGCAAAAGGCTAGGCCTGACTGTTGATGTTTAAAGTCTAATCGCGTCATTCAAAATCTGAATCTGAATCACGATAAACAGACAGCGTTCAGTGATTGAAACTTTATTTAACCAGGGAGTCAGATTTAGATACAACATCTCTTCTTTAAGAGCGTCCTAGGCAAGATGGGCTGCAGCAGATCATTCCATAAAAGTTACAAGCAGACAAATGTATAAATAATTAATAACATAAGCATGAAAGAAGATATCCCCCTAATGAGAGAAGAGAGAGAAGAGAAGTAGAGAAGTTGAAAACACTGACTGGTTTAAATAATCAGTTTCAAAATCCTCTATCAGTGATTTAAAAAGCTCCTCCATCAACAGGACACGACGGTTGCTGCTTTACTGGTGTGCTGGTCAGACCCTCACCTGGCGGACAGGATGATGGTGATGTCCGAGACCTCGATGCGGAGACAGTTGAGGACCTGGTCCAGGACGGGCTTGCTCACCTGGGTAGAGAGGGACATGGAGGCCTCAACGTCAACAGTCCTTAGAAAAACACACAGGTCTTTAACAGAGCCATGGCGTCTATGCCGCACCTTCATCCCGGAGAGAGCGAGGGTGTTCTTCAGCCTGTACTTCCCGTCCTGCTGTGGGTAGGTGTAGAGCATCATGTCGTTCATCTAGCGTGGGAGGAACACAAACAAACGTACGTTCTTACAAGGTTTTCCACACTATACTATCAGTGTAGCGTGTCACGTTTAGAGTTGTACTCTTTTTTATACACCGCAAAATCAATCAATGATACAAACACCTGCAGACATGTCACATACTGCACCGTCACCACAAGGGTGCAGCATTACCAAAGGAAAGACCACCCTGTTGTACATGCGCCTCACCAGGGACTCTCCGGTTCAATCCAAACACTTGCATTTCCTTTCCTTTCAACAGTTCACACACCAGTGCGCTACAATTCGGCCACCCTTTTCCCCTGTAACCTGGCAATAAACGTATGTATTCAAACTGAAAAAAAACCACTGCCAGTTTATTGACTTTGTCCCACCTCAAACTATTATGATTCTTCCTTCTCATAAAAACAAAAACCCCATTTAAAGTCCATTGTCATTTTATTTTGGAGTGGGACAAACGGGGCTGACACATCATGGGTCACACCTCATGTGTGTGCGGTAAACATCCGCTGAAACCTTGCGGGGGGGCCAGGATCCAGGAACTCTCCGCCCTGCTCTCCAGGCTCCAGGCTCCTCTGGGCCCGATCGCACCGGCGGCTCTCACAGCCTCTTCCCAGGCCACACCGCCGCCGCTGCTGCCATTCTCTTCAGCGTGAGAACTGAGCCTGGGCGGAACCCCGGGGGCCTCTCCTTAAACACCCGCAACCACACCAAACACACACACACGGCGGCCGTGACGGGCTTGGCTGGGGGGGTTACACCAGACTCGGGGACAAGGCTGCGAGGGGGTCAGGCCGGGGTTCTGAACTGCCGCCGCCGTCCGCCGCCGCCGCCGCCACGCTGGGAAACTCTGGCACAGCACTCGGGCCAGAAGGAAACCGCAGAAAGAACAAATCCCAGATGAACCCGTGCATCCATGATGCCGTTGTTTTCACCCACTAATTAAAGACGAGTTGATGCAGGCCGGGGTCCAGCCCGGCGTATGTTGGGCACAAGGCAGACTCTGAATGAAGAAACCGGTCCACTGTGGGGTCAGACGTTTCCTACCATTCAGAACGGCAGGAAATGTGTGGTCTTGAGCATCCCAGTGGAAACGCACGAAACAACAACAAATAAGAACATCCAACCAGAACCAAACCAAACGCAGATGAAGCCACAGAGATTTGATATCTGCACTTGCTTGAGTATCACTCTTGAATTAAAACTAAACAACTCAACATCCGACATCCGAGTGTGTCCGAGCCACAAACTGACCTGTCTCGTCGTAGGCCTCACACCTTCAGCCGACCTCCTTGACCTTCCGTGTCCTTCTCAAAACCCTATGACCTCCAGGCTCTCCACTCTCTCTCCCTTCTTTATATTCTCTGTATTCTTTTCCCGTGGGAGAGTCCTGGCTGGGGTTGGAAGAACCTGCTGTTCAGGTTACAGCCTTTTGCTGCTGCAGCTCTTAACTCTCACCGCCACAGAGGCTGAGTGATGGCTTTCATCATCACCTCTGTTTGGGATTCGCCCGTCTTTAAAGGCCCATAAATTACAGCTGACCCTCCGCCTGCCACCAGGGAGAAAGCGGCAGTGAAGCCCTAAACGACACTGGGAGAAACATCCATCTTTTGGGTCCCTTTATCGTCCAGTGAGGTTTGTATTTTTAAACGAAGGACAAATGGAAGACGGGAAAAAACCTAGTCAGTCATAGCCAGACGCTTTGTACCATCAACTGTATGACGATTGTATACATTATTAATAGTACATTTTGATATTATATTATTATTGTAGAATAAGGTAACTTGTCTTGCTTATTCAAAGGAAAACATATGCTATAAAATGGATTGATATTGCAAACGTCATCCAATGAAAGCCTTTGTGTCAGATTGGATTAAAGATGAAATAGGCATCAAAGTCGCAAGGCTGTCTGTCTCCATAACTCAACTTATATTAACACTATGAGACGGTATGAGATGTGTTGATTACACGCTAGAACAATAGCACACGCTTCTAGATGTTGCGTTGCCCTCCCTGAACACACACACATGCACTCGTACACACACACACACACACACACACACACACGCACACACACACACACACACACACACACACACACACACACACACACACACTACCACCACCACCGCTACCAGCCCCTCCTCTCTGCATTCTTCAGGGTGTCTGGCCTTCACGGTGCTGTCTGTCCCCTCCCAGTACACAGGAAGTGACCCCCCCCCCCAAACATCCTGGACAGGAAGTGAGGCCCTGGAAAACAAGTCCTGGCAGGGGCGGAGAGGAGGGGAGAGGAGGGGGAGGAGAAGGACAGGAGGGGCAGCCGGGAGAGGAGGGAGAGAAGAGGAGGGGGATGAGTGGGAGAGGAGGGAAGAGGAGGAGAGAGGAGAGGGAGCGGAGGGGGAGGAAGGGGAAGGGTTGAAGAGTTGGGGAGAGGAGAGGGAGGAGGGAGAGGAGGGCTAGGAGGGCCCTGACTGGCTGGGTGTGGTACTCCTCTCCACGTTCCAGGCCTTGGCCTCCATCAGCAGACCCCGCCTATCCCAGGAGCCTGACCACCACCACCCCCCCCCCCCCCCCCCACCTCCCCAGACACACACACACACACACACACCTAGGTGTATCTGTGTTCTCATTGTTGTTGGAAAGTTGGAAGCGGATTTCCAGCGCCACGCCAAAGTCCTTGCCACGGTACTGCGATGTTTCAAGCAGCTGACAGTACAATGGCATAATTACAGTAATGTGGCCCCCTCTGTTTAGCACTCTCTGACCATACCTCAAAGAAAGTCACGGAAATATGTATTTACCAGAAACAGGTGTCTGGGCTGCCTGCATTTCCTGGACACTTTCATGAGGGTGCCCTCTTTGACAAACACCTGAGAGCCGAAGGAAAGACAGACGGAAGACAAGGGGAAACGTTAGCTCAAACCCACTGGGAACACAATCACAAACTGATTTGTCAGCTTTCACCAGTGTTGTGCATGAACTACTTCAAAAGAACTAGTTCATTGAACAAGTTCAATTTTTCTATGAACTTTGAACTGTACGTAACATATTTTTAACTAAAGAACTTGAACTTGAACTAGTTCAGATTTTGTGACATTCTGAATTGATGCTTAGGTCCAGATGACATGTTTATTAAATAGAGTTACTGCCTTAGTTGTGATGAATGAAACAGGTGTACAAATAAATAATTTGAGATTGTAGTGATGGGCAGCAGGTAATGGAGAGGATTCATTTTAAAATAAACAGTTTTTCTTTGGTTTCTAAAAAAAACTGTTAATGAACTGAACATGAAACTGAATTGGTGAACTATGAACATGACTTTATTCATTTTCTTTTGTATGAACTGAACTTTGAACTAGTTCATGAACTGAAGTGTGAACTTGCACAACACTGGCTTTCACATACATACACATACATTTTTTGTTAATTACATGATGGAGCGATGAAGACAAGGATTTAGACTTATATTTAAATAAAGAGAAAGAGATTGTTGTTGTGTTTCCGTGTGTCATTATTTCTACTGATAGCGGGAACAGGATGTGCAGATGTTGAGCAGGCACATCCCGGCAGCACTCACCCGGCCGGCCTTCAGCAGGTCCCGCTTGCCTCGGACGCTGTACTCGATGTGGACCAGCCTCAGGAGGTTCTCCTGGGGGAGAGAGAGAGAGAGAGAGAGAGAGAGAGAGAGAGAGAGAGAGAGAGAGAGAGATAGAGAGATGTATTATTGTGTTTCGTGTCTCTACATTGTACATTGTCAGTAATGACTGTGGAAATGGGTAAAGACTCATTGTTTGACACACACACACACACACACACACACACACACACACACACACACACACACACACACACACACACACACACACACACACACACACACACACACACACACACACACACACACACACTGATTTCCTTTCTCATTACCAAATTGTTTGTTCTGTACTGTAGATAATCGATTTTTTATTTTACCTTTTTGAGGATATTTTTTCCTTTGTTTAATTTGTAAACTGCTATGGCAACGTTAATGTTTATTTTCCATGCCCATAAAACTATTTTGGATTTAATTGCATGGGGGGGGGAGAGGTAGAGAGTGACGAGGGAGAGACAGTGGCAGAGTGAGAGAGAGACCTAGTAGTAGAGGGGAATAAGAGCTACATTGAGAGAGGGGGGGGGGGGATTCTGATGGACAGTTGAGAGAGAGAGAGAGTGAAAGAAACTGTCTCTGTTTGTTTGTGAATGAAAGGGAGCCGGGACGGAAAGGGGTTTGATCCTGTGTGTGTGTGTGTGTGTGTGTGTGTGTGTGTGTGTGTGTGTGTTTTGGAGGGGGAAGGGCTGCTATTATACAGACATGCTTTGTTTCCACTGTTATTTCCCCAGTTTGTCTGCCTCTTTGAGCATGTGTGAACCAGTGTGTGTGTGTGTGTGTTTGTGCGTGTGAGTGTGTGTGCGTGCATGTGTATGGTGTGTGTGTGTGCGCACAACATGAGAGACAGCCATGTGATAGACAGCTGAGAAAACCTCACTGGAGACCAGCGGGTCTATGACACTGAGATGGTTGTGGTGGTGGTGGGGGGGGGGGGGGGGGTGGGGCTGTGGGGGGAGGGGGATCTTAGCGAGGTGTGCGATTGTGATATGCGGTGTGTGATTGTGGTGTGTGGTGTGTGGTGTGTGGTGTGTTAAGCAAGACGGGATTTGCAAGGGAAGAGTGAAAACTGCTTCATTGCTCACACTGCGTCCTCACGCTGTGTCCTCACTCTGCATCCTCACCCACTGCGTCCTCACCCACTGCGTCCTCACACTGCGTCCTCACCCACTGCGTCCTCACCCACTGCGTCCTCACCCACTGTGTCCTCACCCACTGCGTCCTCACCCTGTGTCCTCACTCTGTGTCCTCACCCTGTGTCCTCACTCTGTGTCCTCACCCTGTGTCCTCACTCTGTGTCCTCACCCTGTGTCCTCACTCTGTGTCCTCACACTGCATCCTCACTCTGTGTCCTCACACTGCGTCCTCACACTGCATCCTCACTCTGTGTCCTCACACTGCGTCCTCACACTGCATCCTCACTCTGTGTCCTCACACTGCATCCTCACACTGCGTCCTCACTCTGTGTCCTCACACTGCATCCTCACACTGTGTCCTCACACTGCATCCTCACACTGCGTCCTCACTCTGTGTCCTCACACACTGCGTCCTCACCCACTGCGTCCTCACCCACTGTGTCCTTTGTCACGGTGCACCTGGGACCTTTCTGTTCCTCTTTAACACATTTGTTCTCTCTTTTGCGTGACATCATCTTCCCGCGCCCCCGGTGCATTAATCAACGGGCTGCAGGGGCCCAAGAGTGGACCAATAAAAATACACAAAGGGAGGGATAGTGGTCTGGTTCCCTTTACGGTCTCTCAACAGAGAGCGAGAGAGAGAAAGAGAGAGTGAGAGAGAGTGAATGAGTAAGAGAGGGAGAGAGAGAGAGAGAGAGAGAGAGAGTGAGAGAGAGAAAGAGCGAGAGAAAGAGCGAGAGAGAGAGAGAGTGAATGAGTAAGAGAGGGAGAGAGAGAGAGAGAGAGAGAGTGAGAGAGAGTGAATGAGTAAGAGAGGGAGAGAGAGAGAGGGAGCGAGAGAGAGTGAAAGAAAGAGTAAGAGAGGGAGAGAGAGAGAGTTTTCTACGCAGGAAACACCTCCGCTTCACTAGCTATTCAGCATTGATGTGTTTCCTGGAGCGTGTTTAATAGTCTTGACTGTATTTCATCAACAACAACAACTCACCCCATGTTTCAGACTGTCACTGGCCTGGTCGGCTACTTCAGACACGATCACCAAGGCAGCTGTAATAAACACAGAGGGACGGACGGAGTCAGAGACCGGACACACATGAATCAGCACTGTCGTGTCTCAGCAAGCCTTGATAAATATTTAACAGCTGCAGGGCGTGTGTTGGCAGGGTATATATATTTTTTATATCTGTTGTAGATATTTGGCTGCATAAATATTATGACATAGGAGAAGAGGTTTCGATTGTTCTAGTCTACTCACCTTGTGTGTCCTCGTATTCTTTAGAATCTGGGGACAGGTTGTTCAGGTAGTCTGGAGGAGAGACACACACACAGGAATCAGTTGACACAGTTACTAAGAAACTCATCCTATGATCATCATGTGATTAATTTAGGATTCAATGCAACACGGTTCGGTAATTATCGTTATACGTTTTGGTCCACATGACAGGTCTTAAAGCAATTTCTTGGCATCTTCAGGAGACAGGAGCCACGATGAAATGGGTTCAGAAGAAATGTATTTAAATGAAGTCAGCAGAAAATGTGTTTGGAATGAAAAAAAAAAAATGAAAAAATGAATGAAATTAAATTGAATCCCATTCCACCGTATAATGAGGGAGAAGAGAAGAGATGTATATGTCTAAATGCGTGTGTGTGTGTGTTACCTGTGAGCAGCATGCGGTACTGCAGCACTCTGACGATAACCTGCAGCAGCTGGTGTCTTAACGGCACCTCTCCTCCTTCTTGGCTTTCAGTCTGAGCAGACACACACACACACATGCACACACACACACACACACACACACACGCACACAAACACACACACACACACACACACTCTTGGTCATTTATGTGCATTGCATGAAAAACAAGTGCACTCAGCCATCTATACATAACTAATGCAGAGCTTCATCCCACACACACACATACCTTTATACACACACACACGCACGCACGCACGCACGCACATCTTTTCTTTGTACCCGCAAAAATAGCAACCTTTACTTAGATTTTCCCAATTCAAGGTCAGAGATGGAAAGGCAGTGGAAAGATAACATGCCCTTCAAGGGTCTTTGTGGCGAGCCATCCGGCTCCCCGGAGCCACCGTTCTGCAGGTGAACAGAGCAGAACAGAGGGCGACACAATAAAAGAAAGATCTGGAAAATCAATCAGGATCTAATTGTCTCTGACAGGTATTTATGCCCCGAGCAGGGGAGTGATGGTGAGAAGAGTAGGCTCATGTAGTCGCACGCGCACATGCCAGGGCCCACATACACACACAAACACACACACAATCTCTCCCTCACACACACAGACACACAGACTCACACACAGACACACACACACACACACACACACAGACACACACATGTACGGACACATGATGCTCTCTCTCTCAGACACACACACACACACACATGACCCATGCACAACCAAGCATCTCTCTCTCTGTCTCTCTCTCTCTCTCTCTCTCTCTCACACACACACACACACACACACACTAATCCAATAAAGTTGGATCCTTCATTAGAGAGCCAGATAGCACCCTGCGGGAAACAGCAACTTCATCTAATCGACACCCCCTTCACCACACCCGCACACACACACACACACACCCGCACACACCCACACACACACACACACACACACACACACACACACACAGTGCCAACATCACCATCCCTAACAAACACAAACACATGCGTGCTCAGTGGAAGCAGGTGATAAGATGGGAGAGGGGAGGGAGAGGGGGGAGGGATGTGGGTAAAACCCTCCCTTATTCATCTTCATTATCCAAATCCAAAAACAAAAACACTAAAGCAGGCGCCTGGTGGGCCGCTAGGAGACTAGGGGGGCTATCGAGTCCACTACCATGTCCTCTCGGAAGAAGAGGGCGCCAACCGCAGCCCGCCTTCACATTCAGTTCCTCAACAGGTTCTGAGCTTTCACAATCTCTCCCTCCTACAGCATTTGGGATCCAAACACATCAGCCAGAATGTGAATTGCAGAACCAACATTGCTGTGTCAACTCGCCGGCTTTACGATGCAGCACAGAAACGATGCAGCAACAAACCCCTTCTGAGTTGCATCTAGTCGTCACACTCTGTCCTCTCGTTAATTCACATCCAGTCGACAGGTGTGCCGATCAAGTGGCGTTCTGCGGCGCGGCGGAGAGGCTAATTAGCTGCCGTTAGATTTTGGTTTGGTAAGGACGGAAGGAGGGGCGGGGGGAGAGAAGAGAGGTGTGATGCCTTGCAGATTACAAACAACTACACCCCCCCCCCCCCCACCTGATCCCCTCCTTCACACAACACACACCTACACTCACAGACTAGAATAATAATAATAGAAACACACACACTCTCATGTGGTGTGTCAGGGCAAGCCGATTTTGTCACCTGCGCTCTCTCTCTCTCTCTCTCTCTCACACACCGCTGATCTAATTGGGGAGTTGTAGAAGAGAGTACTCCTCTAATTAGCTTCTTTTTGCCTCATTGCCCACTGCCTTAACGGAGCGCCGGCGCCATCGCTCTTTCAACAGCCCCCCCCCCCCCCCCCCCCACCACCCCCCTCCCCCATTCCTGAGCTTGTTAAGGAGAGCATGCAGGGGGTGGGAGGGAGGGTGGGGGGTCTACGACTGGAAGTGGACTGCGGGAACTCGACGTGAATGTTAACGGGCACTAATATGGTTTTAAAGAGATCCAGGGTAAAGAGCTTCAAGCGGTGGGAGCACCACTGCCACGTGCCAAGTGGACACAAATAGATAAAAGTAAATGAATGAACTGATAAATGACCAAAGCACTAAGATATGCACAGGTGTGGATACCTTGATGGACTCACAAAGCAAAAACGTGCAAATAGGCGAAAAACACTTGAGAAAAACACACACACGAAACACACACGCACACGCACACACACACATACACACACATGCACACACACACACACACACACACACACACACACACACACACACACACACACACACACACAGAAGTACAGAAGCCCTGGTGAAGTGACTGTTGGCTGAGGGGAGGACGGTTTAATCCGGTAAGGGTCCAGCAGGGAATCTGATCAGGGTCCACAGATACTTCATCACTGTCATCACCACGTCCACAATGAGATTAGAGCAGTGGTGTAGCAGCGCCGCGCTTGGCCCACGGCAGCAGAGAGAGAGGGGTGAGGGGTGGACGGAAGGACAAAGAGAGAGAGAGAGAGAGAGAGAGAGAGAGAGAGAGAGAGAGAGAGAGGGATGGAGGGATGGAGGGCAAGCAGAAGGTTAGAAGGGATGAGAAAGGTGAGAATTGTAGAGAGGTATAGCAATTATGATAAAGATGATCAAGGCTGACAATTATGATACAGACTGCAGGAATGACGGATAGACAGTAGTCAGGAGAGACTAGTAGTCAGGAGACACAAAACAATAAAATAAAAAGACAATAAAAAACAATAAAAGATGTGAAAATGTGAAAGAATCCTGGTTAAATTTAGAAAGTACTAATACGACTACTACTACTTCACATTCTTCAACAACGTTCATTTCTCAATATAATTAGGGAGAAGGCGGGAAAAAATGAAAGTGACCTCGCTGGACCTAGTTTTTTTTTTATCTCAACCTCCTCCCTCAACACACATACGCACACACTCACACACACACACAAACACACATTTTTATATCTATAGGGATGAAACCAAAATATATAATATAGATTCAGTATGCTTTGTTATATGCAAAAAATATGATGTGAACATGGAATTAATTTATATAAATGAGCCACTGTGCATGTGCAGGACCTGCCTCGGGCGTCTAGTTTCAGAACGCTAAAGAAAGATACGATGAGGAAAGACAGCTCCGGCTGCATTCCATTATGAGTCTCATCCGGACAGAGACGTTATTGACTCTGATGAAGGTCATCATGGACCATAACGCAAGCATTTATAATGGTTTGACCGGGGCAGGTATAACATCACCCTATGCATGCCATACACACATTATAATGATAAGGTCATTGTTTAACAGAACATAGTGATGTCTCTCTCTCTCTCTCTCTCTCTCTCCCTCGTTCTCTTCTCTATATAGACGAAGCAGGATGAACAGGGGGCAGCTGGGGATGAATATTCATGAGAGGAGACAGTTGGTGGCTTGTCGTGTTTGCTTTTATAATCAATGGAGAGGCACCTGGACTGTGTGTGTCTGAGCCCGTCCCCGCAGATCAGATTGAGTATGACACAGTGTTATAACCTGGTGGAATCTGACATGAAGTAGAACTGAATTGATGAAGATGAAGATTGAAGATGAGCATTGGCTCATCAACCGCCCCAAACCTTCAATCAATATTTTGAGAAATCTGCTAGAAAGGTGGAACGTAAAAAAAAATGGGATGTAAAAATCCTACAATTTAGGCAGATACTGCTTCTCAAATTCTAAAATTCAGCAGCACCGCACCACATATGCAATAACAAACACAGCCGACCGGGCAAAATAGTTAAATCCAAGATGTTCTGCAAACTGTCGAAGAGACAATCAAATTCGATAAACAGACGCTTCTACGAGTAAGTTAATTGACCGCATGGAAACAAATGAGAAATCGGTGTGACTGCATCTCTAGCGTCTTATCCGCAGGCTCCATTCATATCCTGTCACAGGCTTCATAATGGTCAATATCTTTATCATTATTCGCTGTTACCATGCGGTTCCCATTTAGACGGCGACGATAACGTGCTGGACGGGAGACACCAGGTCCGATATGTGGATGAGTGGGACCATATCAGACAAGGTCTAGAGGGGTGATTCCCACACATCTGCTCTGTATCACGTGGGACTAACGCAGACGACATCCCCGGGGGTTGTTGTTTCTGACAAGATGGGCAGCATAACGGCTCATCCTGTTTAAAAGAACTTTAAAGTGAAGTGCGGAGTAAATATAGAGTAGATATAGAGGTTAGCGAGTCAGTCGACATTGGGACAGGCCCTCCACTCCTGTCCACCTGCGTCACTCTGACTCAGTCACTCTGAAATACCAGACTCTTGCGAGCCAGCAAAGCTTGTCTCATCCAAATGTCTGAACACAAAATGATCCCACACCGGATATATCGATTATTATAAACGTATAATGACATGAGAGTAAAGTAAAGCAGTGATAAACATTTGCGAATCCCTTTATCTTCCTTACATTATATCACACATCCTGTGGTATTCATGAGTGGCGTTTACTTAGCTCACTATAAAGGATGAAACTGAGCTTCGCATTATGTCGCTTTATTGCTGGAGAACTAAACTGAACTCGCGCCCACACTCGGGCATCGCATCCGGTTGGCGCTTATACTACCGCGATGATGTAAGCAGTACGTGCAAGCTTACGGTAAACATGAACATTGATTCAGACTACTGGCGTGATCTGAATATCACACACATCCTAGACATCCACCACAGGTAGGACGACGTCTGCTCCAGCCTCCAGCCCTTTTAAACGTCCTTACCTCAAACTTCTTGACGACGGCAGCGAAGGCCGGGTTGTTCCGGTTGCTCTCCTCCAGTAAGGACATGCTGCGGTCGTACTCGGAGATGTACGTGTCAAACACGCCGAAGTCGTCGCGCCGCGACAGGACGACGTCCACCACCCTCTGGCTCTCCTCCCTGAACACACACACACACACACACACACACACGGGGAGCCGCCCGACAGTGAGCGGAGGTGAGGGGCACTGTGGGTCTGCGGTCTGCCCTTCTCTGTTCACCCGATCAAGGAGAGTAGTCTCTTGTTAACGCTAAGTCAATAACAACGGGGAGAAAAATGGGGATGGATAGAAAATGTTTGGCTCTGTTGAAATGCTCCGATACAGTTTTGTCACGGTTATTCAGATACGTGCCATCAATGAGCAGATTGAGGCAAGGCATCTTGCTTCAATCAAGGACACCTCAATAGGATGTATATACGTGTACTTATATGACTAAAGTACCTTTTGTGTATTGCCCCCCTCCTCCCCCCATGTATACATTCAGCAGGTTTTATGACCCTTGCAGTTATCTCACTTTGAAGAGAAGCAGAAGTTTGAAATCAATCAAAAAGGATACAATATTGTAATACCTCTGCATTTGTTGCATGGCCCTGGGGGGGAACACAAAGTGTGTTTTGTGACCTGGTGGGATGAATGAAGGAGGTGGGGGAACGTGGCGGTTGCTCACCACTGGCTGATGCGCTCCTCCAGCTGCGTGAGCATGCTGCTGTGCATGCTGTAGACCTGGGGCAGCACGCCCAGGATCTCCCCCAGCCTCTGCTGCTCGATCACAGGCTCTCCCTCCTCTCCCACCGCCGCCTCCACCACCCTCCTGAAGTCCTGCACACATACACCGACGGAAATGAGTGAGACGCGCGTGCGGGGGGGAGGGGGGGGTGAATAAGAGAAGAAGGAGCAGCTATGTAAAGGCGCCCAGGGAAAAGATGGCGAGGTAAAGATCGAGAGATACTTAAGGGATTTTGTGTGTGGTTCGTCCGAGAGACAGAAGGAGCAAGAGAGAAACAGTAACCACTGACGAAGACGAGACCCGAACATGGAAGAAAAATGTGAAAGAGGAATGGGCAATGTTCAGCCGGAGAAACAAAAAAGAAGGGAAGGAAGGGAGGAAGGTCAGATGTTCCTAAACATCCTTCCTGCCACCGACCTGCCTCTCGAATCCACATGACCTCGATCGCCACCCCACTCACACCCCCACATGTACACATACACAACACACACCCAGCCTCTGTCCAAGCATTCAGGAAGGGAGGCATCGCCTGCAAATGAGTTACGCGCCAGGTGTGGTTGCATAACAACCTTGGTACACTGAAGCCTCTCTCTCTCTCGCTCTCTCTCTCTCTCTCTCTCTCTCTCGCTCTGTTTCTCTGTCGCAAGGCCCGAGTGTTAATTTACCCTTCGACACAGACCCCAGAATGCACCCCTACTCATGGGAGTGCACTAAATACTTAAATAGTACCAAGCTGAATCATATTTAATAGCTGCAGCAGTGGTAGTGACCGTAGAGAGTTTGCCTTGGAGAGTAAAAAGAAAAATCAGTTCGGAAGGTTATGTATTGTCGCAGTTAATGGAGAGAATAACCTCACACAGAAAGGCGTCCTCTTTTCATCAGGACCCGTTGAAAGAGGCGACCCGGTAGCGCGTAGCGCCGGGTCTCTGCGGGGCCGAGGGGCCGGTCTCTACGGGGCCCCGTGCTGTCAGGCTGACTTACGCTGCGTATAACACGGAGCCATAATGTGTCTGCCGTGGAAACTGTCTCGTGGCCCCGCGTGCGCGACGGAAAAAAAAAACGCGGCCATAAAACAAACCGGTCCCAGTCCCCAGGAGACACCAGCGGTGACATTGGGCTGCATCAGAGCCGTTCGGCGGTTCATCACCAGCCAATCGATGGCGCCCAGAGTTAGCGTTCATCACTTCTGCAGGAGAAACAGAGATGCTAACCTGTCTCTGTGCTCTGGCAGGTGCCACGACAGGTTACACACACACACACACACACACACACACACACACACACACACACACACACACACACACACACAGACACATACCCACACACCCACACACATACAGACAAACTCCTGGGAGTGACAGCTACTAACCTGTATAACTAACAGTGTTTTACTGCTAAAGCAGGTGGGCTAGCCTCTAATTGTAACAGGTTTACTCTGCTAGACCCGGTCAGCTAGCCTCTGTGTTCACAAGTGTTTTACTGCTAAAGCAGGTCAACGCGTAACATTACACAGCCAGCCTCTGTGTGTAACAGTTAACTCAACTAGCCTTGATGTGTAACATGTTAATATGGTAATGCAGGTCAACTAGCCTTAATGTGTAACATGTTAATATGGTAATGCAGGTCAACTAGCCTTAATGTGTAACATGTTAATATGGTAATGAAGGTTAACTAGCCTTAATGTGTAACATGTTAATATGGTAATGAAGGTCAACTAGCCTTAATGTGTAACATGTTAATATGGTAATGCTGGTCAACTAGCCTTAACGTGTAACATGTTAATATGGTAATGCAGGTCAACTAGCCTTAACGCGTGGGGCTAAGACAGTTTATTGATACTCTTACTGGGAAACCCCGGCAGAAAAGCAGAGCTGCTTCCCCACTCTTGTGTGGACACATTCTGGAAATTCTTTGTATTTTGTTATTCCTTATCAAACAATGGAACAATAGGCTGTGTGTTTTCTCCCTCCCAACAGTCCCAGTTTTCGCTCTAATTTGCATGCATGTGTGTGTGCGTCTGTGTGTGTGTGTGTGTGTGTGTGTGGTTCCTCTTTGAACTTGGTAAAAACTGTGTGTTGTTCGTGTCAGAGTGTATGTATCAGTGACCGATATGTATAAGGCATCACTTGCACCATTAATAATAATAGTGCGACGCTAGCAAATGCTTTTGCATAATGCATGGTTCAACATATTAGACGTATGCATTATGCAACAGTCTGATGAATAATGTCACCCTTTAGGTCTTAAAAGAGCTGCACCACGTTTAGCCGATGACATCAAAGGTTACCTTCACTTTGGACAAAGTCAATATCAAATGTCGAGTGTGGATTTACCAAAACTTAAAAAAAACAACTTCAAATTCAACTACAAACAAATGAGTCTCTAGCTCAGTGCAAGTGACATTATTTGATTGTGTTATGTATGTCCCTCTGGTTCCCTTCCACACACTACATTTCTATTTTTTCAAGTTGATTATAATAAAAAGCCCATTTAGAGGAGGTGTGATGTATACTGTTTGCATTAGTCAGCTGTTTAATAGCAGCAAATTACTATTGTTTCTGTTTTACCCGGTGCTCATAAATCACAATCTCAGCGTAAAGTAATTCAGGTTTTGACCTTGTTCAAGGGTATATGGTACTGGCTGAGCGATGGGTCACTCTCTCTGAACACTAGCTGTCTGATGCACAGAGGCCATGTACTCATGCACAAACTGTTTCCATCACCCCCTCACCCACATTCATGCACACACGCACACACGCAACAATATGACAATCCAGTTTGATCAAAATGTAATCTCTACTGAGATTCTATATTTTAATGTTATTTTTCTGTCTTGAGGCAGCTGCTATGAAATCCATCTCTCTGTCTAGCGCTCTACGTGCTCTGAGATCTGGAAACTCATTTTGACAGCCAGTAAATGAAAAAAAACGATAGAAGCAGATGACAGGCAGGCTGCTTGTGACGCATTGCACTGGCCGCCCCCCCGTCCTAACCCTGGCTCGCTGTTCCATGGCGCTCCAGCCATGTTGTGTACAATTATCTCCATCGTCTCTACCACCTGACTTGTCTATTCCATGACCGGCTTCCTCCCGATGCGCCAAGTGTACACTCTGTCCCAGCATACTCCTAATTGTGACCTCTAGGTGCCAAGTAGAGGCGGCGATGATGTGTGTGTGTGTGTGTGTGTGTGGAGATGAGCGGGTTGACAGCATGAGTTTGTGTGTGTGAGTGTATGTGTGTGTGTGTGTGTGTGTGTGTGTGTGTGTGTGTGTGTGTGTGTGTGTGCGCTTGAGGACGGTCAGAAGAGCCAGCTCCAACAATGGGACCCAGACCTGAGAGGGACCCTGCCTCGTCCCCACCACCACCGGGGACTACCTATGAGCTTCTGCATGTCAACGTTGTCAAGACCAGGAAATGGACCGTTGGCTGCAACAACACTGATAAACCAGAACACAGAACGCAGCCTTAGAGCGGAGGAGGAGGGGGCGGGGGGGCAGTAGGGGAACAAGGAGGGTACGGAGACCCGGGAGCAGACATGGGGTGAAGAGGAGGGGGGGGGGGGTGAGAATTGGCCTGGTAATGTAATGTTGATGGTTTGCTTACCTCCTGAAGACGCTTCAGGGCGCTGACATGTCTGGAAGAAGCAGCAGAGAGGATAATGAGACGTGTAACAACGTCAGTGTCAGGTGTAGCAGATCACTGTTTACCAAACGGCTGAGTGGCTAAGTGACAATGACGCGCAACAGCAGCACTGAAACTCAATAGCACATCAAAGAGTGTGATGTCATTGTAGCTGTCAGCGTCTAAACAATACCGCGCGGTGAATTAGCATTGCAACATTGATCATGTTTAAATGGGCACAGAGCAAACCTAGTACAAAGCGATATCAAATGCAAAAAAGGGGGCAAAGGATTGTTAAAACTTCAGCGGGCAACGCTGCCTGAGTGTAATTCATGCCAAGCAGTCGTAGCACATTAGCAAGCTACTCACAGTCGCTCGGAGTCCACAAGCTCTTTGGCAACGTAGAAGGCCCGGGATCTCCCATCAATCTGTGTGACAGGGAGGAAAGCAGAGCGGGATGAATGGACGTGGCTCGTGTGAAAGACTCTCAGAAGGCCACTTATTCCTCTCCGACATTAAGAGCAACAGCAACGCGGTCAGGCAAAAGGGAGGGGAGAGAGGGGGGAAAAGAGAAAAGAGGAAAATTCACTTTATATTTTATTCATACTGTCAGAATAAGACAGATTATTTCATTAGCTGTACAGGCCTAGGTGTGAAAGCGTTCTCAAATACAGGACCTTTAAGTGTAGATGCATTATGGATGAGAATCCGTCGGATGGTGACACCGCACTGATTTAGAGGCTCATCGCGGCCTTAAAACACTCCAGCCAAAACATTACTTTGAGGCAATTTAGGGTGTTTACCCGCAACACTTTCTCATGTTATTTCTTCCTTCTGTCTGAGGATGTGAGGAATGCCACATTCATTCCAGATCAGTCATCCTGTCCTCAAATGAGACATTTCTCCCAATGAAAAGTGTTTTTGTTGCTGACTAATTACACTCTCTCTACAACGTCAACGCACACACGCGTACACTCGCACACACACACACACACACAGACAAATACACACACACACACACACACACAGACAAATACACACACACACACACACACACACACACAGACAAAAACACACGCGCGCACACACAAACACAACAAAAATCATCCTCTCTTCGTCCCTCCTCTCTAACCTCCTGCTCTTCTATATATTTTGGCCTACCGTGTGATTTCTACCTATTTTAATTTCGCTCTGGCGAGAGAAGAGAACCAGGAAGCGTACTGCAGGGGCAGACATTGTTGCGGCACAGTGGAGGGCGGGGTCCATTCCTTTGGGCCACTGTCAAACGTCTGCCTGCCTGCGTGTTTAAAACAGTCTGCCGATGTGAGGCTGCATCTATTTTAAGGCACGCATCCTTACGCGTATCACAAACAGCACCTACTCAACCGCTTCAAAGTAGAAACAGGATAAAGCTAGGTACCGACCGATTTTTAATTCTCCACTCATTAGAACGGACCAGGAGTCAAGCCGATCCGTTCCCTTTGAATCGAATCGGCCCGTTGGCTCGTCGTGTCTTACTTGTCGATCGTATCCTTGGTCCATGCCGCCCTCTTCCTCCTCTGACGTGCGGCCGTGGTCTTCGTCGGCAGACTGGCTGGCCGAGACGGGCCTCATGGGGAAGGGCTCTGTGTAGGCACTGCCGGGACGGGACGGGACGGGGGGGCAAAGAGGAGAAAACACATCACAGGTTCATTAAAAACCGCTCAGGCAGCTTTCGGCAGGTATAAATATTTAACATTAAAGAGTGGAGGATATGTCACGAGAGAACATGAAAGTGCAACGAGAGCCATGGGCACTGGGAAAGGGTTGACGGGGGGACGCTGAAAGGTAGCCGTGTGGACACCCCTGTAGCCGGTATCGCGTCGTCACGGTTACGTTGAGGAGATTTTGAAACGCACAGAGCCGTGCCGTTTTACTACGGTACGTTTGCCGATTTCTTAAAGAAAGGTCATTTGTCAACACAGGAAGAATCCGCTTATTTACAACATCTAGGACGATAAGACTTATGGAGTGCACAGGTTCACCCGGGCGTAGCATCAGTAGTATACAAAGACCACCACACCTTCACCACACTCCCCTGCTCTTCAGTACACACGTGTGTGGGCGTGGGTGACCGCTTTTCATTCACTGCACTTTGTCCAGGAAAGGATTATTCTAAATACTTTGTACCGTACCTGCCCAGAAATCTGATTTAATACTATTTATGTGTGTAGCTGTTTTCTTTATAATCTCCTTATGTGCTACTATGCCTGGGGATCAACATTCACATTCTCAAGATGAAAGTCTGGGTTTTGCTGTTGAATTTGGCGAAACAGACTTAACACGTTTTCTTAAATGCCATGAAAGAAGTTTTATATTGATGAGTTTAACGGGCCCCTGGTGGGAGGAACGGCCGCAGTGGGCTATTAGACGGCTCTCTGCACCCAAAGGTTAACACAGTTCCCTGCTGAACCTAATCTTCCCTCAGACACTGTCAACCTTAATGAAGCCCAGCTATCTCTCTCTCCCTCTCTTACTCTCTCTCATCCCCCCCACTCTCTCTTTTATCTATATCTTGTTCTCTCTTTTTCTCTCTCCCTCTCTGTATCTCTGTCTATCTACCTCTCTCGTACACACACACAAATGAACAGAGAGGTACGCACAGACACACACACAGACACACAGACACACACACACACACACACACACACACACACACACACACACACACACACACACACACACACACACACACTGACCAATGCTCTGAGGGAGGCACCCAGAGCACATTACTCATAGTTGTCTATTGCCCCCAGAGAGAGCAGGTCATCTTGGCTCGGACCGGGAGGGCCAGTAGAGTAGGCTGGTTTAAATTGGGGATTGAGTAATAGGGTTTCATAACCGTACCGCGCCGTCTGTATATTAGCGCTGTCTGGAATATCGAGCCCTACGTTTATTTATCTGGCTGCAAACACAACTAGTTTGTCTGTGTTAGCTTCGAGTAATTTGACACTGAGATATTACTATGGAATTGCTATTGAGTTTGTGGGTTTCAATTAATTATTCCTTTCAATCTTGAAGAGATGCCCTGCACTGCGTTTGATCAATGTAGCTAGCGGCGATGGAATAATAGTGCTACGTTATTAAATAATTTAAGTGATTTATGTAGGCTGATTCAGGCAACAACAACTTTAATTATCGCAAACTATTGGAGCCCAAATACATTGCACGGCTTACTATACCAGTAACTGTTCTCACAAAACTTTAACTTGAACTTTTAGCTCATTATATTTGAGGAACTTGCAAACTTCTTACAATTCACTAAAAGCGGCATTGACAATTAACACACTTCCTTTTTACTTATTCGTGGAACCAGCAATTAGCAAAACCTCAAGAAGCGTATTACAACAACACAATATCTGTTACTGGATGACAACCTGAGCTAATAGCCAGCGCTACGGAGATATTAACGACTAACAATACATTTCATGAGAGGCACTAAGTGGCATCTGGGTCTTTTATCGCCAACCTGTCTACCGATCTATTTTATTCATTTACAAACACAACGTGTTACGTTTGTCTTTTGCTCCAGTGCTCTACATGCCATCTGTAGAGTTGCTAATATGAGCACTGTTTGGAGCACTTTAACAAGACCATTACGAAAACAACATTCTGGCAGCCGGTGGTAATGTCCCTCACACTACCAAGTTAAATCTACTAATGTCCTTCATAGCACAAGTTAAATCTAGTGTGTCGCATTCCCAGACAGGTGCAATGAGTCTCTAAACCACATATATGCCGTGTTTCCCTGCCAATTCCACTACGCTTGTTATATCCAATTCCACTGAACTAAACATTGAGTATAAAAATGACATATTTGGCTAGTCTATTCTCAACTCGTAATGATGCTATCCTCGGAAAAAAGAAGAGCCTCAAGTGGAGCTTCATTAGCCTGGTCTGCCTCTTCTCAAGACAGTGGTACAAGTTTGTGTACGTGTTATCGTAGGAGTTGGTCTTTCCGCTCACACCACTGATGTGGTGGTGGCGGTGGTGGTTGTCCTGTACTGTACTACGATGGTGTGTTTTGAATACTAACTTGACAATTCCCACCAGGGACATAAATGGAAAACAACGACTGCCCCCCCCCCCCTTTTCTTTTTTTCTTTCCATTAAAGTCACCCTGATGGCGGATATGGAGACTCACCCCACACCCCCCACCCCACACCCCCCACCCCCAGCGAGGGGAGAGAACCCAGCAGCACTGGCCACTCGTCTCAGCCGTGACCTTTTGTCCCGATCTCCCATGTTTTCACCTTAGCTCCACCACCGCCTCCGTCTGGAGACTTCCTACTGGTTTGCGGTGGTGACTCCCCACACCCCCGCCCCTCTTCATCTGTCCCCACCTTTCCCCCTTCCCACACCCCTTGTCCAGCATTTCCTGTAAACAGGGCGGTGCGACGGCGCCCTCCTGGTCCGTCTGCAGGGCCTGTCTGTCTCTCTGTCTCCGTTTGTCTCTCTCTCTCCGTTTGTGTGTCTCTCTTTGTCTATCTCTGTCTTTCTGACTCTGTGTCTCCCTCTCCCTTTCTGTCTTACTCTCTATTTCCCTCTCTCTCTCTTGCTCTCTCTCTCCGTTTTGTGTGTCTCTCTCACTCTTTGTCTATTCTGTCTTACTTTTTGTGTCTCCCTCTCCCTTTCTGTCTTACTCTCTATTTCGCTCTCTCTCTCTCTCTCTCGCTCTGTCTTCTCTCTCTCTCACTCTCCCTCTCTCTCTCTGTTTGTGTGTCTCTCTCACTCTTCGTCTATTCTGCCTTACTTTTTGTGTGTCCCTCTCCCTTTCTGTCTTACTCTCTATTTCTCTCCCCCTCTCTCTCTCTCTCTCCCCCCCCCCCCCTCTCTCTCTCTCTCTCTCTCCCTCTCACACTTGGTTCCTGGGAGTCACAGCAGCAGCTGTGCAATCACTGCCCGAGGAGCACCTGAGCAGAATCCTCCAAGAGCCAGCATTTTTCCAGTCTTTAGCTCAGCTCACACACACACACACACACACATGCACACACACAGATGTGCGCACACCCAGATACACGCGCCCACACAGACACACACACACACACACACACACACAACCACACACCACATAACGCCATCGTTCACCTACCCACACCCAGCGCCTCATTGTAAGTCTGCACACTTTGTCATTTTGTGTCGTTAGAGCATTTCTGGGTCAAATGGAGATCTATGTCTCTGAAGCGATCCTTATGCACAATGCTATGTTGTTATGCTTTGTGTTTCCCTTTTGTTTTCTGGCCATGGCTGGTCCTCCTGAGCTGGGGCCGTGACGCTGGACAGGGAAGCTTCTAGGCTGGACGCTTCCTCCCCTGGGGTGACCTGGCAATGACCTGAGTGAGCCCGCTGGCATGGGTCCGGCCCGAGCCACGGGCACACCCTGGCCAGCACCTCACCGCCCGCTGCACACAGCCACCACCCAGTACTTAAGATGGCTGGTCCAGGGGAATGCTAACATAACACAACCCGCACGAACGGCTGCTAAATGGCTTATTGGGCTGGAGCTCTTGGGACGGGCTCAGCGAGTGCTACAGCCATTAACACCGCTGTTGTGTGGGTGCAGCAAGGGACACAATAGGCCATTAACACCGCTGTTGTGTGTGGGTGTAGCAAGGGACACAACAAGTCCCCTAGCGGCCATTTTGGATCTCAGTGCTAGCTCAGTGGGGAAACTGAAAACAGATATAAGACTACTACTTTCTGAAGTCTTCCACACCACTTTCAGAGTCACTATGAGGAATATAACAAGAAACATTGACTTTGAATGAGACAAAGCCACCGATGCCACTATAAACACCATTAATCTATTAATCTCGTGAGGCTGCCAAGACAGGAGGATAACTGCTGACACTACATCCTCTGCCCAGCAGCCATGTTTGATAAAGCGCCGCTGAATTATGGAAGTGTGACGAGTGCCCAGGCACACACATGCACACAGGGACAGACAGACAGACAGACACACACACACAGACATATCCTGAATCATTAGCAATGTCACAGTTGGCCTGGGATGAATAATCACTCTGTCTGTGTTGTCTCGGTAGCCTTAGATAGCTTGGTAATGAGGACCCCTCTTCAGCTGGCGCTAAAACCTTTTTGTCGGAGTCGTGTTTGAACACTGGTATACATTAATCACAGCAGGGAAAAACAAACCACACATGGAGCTGCTTTTTTAGTTCTTCTTTGGCATTCATTTCTGTAAATGTTACCCTTTTGTGTGCCTTGGCGTGTGGTAGCGTGTGGTAACCACGGTAACCACAACCACGACAACAATCTACTTTTACTTGATAGTCCGTCCAGGGAGTGGAGTTGACAGTTAAATGTGTTTTTAATAAGTCTCTGACAACATCAAAAGCTCAACCCCTGTGCACACACTGGCACAAATAAACACAGAACACACACACACACACACACACACACACACACACACTCACACACACTCACACTTGTGAATGGTTATGTATGCACAAGCACATACCCCTGGCACACACACACAAACACACACACACACACACACACACACACATACATACATACATATACACACACACATGCACACATATACAGACACACACACAACCACTCAAACAAACCCATACATCCATAGATTAACGTGTTCACACACACACACACACACACACACACACACACACACACACATATAGGGAAGACAGAAACACAAGGCGCAAGGGTTGTCCTCGCAACAGAGGCGTCTCCGGGGGGAACGCAGCCCAGTGACAGAGAGGTTCTCTGGTTGGTCGTAGCGGTCTGAGGTCTGAGACCCCGGCCACACAGCGGCCAGATCAATAACGTCACGGGAGAGAAGCGCCGCCTCCACGAAGGAACCATTGTGGTGGAACAGTATCAAATGGGGCTAATGGGACCAACAATGGGACCAACAATGGGACCATCAATAGGACGGACCATCAATAGGACCATCAATGGGACCATCAATAGGACGGACCATCAATAGGACCATCAATGGGACCATCAATAGGACGGACCATCAATGGGACCATCAATAGGACCATCAATAGGACGGACCATCAATAGGACCATCAATAGGACCATCAATGGGACCATCAATAGGACCATCAATGGGACCATCAATAGGACCATCAATAGGACCATCAATGGGACCATCAATGGGACCATCAATGGGACCATCAATAGGACGGACCATCAATAGGACCATCAATGGGACCATCAATAGGACGGACCATCAATGGGACCATCAATAGGACCATCAATGGGACCATCAATGGGACCATCAATGGGACCATCAATGGGACGGACCAACAATAGGACCATCAATGGGACCATCAATGGGACCATCAATGGGACCATCAATGGGACCATCAATAGGACCATCAATAGGACCATCAATGGGACCATCAATGGGACCATCAATGGGACCATCAATAGGACCATCAATGGGACCATCAATAGGACCATCAATGGGACCATCAATGGGACCATAAATGGGACGGACCAACAATAGGACCATCAATGGGACCATCAATGGGACCATCAATGGGACCATCAATAGGACCATCAATGGGACCATCAATGAGACCATCAATAGGACGGTCCATCAATGGGACCATCAATGGGACCATCAATGGGACCATCAATAGGACGGACCATCAATGGGACCATCAATAGGACCATCAATGGGACCATCAATGGGACCATCAATGGGACCATCAATAGGACGGACCATCAATAGGACCATCAATGGGACCATCAATAGGACGGACCATCAATAGGACCATCAATAGGACCATCAATGTGACGCGGTGCCTCTGGATGATCCCTGCATGAGGCTGGACGATATAGATACAAAAAAAAAACATACAGTGTTTCTACAGTCCTAAAACAGGGCCCCATAGGCCTCTTTTTCATCACAAATAAGTACACAGTACACAGTATTCCGCAGATGATAACTTTACGACTATCAATTTGGAATAGTTGCTTAAAGTGTAATTCCAGTGTAATTGTAATTGAACCCAGGGTCTTTTTTTTGGTATGTACACACATCAAATAAGTCTTTTTTGTCTAAGCTAACTAAGTTGTTGATGCTTCGTTTTATGTGTAGGGATCCTAATCATGCTACTGCAGAGGTCTGGTGCTATTTTGAGTTATATTAGTGGTTAAAAAATGCCGCTTTGGAAGCGTTCCCCGCTGCCCCTAGCCAATAACATGGAAGCCAAACATTGCGCCGGTTAAACTCTATTATATTATACTCTATTATCAACTAAAAAAGGGTCTGGGGGGCTTACTTGATGTGTGTACATGCCAAAAAAAAGACCCTGGGTTCAATTTTCGCCGGAATTACACTTTAAAACCGCTGCAAGAAATATTAAATAAATGAGGCATTGTTGCCCAAATTCATCTTTTACAGGAGATCCCATAAGGGCGAACCCTACCCCTGGTCATCAATCGGACCGGTTTTATGAAGACTCTGGGAAACACTGTGACCCTCGTGGCTGGAACAGAGACAAAGTCAGGGGTAATGTGGTGCCATCCGGCTGCAGTAATTCCTCACTCTATTACACACACCACTGCTGTAAATCCTAGAGCACCTCCAGGGTGAGGAAGGAGCACACACAGGAGAGGAACACTTTAATAAGAGCCTTCCCAAACTTAACCACAAGTGTCACGTACAGGAGAGCAATCACACACACACACACACACACACACAAATACACACACACACACACACACACACACACACACACACACACACACACACATATGTACACAAACACGCACACAAACACAAACACACCCATACACACACACACACACACATATATATTCATGCACACACACACACACACACACATACACACAAGCACACGTACACACCCATGCAGGCAAGCACATATAAACATACACAGACACACACAAAACGATGTGCAAGCACCCATGCGCACACACCAACACACACAGACCTACACACACAAACAGGCACATGCACAAGGTACCCATGCATGCATGCGCACACACACACACACACACACACACACACAGAACAGCACCACCACCATCCCTTATCTTAATATTTTCTCTACTCCACCATACCACCATAATATACTGTTCTTTATCATTTTTTAAAAACCTTTTTCACACACCCCTTATCTTATTGCCTGACTCAATACAAACCAATCATATCTCATCATCATTATCTCACCTCCACCTCTATATGAAAAATGTATCAGTGTATGAGTCCTGTCACCCTGGCCTTTTGTCCATTTTAATTGCACCTTATAATTACCTCAATTAAAAAACGAACTCTGTGGGCTTTTCAATTTTACTACCAGGCTCTCCCACTCTCGACGAGATTTGATATCCACGTCATGGCAATGCAGCAGCACCAGATGTGACCTCCAACTTTACCAAATGAGAAACAGGAGTAAGCTCTCCCACACGCATTGTCCATCTTCCCGAAGCCAGCGGTGCTTGGCGCACCAGGCTGCTCATCTCTCACTGAAGACCGTACTAGAGGAGATCCCATTCGGTCCATTAAATACAGGGTTTGCCCATAGAAGATAAGAGAAGGGAGCTCCCCTAATATGTCACCTCTCTAATAAGAAAGTCCTCCAGTGGAAGGTAATCCCACCCATCCTGACAAACATTAAAGGCAATCATGCTCTGGATCTGAAGGCGAAAGCCTTTCTTAGAAAATGTCAATTCAAACTGTTCAGACCCAATTTTGAAACCAAACAATAAACCCGGGATGATAACAGGAACATTTGACGTGACACAGATGTGTCTGAAAAGGCTTTGGATGAATAGTTAGACCTACCTTTCAGTCTCGTCTTGAGGGACGTGAGGTGTGCTGTCAATGCCGGGGAAGCTGTTCATATCCACATAGCCGTCATTCTCATTGGTGGGCATGGTCGCGCGGTTCGGGTCCTCAAAGAACTCGGTGACGGTAAACGACCGGGTGGGTCTGCCCGGGATCTGGATGTTTTCATAGTCTGAGCTCATGGCCGGGATGTTCTCGTAGTCCGAGGTGTCCGCGCTGGGGAAGGAGATGGAGCGCGGCTTGGTCAGAGGAAGTGGCATGAGGGGCCGCCGAGAGCGCTCCTCGAAGGACTCCACCCGTGAAACGCCGCGGCCGAAGGGGTCCCCTTTCCTCTTCTGGCGATCGCTGTAGAGTATCAAGGTAGAGGGCAGGTCCGAACGCAGCTGGGGCTTCAGAATACCGGTCTGGAGCTGAGGGGAACTACCGGTGCTTCTGCGGTCCAGCTCGATGACTCTCGCCGGGCCGTGGTGACTTGATTCTGAGGAGGAACGCGAAGAGCGCACGCTGCCGTCGCTGAACCCCTTCGACTCCGTCTTCTTCTTGAACTTGAGGGCCAGAAAGCGCTTGAAGGAAGACTTCTTCTTCTTTGGCGTGTCTGTGGTGTCGTGCTGAATCAGGAGGGAGGGCGAACTCTTTGTGACGGGCCTCTTGGCGATGTACGCCAGCTCAAAGGGCGGGGGGATGTCCACCATGGACGTCGGGGTGGAGACCCCACTGGACGACTGATGGCTACGCTGAGAGAAGCTCCCAGAAGAAGTTATCATACATGGGAGGGAAAGGGTCTCATCCTTACCCTTCATCCTTCCGCCGTCCTTTATGTTTCGGTCAATGTCTGTGGGTGAAACCAGAGACATTTGTGAGAGTTCTGCAGAACGGGAATACAACAGGAAGCGCCGAGGTTTCAAGGATGGGATGAGGCGGTTGACTTCTTGACGTTCCGGGAGATGATTGAGAGGTTCACCGTTGACGTCCAAGGCGACGGTGCAGTAGTCATTGGTCTGATATTCTGTTCCCGTCTCCTCGGGAACCGTCTCAGGGACAAAACCAGAAACCTTTCCAGAGTAGGAACGGGATCGCGTTACAATGGTCTTGCGATCCAGGGATATGAAATTCTCTCCGTCTGAGTCAAAGCCAGCCTCTTCATATATGTGCTCGTCACTATCTGACTCTGTGTCATCATCATAAGGCACTATGTGGCAATCGAGTTCTTCTATGTCTTCTTCAAAGGCCTCGGTTGTGTGGGCAAAGACCACTCTGTTGGCGAGCTCAGGGGTCCTGCCCAGCTCTAGGTCTACTGGCACTGTGATGTTACACAACCTGAGCCGGGGCTGGCAGCTGTTTCTCTGCTCTCTCTTAGCTGTCCTTTCCTTCACACTCTTTCCTTTAATGGGTTTCATGTCCCTGTCGTCTTCTTCGTCGTCGTCGCCGATCTCCACATAATCCTCTGAGGAGACGCACTCCAACTGCTGGGAGTCGTCTGCCTCGGGGCAAAGGGAATCTTCGATGTCTGCATACTCGTCAACCGACTCGGTGTCTTTTGCATTATCACTGTCTTGGCTTGTCACTGGCTGCTCTCCGTCACCCTCCACTTCTTCATCACCCGGTGCCTGTGGGTCCTCTGACTCTTCCACATCCACGTCCGACAACACATGGGGGAGGAGGTCTTGGTCAGAATCACCGGCAACAGTCTCCAGTGGATCTGGTGTTTCATCATTTAAGTCATCCTCGCCCCAATCAGGGTCAGCAATGCTGTACAGGTCATCTGGCAATGCTTCAATGGTGGCATAAGGCCCAAACATATCTTCAGTGCTGGCGGTGAAACGAAACCGTCCGGAGGGGTCCTTAGTGGCTCGCTCTGGTTGCCAATCGATTGCCTCAGTGAGGTCACATGATTCACACGTGTCACTGCCGTCATCTATGGGGCCGGTAAGGTCATAAGGGGACTCCTCGCAAACAGTTGGAAGTTTGCACAAGTGGGTGCCAAATGTGAATCTTATCACCTCCTCATCACATGAACACGTCTCACCATCCGTGGGTTCATTCAGTTCACATTGCAAAAGGACTCCATTTGATATTTGGTTCTCGTCAACAAGTCCATTGTCCTTGGGTCTGATACACTCTTCGTCTGTATTTTCATGCTGGATTTCAGTGGGCCCCAAAAACATTTCAGTAGGTTCAGCATCTTTATCCTCCTCCTCCTCCCCAGCGAAATCAGTTTCAAGGTCTGTTTCAGTTTTTGCGGGAGACAGTGTTGACGTTTGGTTGTCCACTGCACTATCAGCGGACGGTAATGTATCATCTCGGAAGCTTCCAGTTGGATTCAAGTCTTCAGTGATGTCGTTGTCAGTAGTATCACAAGCTTCATCAGCTCCTTTCAACGTGTCCAAAGAGACACCATTCTCTGTTTCAGCAGCATTGTCACTAGTTTCTACGTCCCCTTCTCTGCCCTCACCATTATGCGTCTCCTCTGCTTTGTGTCTCTCTCTCTCTTCCTCGTGCTCCTTCACAAACGCAACACACTGGACGTCAGTCTCCCCGTCAGAGTGAGCTAGGTCTCCGTTGCTTAGGCTCGGTCGAGACCCCTGGAGGTAGGAATCAGAGAGGGGCCTGGGCTTTGGAGCCACAGCGGGTTTGGAGACACTGGTGGGGGTTCGGGACCTCGACATCAGCCTGGACTGGACCTTGATGGTCAGGTGACCGCAGCTCTTGGGACGCTGGACCGGACGCGAATTCTGAAGATCTGTACAAAACAAACGAACAGGCGAAAAATAGTGAGTCAAGGACAACAAATATAAGGTTTAGAAGATTTGAGCCTAGGCTTCCAATATGAAAATCAACTCTATTGTCTAGGATTCCATTATCTTACATAAAGCATTCATTACATTACACTCACTGGGATGAATGCTACATTCAGGTACAACTGCTTCCCATATTGCTGTGCAGTATGGAAAACCGCTTTGAATACTAACACAGCCTTTCACACTAACTGCTCCATCCTGATCTAACGCTTTAGGGTGTTTGGGAGTTTTGGCACTTGCTTTCATCACTTGCTAATATAAAACATAACACATATGCTTGGTAAAGGCGTTGCATTAACACTGACTATTTTAGCTCAATCAGGCATAACACCGTGTGAGATGTCGTGATATGTTTGACACGGTTTGAAGACAGCGGGGACAGATTTAAGGTTTCTACGTGTGAAATGTAGTCTCAACGAAAGATTGAACAACCGCAGCTCAAGCCTGAAAAAATATCTCTAGTCTTTGAGGAGAGCAGGTTATGCGATTTAGTAATGTCATGAAACACACCCATACTTCACAAAGTGTATACACCCTGGTCACTTCCTGTTATTTAGTACCTGCCCTGACGCACATCCTATTAAACCCTGTGTGCACTCTGATCTATCTGTGTATACTTACCTCTCTGTGTGTCATTCTCCTCTCTCTCTCTACCACTCTCTCTCCTCTTTTTCTTCTCTCTCTCTATCTCTCCGTGTCTCCCTCTCCTTTCTCTCTACCCCTTTCTCCTCTTTCTCTCACTCACACTTGCTATTTTTTTTCTCAGTCCAGATGTCTAGACATCATTGTTTCTGTATTCTATGTATTTTTCTGTTTTGGGATACATAGATAGTGCTTTGGTCAGCTATTCTGTCTGGTGGACCCTGCTAGACATGCGGGAACCCATACACTGTGTGTGTGTGTGTGTGTGTGTGTGTGTGTGTGTGTGTGTGTGTGTGTGTGTGTGTGTGTGTGTGTGTGTGTGTGCTTGTGTGTGTGTGTGTGTGTGTGTGTGTGTATGTAGGTGGTTATTATCAGCATGACCTCCCATCACTCCTTTACTAACACAAATGGACTTCCTTCTTGTCATTCTTCACTAATTCCACACACAAACACACGCACACAAGCGCGCGCACACACACACACACTCTTTTTTTTCTCCTTGCTGAAAACGTCCTTTGAGTCAAAGAACAATAAAGCAGAAAACAAGAGTCCAAGTCTGAAAAACTACCACACTGCAACAACAGGATATGAATTATGCAACAAGAATTGAATTCAAACAAATGTTCTAAAAACAAAGGAAGATACAGTCACTGTGCCAGACTATGCCAGATAGGATTTCAGAGTTGCTGATAAAGAAATATTACCCTAAAAAGCCAAACATGTAACAGTTTGAGCATAGAAACAACCTGGGATTTTGTTATTATTTCAGTTAACATATGTTGCCTTAGAGAACAAATGTAATTCGTCATTCCGTTACCGGTTTTATATAATATTAGGAATTGGTTAACATTTGTAAAAAGTAAAGGTTATTTTTTTTATTGATATTGTAGACTTTTTACTATTAGACCTACTTCAATTATATTATACGGTGCCTTCCTGACCAACTTCCGAGAGGGTGGTTCAATAAATGGATTTTATTCAAGTCAAGCCAATATACAACCAACTCATTAGTGTGTATTTAATGGCTGATTCATTTATCCACAAATTGTCATATTGTATTCTGCGATCCAAACGAAATTCGTAATTAAATTTCATGAATGTATAGGTCTGCGGCAATTATAGTCTACAAATCGACATGATTATCCATAAAAGTCATTATCCAAGGTAAATAAAACATTGTAGGCTACTTTATTTACTGTACACTTATTGGCGGCTTTCTCCTCAACACGCCAGCGCGCACAGGGCTTAATTCGCCTATTGTCAAAAGCTAAAGTTGGACACCGTCGGGGTCACCGGTCATTTAAAACAAACCTGCGTTCATCTTGGCACATCATCCGCTGGGCGACCGGTTACTATCCACATGTTTTCGCGCCCATCACAGGCTGTACATCCAAAACCGCCGTCCAAAACGAAGTTTCAACGGAAGACGTGAACGTGTTTCTGTCTATTCGGACAATAAGTAAGTGACTTGTCGAAGTCGCATCTCTTCTGGTTCGGGCCGGCGGACTTGAGCATCACTGGAGACGAGGAGGCAGGAGGCGCTCCTCCTTCACGCTTCCTGGACGACCACGCACACACACAGACTGCTGACCAAACCCACTGAACGACTGGTAGGCTCCCACACCGACATCACCGAATGCATCACCGCATGGAGTCGGCCGTCAGCTGAGAGTAGTAGTGGTAGTAGTGGAGCTCACTGTTCGAGTTTGGCGTCCCGCGCTAATTAACCATGTCTTCATTTGTCGCAGAACTAAAATAATCGCGCTCCGAACGTGTGCGTGATTTATCAGGCGTGGGTTTTTTCTTTCTAATAATATCAGTACCTTCTGCCACCACACCAGTTCATTCTATATCGGACAAGACGATGCTTGAAATTCTAACTCCTGGCAAAATGTTGTTCTGCTGGACATGTTATAGTCAGACAGTTGATATTCCCCGACTATCATGAATCGAATCACAGAAGTTATTAAAAGCAGTTTACGAAACAGTTGCTCTCGGACCTCAGGACTCTGCTGCCATTGGCTGGGCTTCCCGCCCCTGCATCTGCTGCATGATTGAATGAAAGCAAGCCCTTAAAAACCTCTCTCCATAACAGGAAACTGCTCTCCCTGTTTCCTGCACAACAGGGAACATTCCCTTAGCAACAGATGGACAAGGTTGTCAATGTTAACCCCTTAGGTAAAGTTTTAATGAAGGTGATTGACTGGTGGTGTACAAGGTGTGCATGGTGGTTGAAGGGAGGGTGGGGGGGGGGGGGGTTACAAATGGGATATGTGTGTGTGTGCGTGTGTGCGCGCGTGCACGTGCGCGGGCCTGGGGGGTGGGGGGAAGGAGGGGGGGCACACAATTGAATGGAATCATCAACCAATTACACCACCGCCCCACCCCAACTCCCACCTCTCATTTAGGGAAACCCTCTCCTTCATTTCTCCTCTGCGGTATGCACTTGAAGGTCAGACGCTCAAACACACCGTAGGGATTATGTGGCACAGTTGTACTGGAAGTCGACAAGGCGGTGGAAGGATCACCTGTGCAGCATATCACTGCAGGGCACTGGGCTCCCTTGCAGAGGCATACATTACGCACACCGACAAAATCCCCGCTCCAGATGGCGAGGTGAATATGAGAATGAAGAGATAGAGGGCAGGCGCCCTGCAGTCCAGTGTGGCAATATGTCTCAAGTACTCTACTTAAAATAAAATGAAGAAATTAAGTTGTAACTGCACAGATAGTGCTTTGTTATAGAATGTTAAGTCAGAATAAATGAATACTTATGATCATTTAAAATACGGTTGAGGATTTGATGTTGTCGTCGCGCTTTGAAAGGCGGTATAATTGGTGCATTCTGCGTTAAAGCAGTCGAACCGAATCAGTGATCCTGTGTGACTCACTTGTTTTTAGTTTAATTTTTTACAAAAAGGGATCACAAGCCATGACTGAGTGCTGGGGCCGTGACAGTTTTAAATGTGTCAGTTGGGGAAACACACCGAAAGCTGCAGTAATATAACCTTTTGTTCTTGTAGCCCAGCGCTAAAGATAGATCTCGTCTTGACTTTTGGCAGTGCCTGCGACTCTCGGGAGAGACTTTTCTATTCACTACTGCGGGATCTGACCTTTTTTTGCCGTTTCACTCGTGCAAAATATGTTTTGCCTCTGCAGCGTGAGCAAATACAACCTGTCAAGAGCGATTGTGTCATGCGTGTGTGAAAGAGAATGGCTTTAGGAGTAAATATCCCTCCAGATGTGGCACATACGGTCAAAACATGTTTTTGGACAGAGGACACAAATATCCTGGGCTGCCTGTGGCCGTACACTGCACCTTGTCACTGCTCCAGCAACGCAGCTTGAGTCCAAACATTTGTCAACTTGTTTTTGATATATAACGTAAATATCCACCAGCAAATAAGGTTTGTTTGCAACATGTTGCTGCATTTTCCAACGTCCTCAAGGTTCACCACATGACTGAATGAACGCACTAACTGTATTGACTCCTGAAACATTTGATTGCCATTGATGACAGATGCTCATTGTTTTTGTTCATGTGTAGATGACAGTGAACTCTAAACTTGCTCGTCGTAACACTGCTGCGCTCTTAGAACTCATTAGTGTGAAGTGTTGAACACTGCAGCTGCACGCAAGGACAACAATGGTAGCATTCATGTTGCTGGCCTGGACTCAAAGGAGCCATCGGTTTATAAATACCTAATCAGTCCGATTGATTGATTTAGGCTGATGCCGTGAGGTTCAACCTGGATGGTGTCAAGCCACCATGTGTGTGGTTTCAAAGTACACGTGTTAAAGTACCCCCAATAAAATAAAGTCCAAAGTACCTTTGTATTTTTTGTAGTGTAAATCACAAGACACACATTCTGTACCCATATGTCTGGGAAGAACTGTGGTGGGGAATTTTGCAACATATAGGAGACAGGACTGAAACGCAAACCTACATCGTTGTCCCGCATGAATGAGACGTAAACAAATAATAAGTGAGCACAGTTTTTTCCCCGAGCGCCTCTCTCTCTCTCTCCCTGCCACTCTCCTGGACACATACCGCCTGGAACAGGAAGGGGATGGCGGACCGGGCGCTCTGCCGCCTGTTCCCAGAGCTGAGGCGATTCATAACACCTGATCTGACAGGACACAGGACAGCCTGGTGCTCCACGGTGTTTTGAGTGTCTGAAACCTCCCACTGAGAATAAAACCTATGCTGCAATATAGTGTAATATTATCCCCCCCCATCGCTCCCCTCCTGCTTCCAGATTATTGGAAAGCCATTGTTTGGATTTAAATGAGTTTTCTCCATTGTTCCTGTTAAGAGGACAAAGCATTTCTGTGTGTGATGTTATTGGATTTACCGTTGTGATAATCATTCTTAAGAATAGGCGATCCTTTAACAAGCTTTAACTCTGTGGAGCTTTAGTATTAAGTGCATATATTGATTTTTTTCTCTGTGATACAGAGGTTTTTACCGGGCAGAGGGCCTTCCTCTTTATAATGACCCTAACACCTTAGTAATGAGTGGATGGCAAGTGCTGGACTCTCATTGATTGGCTCATTATTGACAAACTTTATTGATCCCAGACATTTTGCACAACAAATGGCCTGTGTGGCAGATATGCAGACTACCTATTATATATTTAAATATTGGGTAGGAAACACTGGAATTTCGTAACTGCATGCATCTGAAAACAGGTTCTTTAATTTATTTAATTAATTAGTCATTTATTTTAGCCTGCTTTACCTAATAAGCCTTGGAGTTGCAGTTGCCCTAAAAGTGAATGATAAGTACTTTGGGTGAATTAAACTTGAAAGGCTTTAGTAGAAGTTTAAAATTATATGTTGGCTGCACAACAGCTGCCGCTGCTAATTAGAGGTTGATACCCTACATTATGTTTTGTCGTTCTTTGCCATCCCGGTCTAAAGAGGACAGTAATGCTGCTGTAAAAACACTGATTCACTCTGTTAAGCCAGCTTGTTGTACTTAACAAGCAGTACGAGGCCCATTGGCACCATCACAGGATTCAGTGTCAATGTTTAGTTTATTATTGTAATCCGTACGAACACAACAAATTCTTTCAGCGTCATTGTGTTCTTGTGTGTGTGTGTGTGTGTGTGTGTGTGTGTTTGCAGAGAGTTGTGCTGTGTGTCTCATGCAGATGTATGTTTGTTCATGCCTGAGTGTGTGTGTGTGTGTGTGTGTGTGTGTGTGTGTTTGTGTGCATGCATGCGTCTGTGTGTATGTGTGTGTGTGTGTGTGTGTGTGTGCGTGAGTGTGTGTTTGTGTTTGTGTAGCTCTCCTTTGGTCTGCAGCCAGCGGGGAAGACAATAGGATCATGAAAAAGCCCCCAGGCCTGGGTTTACTCTTCCTGTGACTGTTTTCACATCTCTTTGCCAGAGGAGACTGGGAGGATGCAGATACTACTGCAAGTGAAACAAATCTTTTGGCCACACTCTGCAAAACACTGGCCTTTCTCCAACCCTGTGGTACGGTGCAAGACTCAGAATGTTAAGAGTGAATATATAGGTCTGTGGTAAGAGTATGTGTCTCATGCGGTTTCATTTATTAGTATGATGCAGTAAGGACTCTATGAAAGTTATAGCCAAACGGTCGTGGATGAGCGGTCGTAAAATGTGCTGGAGCTCTGCACAATATGAGCTAATACGATGAGCCCACACCCTGGATAAATCACTGCTATTTATTTCAAAGGATATACTGTAGTAGATGATTTAGCAGACGAAGACATGCAACACACAACCAAACAAATACGCAGCTAAACACCTACACACACCTCACACAAACACACATACACCCTGGCTTGCACACACACACACACACACACACACACACACACACACACACACACACACACACACAAACACAGTGTAGGCTAGAAACTGCATTTGGGGATTTTCCAAGCTCCATTGACAATACATCCTTCATCATGCTGCTGTTAGATATGACATAGCGCCATGACGTCTGTGTGTGTGTGTGTGTTCACTCTTGTTCGCGATTACAGCAGATACATGCGCTACAGTGTGCATAAACACACACAACACACACACATACATACACCTACACAAACATACACACACAAACACAAGAACACGCACACACAAAACACACACACACACACACACACACACACACAAACACATTTTAACACACACACACACACACACACACACACACACACACATACAGGTTGTTTCTTTTGGTTCTTCCGCCAGACCTTTACACAAAGATAACACGCCTGCTACCCCGGGACCCCACCCACCCCCACCAGCACCACCAACCACCCCCCCCCCCCCCACCACCACCCCCTCCCCCACCCACAGCCAGACCGGGCAGCAGCAGTCTGATGTCTGATCAAAACAACCACGCTTCAACAACATCTCCTTGGACTGTCCTCAAGCTGTCGTTTTGCATTTCCTTTCCAATCAGATGAGTCCCTTACATGGAGGAAGTGAGAGGCCTGGGCGATATGGCTGAAAGACATATCACGATATAACTTGATCATATTGATCGATATCGATATTTATTGATCATTTTAATGACCTAAAAAGACTAGAAATTACCATGCTGGATTTAAACACTTCTGTTTAACACTTAATATGACCTTCCACTGTTCTTCATTGATAAATGCTCCAATGTCGATACAACAATGAACAATGAAATGAACAATGAAACACTCAAATATTGAGTATAATAAGTATGGAACCGTGTTTGTGTAACAAACCCAGCTGCTAGATTTGGTTGTCCAGTCTCTTATTGATCTATATTGAACATATTTTATATTGATATTGATCAAAAGTCTATCAC
>NC_140272.1:18604376-18649376 GCF_964030765.1 Micromesistius poutassou
TTGTGCAGCACACACATAAACAGGCTATAAAAGGGAAAGAGATACCATCCTTAGGGCAAACATAACTATTGGATTCCGATTCCCCATGCTTATTGTACACCTCCCCTCTCCCCCCCCCCCCCAGTTTAGTTATATAGCCTTCAGCATTTTCTACTTCCCACCCATGGGAGATATGCACAGTGTATGTTTGTATGTGTGTGAGCGTGCATGGTATTTTTATTTGTGGTATGTTTGTGTTTGGTATGTGGTGAGGTTACATCAGGGGGGGGGCAGTCGGTTGTTTCTGGAGTGGAGTTGAGCATGAATGAAAGAAGATGTAAGATGAAGTGTCTTTTATCAGAAGCAGCGGTCCGTGCGGTGGACAGTGTGGCGGGTGGCTGTTTTTTTTTTTGACATGGAAGTGATTTTGTAGGTGACCAGCAGGATGGAACAGGAGTGAGTCCCGGGAGCACTGAGCCGATGATGGTGATAACAGCTGTCCAGAGCCCAGCAGATAACTCTCGTAAAACGCATCAAATCGTTTGTCTATGAATTATCAAATTACCGTGACGATCATAACTTGCAAAGAAAAAATCGAAAAACATCATAGGATTCAAACACGAATAGGTATTGTGCTTTATGTTTGTGAACCTGTAGAGGACAACGCTGTCACAGTCTCTCTCGATGTGCATCCATTAGGGAGCAGAATAATAATGGGATGCGGCCATTACAAGGACAGCCACTGTGAGCAAAACAATAACGTGATTATGGTAATAACGGTCAGAGGCCACTCCTCCAGGCGCCGCTGGAAGACACACACTTGAAATAACACTGCACAAAACAATTCATCAATACACACTAATAGACATCGTATCATTGATTGTCACCCATGGTGGGAAAAAAAAAAGAAGAAAACATGAAGCTATTCAATCTGGTGGTGGGCTGGGGTGGGCTGGGGTGGACTGGACGCGCTACGGCAACATATTACATCAACTTAACACATTGTCGGCTAATCAAATTAGCCAGTGTAGCAGGGAGAAATTTGAGGCAGCATCTTTTTTTTCTTTTTTTTTTTATTCCACTCTCGCCAACAGCTCAAATGAAATGGTAACTTTATGGCTTTAATAAGTTTGTGTTTCCAAGAGAGAAAAAAGTCAAGTACCGTATACATGTGCGATATTGTGTTCCACATTTTATTCAAACAGGACAAATCATGACAAAGCAGAACATGTCAATGCCATGACTGACTGTATGAAGGAAACCTAAGAGTAAGCAGTATGAGCTGCCTAAAAATATAGAATAATACAAAATGCAAAAACAGAAGCGTTAAAGTAGGGAGGATAACAGTGGGATATACTACGAAGCACGCTGAACATACCCAGGCTTTCTTTGGAAAACCTGGATCGACAAATACAACCTCCCAATCAGAGTTAAACGGTACCACGAAGCTCACTTAAGAGTGAATTTGTCAAGCCGGGTTTTCTGCTTTAGTTTTAACGCGCGTTCCCATAAAAGGGCCGTTTATCGAGTAATTTTACTCACCTTTACAAAATGGATAGATCAAGAGCAGTATATTTCACTCAAGGGGAACAGATAATCATAATGAACTCCTGTGAGGAGTTCAAGAATCAGATAACAGCTAGGGGCAACACAGCAGCACATAATAAGGCTAGGGAGGCGTGCTGGCAAAAATTAGCCGATCGTGTAAATTGCAAGTGAAAAGATTCTGCATATTGTCTATAAAATAAGTATGCCAAATGCAGAATTGTTCGCTATTAATCCCAATAGAGTGATGATGATTTCAAAATGCAAAAGCAACGTCCAACCTGCTTTATTCTATAATTTAGGGAATTCATTTAAAATACACCCTATGTGAGAAATGTAAAGCATATCTGCTGAGATGTAGTATTAGTAGTATTACTATAAGACCCCAACGCCAGCGACAGGGGTTCAAATCTCGCCTGTCCATCATCATGCCTTCTACGCCCATCGAGAAGTGGTGCCAGCACGACCTTGAGGACATGGGTTCGAAAATAAGTTTCGAAATAAGCACAAAAATATAATTCCATAACCTTTAGTGAATAAGTATTCCATATGACATAAGAATTTAGACTTTTTAAGCTACACATAAATGCACATAAATCAGTCTGGAGACGAACAACGCACGCAGAAATTCAAAACTGACGCGCTACCTCCACTCTACCACTCTCGATGGAGGTTTTCTTTCCCTGAAAGGGTACAAAATTCTTCCTTGACAGTTTGAGCGGGCAAAAAGCTAGGAATCCACACAAACACATTTAGCAATTATTGAGCGCAGCTACGACCTTGCGAATAGCACGGCACACCGTATTATATATATTTTTCGCAATAAGTGCACGGCTTCTTTGTGTAGCGTTGCCTACATAAGGTCCAACAAGGACGATCACATAGCGAATACCCTCGGATGAGAACCTGTATCTCTCATAAAGAACATTCTCCGGCAATGCCAAGGGATCGGACTCCCGCTCAAGCTCCCACTGGGGCTTCAGATGAGTACACCGAGTCGCGAAAGATTCCCGTGACGCCCGACGAACGAAGACGACTGCGCCCGTAGTTAACAAAGTTTAGATGTATTTGCTTTCTCTTTGTTCCACGTTGGTGTCTTTAATGTGGATGTATAATGCTCTCACACACTTGATTACGTTGCTGCTTTAATCCGGTCACCAATGTACGCATTCCACAGTCTTGCTGTGCTGTGCAATACAATGTATTGTATTGCACGCACAGTGCAATACAATACATTGTATTTTTGTTTTCGAGCTGGTTTGCTAAAGAGCCTAATGTCGCTAACAACAATGACTGCGTGTGTGCGTGCGTGCGTGTGTTTTGTGTGTGTGTGTGTGTGTGCGTGCGTGTGTGTGTGCGTAGCCTGCTGCTATACTGCTGCCACCTCCAGGCGTCCATTATTCTCCAACACAAAAGACTACTGGAACACTTTTAAGGTGGTAAGAGCCAGGAAGTTACGTCACGTTCTCGTTGAGCAGGTCGGCGTACCGGCACAAAGGGCCAAACGGATAGCGGCATTAGCTGATACCCTCCTCCCGACCAGGTTTGGTTGACGGCATAAGTCCCCATGGTGATATACAGCGACGCTAAAAGAGAGCGACTTTCGTGCCACAGCTAACCCAGGCTTTGAGCGCAACATACCTCGCTAACCCACTGATCGAGGTTCGTAGTATACCCCACAGCATCACACAGACTGTGCATCACACACACACACAAACACACACACACAGCATAATGTCCACTGAGTCATCGACCCCTTCACACAAACACCCCGCCTAAGCACAAATGTAAGGAGATCTAATGTGCTTGTGTGTGTGTGTGTGTGTGTGTGTGTGTGTGTGTGTGTGTGTGTGCGTGCGTGCGTGCGTGTGTGTGTGTGTGTGTGTGTGTGTGTGTGTGTGTGCGTGCGTGTGTGTGTGCGTAGTGCAGCATGTGTGACAATGGGAGCGCTGTATTTGCTGTATTCCACCCTCCACCAAATCCCCAAGCCCCAACACCCCCCACCCACACACACACACACACACACACACACACACACGCACACACACACAAACACAGACCTTTCTGAAGAAGAACCCCTAGCTGCTGGGTGGTATATTCCGGTGTATCTTCTGCTGTAGATCCACAAGGGACCGCACCCCCGGGGCGTCGGACGCGGCCCTACTTGATTGATTTCCCTGGAAGAGAAGATATGTTTCATATTAAAATAACAGATCCACACACGCTGGAGGTACCACTGTGTTTGGTCACTGTGATGAAGAGTCGGAAAGGCAAGGGGGTTTTGTTTTTCCGTCATTGCCGAGTATCACCGTGGGACGTGTGTGTGTGTGTGTGTGTGTATTTGTTTGTGTATATACACATATATATCACTATCTAAAATAAATGATCTTGATACTGTAGGTGTGTATTTATATATATATATCTGTGTGTTTACACATAAATACATTACTAACTTAAAGAAACATGATGTTGATACTGTATGGTTGCTTTTTTCAAAATAAAAAAGGAGACAAATGGAACTCTATAGTTCCCTTTACGACAAGAGAATACATGAAATCTACAGCATACTTCACATACAATCATGTCCGTGTTGACTATAATCTGTTATAAGCGATATAAGATCAGTAGGTGAAGTAATCAGAGCTGTAGGTTGAGCTGACCCACTCCGAACCGTCTCCTGCTTTGCGCAATTCTTTACACTGAACACATCCCAAAGTATCTAGTAGGAGACATTCATCATTTTTCATCATGTTTCTTTTTTTTATCTGTGACTTTAACCCCTTGGATTGTAACTGTGTCAAATGTGGATTGGATTCATATAGAAACGGTGAATGGGCTTTGTGTCGGTTGGCTCTGTGAGAACTGCTGAGATAGACAGTGGTGTATTGATCTGTCCAGAATGACCCACAAGCTAAACCCTCATGTTGACACCTGCAGATGAAAGCTTAAGACCCTGGCTTATGTTGTAACCACGGGCATTCTGATCATATATTTCCTTAGTTGCTTTTTTTTTATTATGATTAACTTGGCAGAAGGAAAAAAGGAAACATACTTAATCATACATAATTCTGTTAACAATACCAATCATTATTTTTGCTTGTGTGTTTCATTCACAAATACATTAATAGATCATTCAAACGTAAAATAAAAGTGTGTCAAGCCCTCCAAGCCAGCGGCCCTGTGATCCCTTTGGTGGGCTCATGTATGATTAAGGCTGCCAGGCAGCCGTCGTCACCAGGTCTGTTATCTGGTCTTGCAGTCGACTGTAACAGCATCATGATGAAGCATATCCTCATTCTCTGCTTCCTTAGGAATCTGTCACAAGACAACCGGAGGGAAAGTGCTGTCGGGGATTAAAGAGTTTTCCTATCGTTCTGGTGTATTCTCTGGGTGTAGCAGTGTGGAGACGGGAGCACAATTTGATGGAATCAAGTAGAGAAATGATATGTACAGCAAAGAAGATTAACACGAGACGATTGCAGGATAAAATGAAAAATGGTGCGCTGGGCATTGGCTACGTCGTCATCTTCATCATCAACATTATCATAAAATTAAACGTCTACATTGTATTTCTGCAGGTTGTGCTTGTTGATGTGTTTCAGGACGCGTTTGATATCCTCTGGTTCAGTAGACGGTATAAAACTCATGATAGTGGAGACTTATGATGTAGCGCATTGCATTCTGTCAGTTAAAAAGGAAGAATGTGCTGTTGGGTTACGACTCATTTCTTCGACAGCCAGAAGTCCCTCACACAGGCATATAAGTTTGAGTAACAATCTGTTCTACTTAAAGATGTTGAACTAAATATGTCTATCCATGTGGGGTAGACATATGGATAGATGTATTAAGTTTGAGTAACAATCTGTTCTACTTAAAGATGTCAAACTAAATATGTCTACCCCATGTGGGGTAGACATATGGATAGATGTATTAAGTTTGAGTAACAATCTGTTCTACTTAAAGATGTCAAACTAAATATGTCTATCCATGTGGGGTAGACATATGGATAGATGTATGGAAACCCTGGTAACATACAAGATTTAAAAAAAAACCTGTTATGTTATCCAACATAACTGAATCACAATGGATTCAGTATTGGAAAGCCATAATTGCACAGTTTATGCTTAAAATCCCTTTGTAAACATGTCAGTGGTCCTCGAGCAAAAGGCCTGCATTTATCTCATAATGTTGTTTTGTCTCTTGCCACTGACATGGCAAAGAAAGGACCAGACTGTGATAATGCCTCTCCTGCTTATTACAATTGCGTTTGAACATCAGCCTGTGGGACACGCTGTGAGTCTGGGAGCGGGAATTACCCCTCCCCAGGTGAGGTGTAATGAGGAAGTGTTTGGCTCTGATCCCTCGTGCCCTGGCTAATATGGTAATTCCAACACACACACACACACACACACACACACATAAACACACAAACACACGCCAAGATTTACTCTCTTTATTACCTCGGCAGAGCGTTTAATTTCCTGGGCATTTGGCTGTGTTAATGCTAGAAGCAGGCCGTGTCAGGACTGGCAATCACTCAGGGGGATGCTGGAAGACAGTGACACACAGCCTCGCCTCAAAGCCTTGCCTCACAGCACACACACACACACACACACCCCCGCCACCCACACACACACCTCTATCCCTACCCCCGCCCCGACCTCCTCTACTGGCCGACTGGTGAGGGTAAATGTCTGTGTACGTCTATGTTTGTACTTCATTCCCACAAACATGAAGAGTGAATAGTGAATTGTGAATAGAGATGAGAATCGCTATGCTTGTCTTTGCGCTTTGTGTCTTTCTTTGCAATGTATGCAATGTAATGACTGTAATTAAATGGTGATTGCCTCATTGATCGGTCCAAGGGAGCTCATAAATGTCACTCAGCCGGCCGACCTTGATGGATCAGTTTCTACACTCATTTGTTTTTAATCAAGATCTCCTGCTCTCACATTGGGCCCTAATGAATGTATGATGATGTGGTATGGGAGAGCATTCCGGGCTCCAGAAGGGACGACATATCGAGAGAGCACTCGTATGTTGTCACCTCACACTGGATCAATGACAATCTCATAGTATTTCAGTGGCTGTTGAACATCGACTGTCATCGAATGGAGAAATGATGGATGTGCAATATCTTCTCATTTGGCGTGCAGTGTGTCCACTACTCAGGCGTAGATATGGAAACGTGCAAGACCAGGAGTGCTGTTTGAGCACTTTCGCATGTGGTCGCATGAATGGACGTCTCTGTGTAAACATAATCATAATCTAAGCATAATGCATTCATATTCATATTTAACAGTGTTCTATAGTTATTTAGCAATACTGATTCATGTTGATTAACACTATTGGTATATTGATTAACATTCAGTGGAAAGGGCATTCAAATCTGATCAAGCATGCAAGGCAATTTGACAACAATTAGGCCGGTTAAAAGACCCTTTATTCAGAAATGACAGTGAGTACGTATATCGTACGTATGTATGAGTAGAAAGACGGTATAATTAGATTACAAACAGTTAAATTAACAAATCCAAACATTTCTAAGCAGAAATGTTTACTTCCTTAAACAATTCCAGTTATTAAGTGTACTTCTTTCTGTAACACAAAAGTCTCTGGCACATGAGAATGAGCCAACAGTTAGATACAGATGGATTTTGGAGCCTAACAGTGGCATGAGGTATCCAGGTAGCCGGGCCTGAAACTCATCCTCGGGAACAGAGGAACAGAGGAACAGAGGAACAGAGGAAGGAGGAAGAGGGAAGAGGGAAGAAGGAAGGTTATTACCTTCTAAAAGCTCCTGCAACCGGCCGGCCTGTCTGCCCCACTCACCAGGAAGATGGGGAGAATGTTGCAGGGCTGAGGGCCGACCAGAGCCGGCAAAACAATGGGGACCCATCATAGTCCTCCCTTCACACTCACACACACACACACGCACGCACGCATGCACGCACGCACGCACACACACACACACACACCTCTATGCCTTGTCAAGGCATGATAAGGAAGGGGAAGAGGGAATACTTTTGGACATCTGCCCTTTCCTGTCAAATGCTTCAATCCTTTCCCCGATAGAGTTTTTAACAAACCAAGAGTTGCCGCCCCCAACAGAATTCTTGGGTGACTGCAGACAGAATGGATGTTGCCTCCACAATGCAATCTCCCTTCAGCATGTAGCGAGGGGACAATAGTGCTGGAGGAACGGGAGGAGTTGCCCAATAGGAAGCTAGCTGAGGAGGACCGGAAATAGGAAGCCCAATCAGGAATAAACAGGGTCGAAATAAGCAAGAAGCACTAAAGCATTCCACAGTATGGCTGTCCTAAGACCTTACTTGTAACAACATCCACAAGCTTCATAGTATAGTGTGTCTCTGACAAGTGACAGAGAGAATGCATACATATTAGTATGTTTTACCTGATTTTCAATAATGTGTCGCTACATGTCACGCTGCGTATGAGTCTGAAATACGACTTACACAAATTGTATACAACAACAACTTTTCCGTTTAAATTGATTTTTTTTTCATGGACTGGAGAATGCAACTTGCGAAGAATGTTAATCAAGTTTTTTGACTGAGGCTTTAAATTCAATTTGTTTTATGATGACTCAAGGCTTGGTTTGTTATTCATATTGAACGACTGCAATGTTCTGCTTCTGTGTTTGTATTGTTTCAGTCTCTCTCTTACCAGCTGGGCGTTTTTGTCATAATAAAATAAACACCATTTGCTGGCAAGCCAACTTTTGTATTTACCTCTTGCCTGATCTGCTTTTGAGTGTGGACCAAAGTATTCCTTTGATGAGCATGCCAAATATTCTTGCAAATGTTGTAACGTTGGAGGCGATGGTTGTATAATATAACACAGATAGATAAAACTCAACCACTCCCTTTAAATTAAACACTTCTTATATCCTGTTTCTTGGGTTTTTGCGTATCCATAAATGTCTATGCACATTACTTTTTAATGAACTGAATTCAAATTAATTCTAGGATGCATTGGACTGCTGAGAAAACAGAACCTACCCAGCACTTGACGGAGGAGTAGCTTATCGTCCTCAAGGCTACACTAAAGAAAGCAAATGAAAATGATGCACATGTTCTCCAGTGAAACATTGCTGAAAATGTGTTGGACTCAGACTCTTTGAGTTGTCTCTACCCCTAGCCTGTAGACTGTTGTTTAGTAGCTTGTTGCGTGCCTTAACCTCCATTCATCACAGTGGGACATATTCCTGTGAAGCCATAACATAATTATTGTTTTGTTTTGGTGTAAGAAAACAACAAAATGTAAGGCTTTTCCTGCATCTTACAAAGTGCTCCTGGGAACCCAACAACAAGGAAAACAACATGTAAGGCGAGGTCATGTCTAGCCCACCACCCCTCCAGGCAGGAAGTTCCTCGTACAAAATGCCTGCGGGGCCCAGCCCATCAGAAACAGGAAGAACAAAGTGCAAACTAGCAACAACGCCCCAGCACCAAGATGGATTATGTTCTTGTTTCTTATAACCCGACCTGGTCAAACTGTGTTCAATCAGGTTACAACTGCGTCCATGCCAGAGGTGAGCTCAGCTATTTCCAAAATAGTTCCACCTCACAGGCTGCTACAAATGGACAGCTATAGACTCTATAAGTGGATAACATATAGGCCCCGGGAGAAAAGAAAAAAAAGTACACAAAGGAGGGGGTGGAGGTGCATTGTGAAAAGACCAAACAAACCTAGATTTCTTTTTGCCCACTATGGAGGTTGGTTTGGAGACGAACATGTTTAAGAATTGATCTCAAGCTCATGTGGACTTGTTCATCCCAGTCGATCTCAGTGATGACACCAGGGCAAACTAAACTCACATGCCTGAAACGTCAAATGCAACAGGCTGCACATTCACAACAGATCTATTCACAGAGCCCTGCAACAACAATAAAGTGAAAGCAGCACAGGGCATTTTGGTGAAAAAGTAAACACATCCATCATCACATATACATTAAATAAAGGCTTTGTCAGCTGTATTATTAAAACCATGTCAAAGGTAGTGTTGGCTTTTTGGGGAAGATTCATGCACTTACACACACACGCACATACACACACAATTTAACATTGTGCAACATCAAGACAACATTACCGTTGGGTGTGTGTGTGTGTGTGTGTATTGAAACAGCCTAATTACGTTGTGCACGATGACGATAAATCACGCAAGTCTTAATCAAGGGTTGAAGTGAGCCGGGGTCATCAGTCATGCAGAAGAACACAAAGACAACTCCCCCCCTCCCCCCTCCTTCTAGCAGGCTTGTTGTGTCCCGGAGTGGTGCATCACTCCCATGTCTTATCATCATCTCACTGATGTATTATAATCATCCGCATCAAGACGGCTGCTCTCTAAGACTTGAGCAAACCGTGGGGTAAACGCAATGAATAACACACAGTAAGGCCATTCAAATCCATGATATCCATGTCGTTGCAGGCGTTGTAAATACAAAATGGGTGGAGGAAGGATGATTTAACTAATATACAACATCGAAAACATCCCTAAGACCTTTGAAGCACAGCAGCTAGTTAAGGCAACCTGTTAGGGAGCCACCGTGCTAGCATGTCATTTCAACGCCCTCATGGAGACATTAAATAGTGGTTGGTGTTGATAGATTGTGGTGGCTGGGGTCACCTGAAAGGCACGCTGCTGACATTCAGACTGTCCCTCCACTATGACGGATTGCACTTGTATGGAATCTATAAAAATGTGTCAGCGCTGGAATGCGTTCTGGAGCTTGCACCTTACTTTAAGAGAAAAAAACACATTAAATGCTCAAGGAGGGAAGAGAATACGTGGGGGGGCCGCGGTGACAAAGAACAACAATGGTGGTTCTCCGTGAGAAGGAGGTATGGATTTTTAAACCCCATCGACGAATAGAAAGCGAAGACAAACGGTGGAAAGGGAAGCCAGTCTGCTATGTAGAACATCAGCACATATATTATTTATAGCCATAGATTTAAGGGGCTATCACTTGGAAGCCCTACTTAAAATGAGAGAGAAGAAAGAAGAAGTCTTTATCCACATAAATGTGACCTCCACCGGGGCTCGCTGACGAGGCCTTACAGGGCATGACTTTGGTGAGCTCTTCAGACCTTTTTTTTTTCTTTTATATAGTAAGAAATGTAGACATTTGGATTAATGACGTTATGCGCAAAGCATCGCGTCTCTTAATTAACAATAAGAGACATCCAATGTTCTTTAATCACCCCGTACTTACAGATTCAACATCGAGAGTCATTACCGCCAAGACATAGGCCCTGCAGACTGGCTGCTGGAGGTGCCCTCACTGGCAAGTTCATTAAGAACCCAGCTTTCATACATTATTGAAATACATATTAGTGTCTCCTGTGGTAACACTAAACATTCTATTTGTTAGACTAAGTTACTGATTGAATAATTTATTTCCCAACTTCATTCTTTTATGTTATTTTGATAGACTAGATGATGCCTTTGAATTACTACTGAGAGATTTGCAGTAATGTTTTTTTAATTATTGATCATGCTTAGGTTACATTTAGACCGTTCAAGATTCATAAGACCAATTAGCACTCTCAATGTCTCTTTCCTCTTGTAACACATGTGTTGTGTTCATGGGTTTTTATAGTTAATTAATATTATTATGAGGGTAAACTTCACAGAGAAGTCTCAATATATTGTAATACCAGAGTTACTTCATCCTCTTTGCTTTTTTTTTTTTTTAAATCAACGTTTAAATTCACTGCCAGGATAACGTAGTCCGTAAACGCCTTTTATTTAACCAAGAAATTGGCTCTTGAGGATTGTCGCTTGGCAAAAACGTGGACGTATACAACTGCACTTAAATGCTGCCCTCTATTGGTTAGTGTAATTGTTCTAGTGCGGTCTCTCTGCCACGGATTGGTTCTCCTGATTCGGATAACGCTTTGTTGATATGCAAGAAAAACATGGCGGATTCGGATGAGCCGTAAGTAGCTACCGAGGAAACAGGCGAGAAAACACAACCATTCACCCTCACGAAAGATGCTTTCACGTCCCACGAAAGCGGAGCATGATCGAGCGTTGTTTCCCCTCTCTCTTTTAGGGAGAAGAAAATAAGGAGAGTAGTGGCGCTGACTGAGAAGTTAGTAATGAATCACTCGGAACAACTGGCTGAACGTATTTGAGGTTACTAGGCAGGTGTAAGGTTAATCATAGCTAGCTGAGAGCTAACTTGCCGGCCGGCCGGGTAGTAAACTTCTGACGACTGGTCTCGGCATTAAAAGTGTACGCAAGTAAACACGTCTGGTTGAGCCAACACGTATCAACGGGGGTTGTTGAGACTAGGCGCTTTGTGGCTCCGTGATAGTGGGAAGGAACACAAGTGTTGTGTGTCCGTGATCGCCGCGGCTCGTTAGCTTGTCAGTGTGTGCGAAGCCAGTCGAAGCTGTCAGGACATAACTATAGTCGTCACTGAGCAGAATCCCCATTGGGTCAGAAACGCCCACTGTTCTTTATATATGTACACCAAACCAAAAAAATAATGGTTCAGAATGTGTTACGTGATTACAAATTAAACAAAAGTAAGAACTAAGGATTTAACATGGAAGTGTTGGCTTTTTTGGCGGACTTTTGGTTTTGCAAAATTTAGACACGCACATTTACATGTATGAATATTATTATTATTATTTTTGGAACTATGGACCCAGAAAGCTTATAGTGATGCAAATGTTGAGCAGTTTGTATATGATCTCCTCAGGATGGTGGTGGATGGATGCGCTGGAGACGGTGGCGAATGGGAGGGACGGTGGAATCACATCCAAAAGTTCCTGGAGAGACCGGGGCCATTCACGCATCCAGACTTTGAAGCCAGCACTGAGGTAATGGTTTATGCTGAATGGATCGATGAGAACTGTTTCTGACTTGATACCGTTATGTTGTGAAGAAACCATTTGCTTTTTCTCTCCCCCCCCCCCCTCCCATTTCCTCAGTCATTGCAGTTTATGTTAGAAACCTGCAAAGTGCTCATCATTGGAGCTGGTGGCCTGGGCTGTGAGCTCCTCAAGGATGTGGTATGATTGACTGCTCAATGGAATTCCATTTTGACATCTACATGTTGAATTCTTACATATTCAAAATACGTGATATGAACATGAACATGTTTCCCCTCCTGTACTGTGGCTCAGGCTTTGTCAGGGTTTCACAACATCCATGTTGTTGACATGGACACAATTGACCTATCCAACCTCAACAGACAGTTTCTGTTCAGGTCAGTCGCTTTAAATGTTCAAATTAATCAAATTAAATAATTGTATAAGAAATAGAACTGCGGGTTATATGCTGTGAGCATTTGCTTTACCACTGTCTTGAAAATCTGTCTCACATTGCTGTCCAGGCCTAAAGATGTTGGGCAACCCAAGGCAGAAGTTGCAGCCGATTTCATCAACACTAGAATCCCTGGATGCTGTGTGGTCCCGTATCCTTTGGTTTCACGATGAAAGAAATAATACTTTGTGAACAAATTATTGTGTGAGATGCCAAAGTTGTGATCCAATCATGAGCAAAAATGTAGCCATGAAATACAAACAATATTTACTGATGCATTCTGGAACCCATCCCTTTTTTATTTTTAAGACTGAAGAAACATCCATTCGTTTAACTTTCCAATACTTGCCTTATTGAATGGGATAGACATTTTAAGAAAATTCAAGACTTTGATGAAACATTTTATCGACGTAAGTATTACTTTCTTACTTTGTGACTCCAAACAGGTCTTCTTTAATTAGGAAAAAGTACCTTTTGATGTTTTAGATATAATTATGTTTCCACTCTTAGAATTCCACATCATTGTCTGTGGGCTTGACTCTGTGCTTGCCAGGAGATGGATGAATGGTATGCTGGTAAGTTGTCCTTAACCCTATAAGTTGTCCTTAACCCTATAAGTTGTCCTTAACCCTTTGTGGGCACATCCCCAGTCTGTTATTATTTACCTGGCAATTCTACTTTTTGTGGTACAACCATTATTTACAAATTATTATTATTTTATTCTTCTTTATATTACTACAAAACAGGCAACATGTTTCACTTCACAACAAACATTGCTTCCTGTTACACATTTTGTGCAGTTCTCTCTGCTGGTGTTATATGAGGCCTCCTGTCACATCTTTGTGTCTAGCTCTCTCTGCTGGTGTATGAGGCCTCCTGTCACATCTTTGTGTCTAGCTCTCTCTGCTGGTGTATGAGGACGGCGTAGTGGATCCTAGTTCCATCATTCCTCTAGTCGACGGCGGGACAGAAGGCTTCAAAGGCAACGCCCGGGTCATTCTGCCCGGCATCACCGCCTGCATAGACTGCACTCTGGAGCTGTACCCTCCTCAGGTTATCTTTAATACACGGCAAGGAACAGCTGTACAACATGTAGGTAGAGGGATGGGCTAGCCACAGGGTTCTCTTCCTGACGTCCACTTGTGTTTCCAGATCAATTTTCCAATGTGCACGATAGCATCCATGCCCCGACTACCAGAACATTGCGTTGAGTATGTTCGCATGCTACTATGGCCCAAAGACAAACCCTTTGGAGGTATGTAGTAACCCTGGTTCAAATGTTTCAGCAGTACAACTTATTTCTGTCTCAATGCCAGTCATGAATTTGATATTGGTCTATTACTTTAATATTGGGATGTGTGTGTGTGTGTGTTTGTGTAGACGGCGTGGGTCTTGATGGCGATGACCCAGAACACATCAAGTGGGTGTACCAGAGGTCATTAGAGAGGGCAGCAGAGTTTAACATTACAGGAGTCACATACAGACTCACCCAGGGTAAGCACACACAAAACACTGTGCTTTGTTATCTGTTGTGACTGATGGTATTTTCTGTAAAGCATTCATTTTGTTTTGACATGTTAATGTTGTGAAGGGATGAAGAAGGGGATATGTATGCGTTTTGTATTTATTCCTAAATTTCTTCCTGTAAACGCTGCAGGTGTGGTAAAACGGATCATTCCCGCCGTAGCTTCTACAAATGCTGTCATTGCAGGTGAGCAAAGTTTTTCAAGCGCTTTCAAACCTATAGTCAAGCCAACCAAACAATGTAAACACATGTCATGCTGTTGAATGGGATGCCCGTCCTTTCACCTCCTGATTTGCCGCAATACTCTACGTTAAGTTCCGACCCCCCCCCCCCCCCCCCCCCCCACCCCCTATAGTTGGGCGGGATCGTGTTCTCTCCTAAAGAGAACCGAACCAGAGTTAAATTGGCAGCCGGCCGAGACATTTTCAAGAGAGCAGAGTTTCTTTGGTTCTCACCAGAGTTCGCATGAACCTTCACACCAACCCAAACAAACCGTACTATCCAGGGGAAAGACTCCAGGGTTTCCTGGGACAGCGCCGGCGTCAAAGCATCCTAAATCTTGGCCTTTTTGTTTTACAGCTGCCTGTGCAACCGAAGTTTTCAAAATAGCATCAAGGTGAGATTTTCTGCTCTGCATCAAATCCATCAAACATCAAATCCAGAGAAATGTAACCATTCGAAATCCTGCTTCAGTACTCACGCTTCAGCCCTCTGTCCACACAGTGCCTACGCTCCTCTCAACAACTACTTGGTCTTCAACGACGTTGACGGCCTTTACACCTACACGTTTGAGGCAGAGCGAAAGGTGTGTTTCAAGTCGCGTCTGGCCAGTTCCACGCAAATCCGATTGTCAATCAATGTGTTTTTTTTATCCCTGCTCCGTTTAGGACAACTGTTCGGCGTGCAGCCAAGTACCGCTGGACATGCGCTTCTCACCGTCCTCCACACTGCAGGAGGTCCTGGACTACCTGACGGAGAGCACCTATCTGTAGGTTCACCCTGGGTTCCTGTCACTATTGAGCAGCCTAGGGTCATTGCCGTTTCAACTTCTGATGATGTTTCATTAATGATATGCTGCAGACAGAAAATGGCCTGTTCATTAGGTACATGCAATACTGTGGGGGGGAAAAAGGTTTAAAATGTACTAGACAATTCTTAATGTTGACCTCCTACCATTGTTAGAGTCGTTAACAATCACTGTATGGCGAATAGTTCCCCATTCATGTTGGAAGAATATGCTGAAAGGCCTGGGAGAGTCCTGGCAAAATGTAAGGTATAGGTTACCCATACTCGTGTCTTATGGACACATTTTCACCCAGCGTCCCAATTAGACACGTCCAGTCTCTTGAGGGTGGTTAACGTATGGAGTGATGGTGGAGCTGGTGGTGATGCTGCAATATTGGGTGGTGAATCAAAGTGGACAGCCCTTACTAAACGTTTTTATTTTTCAGACAAATGAAGTCACCAGCTATAACTGCATCAGTAGAAGGGAAGAACAAGACGTTATATTTACAGGTAACCCCCCCCCTACTTTACCTTACTACCTGAGAAGCTTGGATAGCAGCCAAGACTCAGCGGTGTGCTGTGACATTCTGGTCTTGGTCTTTGTAGTCGTGTCATTGTTCTTTGTCCTTGAACAGACCGTGGCTTCGATCGAACAAAGGACACGGCCAAATCTGTCAAAAACACTGAAGGGTGAGCAGCCTCACCGAATCATTTTGATTTGCATTCACTGTAAGATGAATTGGAAACGTAAATTGTTGACGCGCGTACGTTTCTTTTCAGAGCTCGGACTTGCAGACGGGCAGGAGCTGGCTGTAGCCGACGTCACCACCCCTCAGACCATGCTGTTCAGACTTAGCTTTACCTCATAAGCCAAGCTCCTACACGCTCACATCACACGTACTACACGGACGTCAGGCTGTCAGGGAAGCACACATGACTCCATGAACCGTATCTGTTGTGATACGGCAGTAGTTCAGTTTACACATCGTCAACACGGTAAAGTTTCAATTCTTTTTCATTGCTTTGCTATGATCGCTCACCAAGATCAATGTTTTGCACTCTACTTACTCACCAAATGACAGTCCACACACGTCCCTGTTTTGGTGATGCAATGTCTTTTAAATGTTTAGTGTAGTTTAGTGTGATTTACACACTAAAGCCTCAAAAAACGACAAACCGTGAAAAAATATGACTTGGTGACATTCATGTTTATTTATTCAGACTTTTTTTTAAGTAACAATGCACTTGCCCAGATTGTTGACAATGAACTGGAATAAATTAGTTTTTCATACAAAGGACTGTTTGTGTAATCGTAACAAGGAGTAGACGGTATATAGGTGAACATGAAAGTATTGAAAATAATTACTTTATTCTAGTTAAGGAATGCCTTTTTTGTATAAAAAGGTAGATTGCAGAATGAATGCAGTGACGGAGAAAATTTGACCCACACGCTTCTACTGGTACTCTCCCGTGGCTGAGTAGTTATTGCTTTGTCAATAAGCAACAGGACAAGCCTCAGTCCACTAAACAAATGGAAATATAGAACAAGTGACAGCTGAATATTGGGTAACACTTTATAATAAGGTGCCATAATAAATAGCAAACAAGTCATTACCTAACCCTTTGTTAATATTATTTAATTGTTACTAAAATATATATTTGGAACAAGTTAATAGTTTTTTCATCATTAATTAAATATTAGTTGTTTGCATAAAATCTATGTTAATGTTTTAACAAATAGAATGCAAAACACAACAACTTAACGGAACATAAATTTACGGGAACAATTAACGGTTCCTCAATACAAGACTGAAAACTGAACATGGATAAATGATGCCTCCATAGCATAGTCTCCATAGCCACTCAGCTTGGAGCAGGAATCAAGAAGAAGAATCCTCTTAAGTTTAGGCTTCAGGACCTGTAAAATATACCGTAATAAACCTACAGTTTAGCTTCATAACAACATAGTTATATATTACTAATATATTAATTAAGCTTAACCAACTTTATTATGAGGGTCCCCCATACTGATAGTTATATATTACTAATATATTAATTAAGCTTAACCAACTTTATTATAAGGGGCCCCACGCTGATAGCTATATATTACTAATATATTAATTAAGCTTAACCAACTTTATTATGAGGGTCCCCCATACTGATAGTTATATATTACTAATATATTAATTAAGCTTAACCAACTTTATTATGAGGGGCCCCCATACTGATAGTTATATATTACTAATATATTAATTAAGCTTAACCAACTTTATTGTAAGGGTCCTATGAGGGGTCCTATGAGGAGTGGTTCATATTGGGATAGGCAGAAGCACAGTTTAATAACAATTAGTTAAATAATAATAATGATAATATAATAATAATAATAATAAATAATGTCATTAACTTTGATATGAATATATAGTTTGTAAATAAACATTTAACATTTAAATGATATATAGAAATAACTTAATTAGTGCCAAAAATACATTTAGTTAACTATTAACAAATATTAATACAATATTAGTTAATAGATTGTTTTCTATTTGTTAAAACATTAACATACAGATTATATGCAAACAACTAATATTTAATTAATGATGAAAAAACTATTAACTTGTGCCAAATATATATATTTAGTAACAATTAACAAATATTAACAAAGGGTTAGGTAATGACTAGTCTGCTATTTATTATGGCACCTTATTATAAAGTGTTACCGAATATTGTCATGAAAAAAATACGTTTCAATTATATTTGCACAATGATTTTGTAGGTCTATTTATCAACCCTGTTATCAGGCGGTTATTTCACTAGCGAACGCCTGGAACGACCGCCTCCGAGGCTCCCGGTTCCCTCGCAGCTTTTACTTCTGCGCCACCTACAGAGTTTGTTATGTACGATCATTCAAAAACCCCATGTTATTTCCCATAGACATTTGACCCGAGGGAACCGGAGGCTCGGAGGCGGGACTTGGAGAAGGTCTATTGGCGAATGACGAGGCGAGGGTGGGACTACCGCTAGAACCGTTTCCGTTAAATGTTTACGGATATTTCTTTGTCCAACTTTTCGTCAAACCTCAATATGTATTCTCCTTGCCGATGTTTTTATCCTTGTGGTTTTCTTATAGTGATACTATCGCTCCGGGGACTTAAATGACGTGCACAGCTCATAGGAAATAAGTGACCGGAAATTGCGTTGCTGTAAACCAGGGTAGCGCTTTTCATGACCAGTCTCAGCCTATCGGGCTATTTATACATCTATGCCTGGCGCTCGCTGAGACGTGACAGGCCCAGAGATGGTGAACGTCACCGTGCAACGTGTAAAGGAAGTGGCGACTGGGTTTACGTAGGCTAGCTTTCACATCAACGGCATCAAAACAAAAGGATGATTCAAGCTTGAAGAAGTGGAAAAACACAACACTATGCACCACTGCGGTGGATTCCGCTGCAGGGTTGGAAAAACATTCGTCAACCGAACTAAAATGGCAATTTAGACCCGTTTACTTAACTGTACAATACTGTAAATAGTGCTTTGCTGTTAGCCTGGCAGCTTAGTTAGCCAACATAGCACCGTAAAGTTAAGATAAATGGATTCGGATTGGCAATATCAAGCCAGGATAACCGTTTATTTGACAATGTAACACCTAGGGACGTGTTATGTTCGGGTTGTCTTTGACGTGATAGCTCTTTAACACACAGACACACACACGACAACAACAACAAACACCAGAGCTGCTATTGGCTAGGGAAGTATCGTAAACACGATGAGCTGGTTCAACGCGTCCCACTTGTCCACCTTCGCCAAACAAGCGTTGACAACAGCCCAGAAGTCCATCGATCGAGTGCTGGACATTCAAGAAGAAGGCCAATGGGGTGACACTGTCGTGATGCCCTATGATGGTGAGTAAATGACACAAGGTAGCAGTGGTACCCAGGCCGCACTCGTAGCGTCAGATACCACCCGATGGTACACAACATGACACAATTTATGCCTTCACTTGCTACCTAGATCTACCTGGAAAGACGCCGTTGGGTGGAGGATGGGGGACCAGTCAGTGGGAGTCCGCCCTGGAAGAAGAGGAGGAGGAAGAGCCCGTGTCCCCTCTGTCATCTGAGGCGATCACCACACCCGTCACCCGCACCGTTGTAGACGAGACGGATAACTTCTTCAGTACCTTTCTGCCTGCACAGGATGTCACCAACACCCAGATCGTGTCTTTGGCGCCACAGACCAAAAGGCGAGAGCAGGAGAAGGCTAAGAAGAGTAAAGAACCCGTGATCCTAAACGAAGTGGAGTCCTTTGAGTCAGAATTTTCTCAATTGGCCCTGGATGATCTGGATGTTTCTGGAAGCCTGCCTGATGAGCCTGAGCCGTTATCTGGGGTACCTGAAGAACACTCCGGTGTGCTTCAGCCAGCTATTCTTGTTGCGTCTCAGGAGGATCCTCCCTTTGATTCTATCGCGGGGACGCGTACATCCGACGACGGTATGGTAGAAAACGAAGTTGCGCTGGAGTCTGTCGATAATCCAACAGGGGAGCTGCTGATTCGCTTGGAGCCCCTCGCCGGGGACCCTGACGTCACCGACTCGCCCGGGGCTTCAGATGAACCCGAGAGCATATCCCCTGCAGACTCGTCGCCATCCACGCCCCCCAAGCCGACACAACTGGAAACTAAAGACGGCAAGGTGGAAGACCGCCAGACCGACACCCCCTCCCCTCCGGTCAGCGCTTTCTCCTCGGGCACCTCCACCACAAGTGACATCGAGGTGCTGGACCACGAGAGCGTGCTGAGCGAGAGCTCGGCCAGCTCCAGGCAGGAGACGGCGGAGGTGAAGGCCGGCCTTCACTTGATGCAGGGCTCTTTCCAGCTGCTCTCTGCCTCGGCGTGTGGAGAGTTCCCCCGCCTGGAGGATTACGCCAAGCTCACTGAAAGCTGCGGCTCGTCCTCGGACGCGTTTGAGCGCATCGACTCGTTCAGCATGCAGTCGCTGGACAGCCGCAGTGTCAGCGAGGTCAACTCTGACGACGAGATCCCGGGAAGTCGAACGCTGGCCTCGGTCACCGCCGGCTCGGAGCCCATTGCCCCTACGCCATCCGTGGTTTTTCAGAGTCAGGTTGAGGCCCCCAGAGAAGAGCAGGAGGGAGAGGTTGGGAAGGAAGAAGAAGAGGAGGAGCTCCAGCAGCAGCAGCAGGAGGATGAAGAAGAAGAAGACGAAGAAGAAGGACTCACTGAGACGATGAGGGACCAGTCATTGGATGAGATGGAGGAAAGTGGGCGAAGTGCCACGCCTGTTAATTGTGAACAGCCTGAAGATTTGACGGAAGAAGATGAGCATGCCGGTCTCATGGTGTCGAGTACCACCTCAGAGCTGGAGGAAAACCCCACTCGACCAATCACGAAGGAGATGCGAAGCGTCTCTACCTGTCAGATTCTGGAGTTGCAAAAGGTAATTTCTATGAATCATGCTCTCAAATGGAGGATAGCCAATCTCAGAGTACAAGCCTGAGGTCATTGTTTTACTCTGTAGACATCTACCAATGCTTTGCTTTTACTTACCACGCATATATATTTTCCGGTCGAGCAAACATGGAGCCATCCTGTTTCTTTGGTCTGTAACTCCAACCTCAAATCTTTGTTTTTAGAGAAGGTTAGGACCTACTGGTTCTAGTAATCGGTTCTGTTGACCAAACCAACTAGAACTTACTGTCAATCGTTCTAATGTCAAGACGACAATAGAAACCTAGTTAATTGTTAACAGCATAACAGCAATTGTTAACAATTGTTAATAGCAAGAAAGCATCCTGCTGCTGTAGGATGTAGAATAGACAACTCATCTCCACTGTAATTTAAGTAGGTCTTGTGTATTGTATTCCATTGATTCATGTAAATGTTTTGTGGTATGAAAGTGAAACTGTTGATGAACCTTGGGAGTAATGGCTATTGCTGCTATTTTGCGGCTGTCGTTGCGTTAGCTTCTCTAATGGACCAAAACAACCACCCTCCTGATGGGCTTCTTCCAGGTGATTGATGAGCTGTCCAGCCGCCTGGAGAAGAGGGAGTCCCAGCTGCTGACAGTGAGCACGGACAAGGCCCGCCTGGAGGAGAAGTGTGACAACCTCAGAGAGTGAGTATATAGCAGTACGCCGTTTTCAGAACTCTAGAAGAAATCCTTCATTAATGGCTGCGTAGCCAGGTTTTTATTTTATTTATTTATAGAACTTTGCTTGGAACAATATCTGATTCGGGCGGCGGTGCCGGGGTGCAATAATCTATTGCTGAGCCCTGGCACCATGTATTATATTAATATATTGCAAATATATATATATGTTGTACTTAAGGCTTCAATATACTTACAACTAAACTGAAATGTGTCAGTCACAATGAGAGAAATTATGTACTGTCGCATCATTACATTAGTTAGGCTGAACCTTTACGTTTTTCATGCTATAAAAAATAGAATTGCTACAAATGTGCATTTTCTGAAGGAAATAGGTGTGGTTGCATGATCCCACTCGTTGTATGCACAATTTTACGTGCGTAAATCCTCGTAATGGTCGTGTAAAGCTGCCTTTGGCAGCTCCTCGTGGCGGTGTGGACAGAAAGAGAATGAGCCCGTACTCTAATGACCTCTTCCAGTGAAGTGGTTGCCCTGAAGGAGGAAACCTCCACCGTCCAGTCTCTGAAGGAGGAGTTCACCCAGCGCATAGCAGACACTGAGAGGAAGGCCCAGGTAGCCTGCAAGGAGAGGGACATCGCCAAAAAGGTACCTCATTCCTCTCCCGGACCTCAAACCTATCTAGTCGAGTTCCTTTCTGACTGTTCCTTCATTGAAACTGCCGGCACTTGCGTCTGTTTTTGTTGAGAAGATATTTTTCGGGTTTTGTTTTGCTGCAGGAGATCAAGGGCATGCGGGAGGTGTTGACCACCAGACTGAACACCGAGGCGATGGAGATCATCAAAGAGAAGGAGGAGCAGATTCGAGGCCTGCTGGAGGAAGGTGAGGAAGCTTCACTAGGCCCCTGAGGTCTGTCCATACCATCCACACTCCGCTAAACAAGGAACTCTAGATACTTGTCACACAGCCTTACAGTGGGGACACTGGGCCTGAATTACTCTGCCTGTTATTATTTTAACATTCAAATATACCTAGTATCCATAGCACACCAGTGTACTCGGGCATTCAAAGTTATCGTTGTTGTTGTTGTGGGTGTCCAGGTGAGAAGTTGTCCAAGCAGCAGCTGCAGCACTGCAACATCATCAAGAAGCTGCGTGTGAAGGAGAAGGACAGCGACACCAGGGTCTCCAAGCAGAGCAAGAGGCTCAGAGATCTGGAGGAGGAGCTCCGGCAGCTTCAGCAGGTCAGGGCGGGCGGAGGAGCCGGCGCACTGCTAGTCTCTTTTTTTTTTTGTCATTGTCATTGTCACTACCTGGAGCTTGCACTTAAAAGGAGCCTGGGTCTGTTGAAGGTGGTATTGCTGTTTTTAGGCTGTGATAGCCATAGGATAGGATAGGTACATACACACCTGTGGAAGAGGGTGCCCCAATGATATTCTGCTTACTGCTTACTGCTGTATTTACTATTTACTATTTACTCGTGCTTTTCACCTTTGGTTGGTAGTTTGGTAGCCAGCGTGCTTGTAAGGTTGGTTTGCACAGGGGCTTCTGAATATGTGTTTTCCTTGGATTTTGGCACAATGGATTATAACATCTGATCCTGTGTATTAATGAAAAAATTGTGGTATTCACTGGTCAGATAACTGGTGACGTGAGGTGTTACGTTAGCAGTGTTCTCTACCACAAAGTAGTATATAATTGAATACCTGTACTACGTGGAGTGAAAGCTATCCCTCCTGGTGTGATACTTGCTTTGGCTCTATTGGCCATTTTCATAGGCCACTTCAAAAAAAATACTCAGTTTAAGACATGACCTGTCTATGCAGCGCATAGACAGACGTCTTAAACTGAGTATTTTTTCGAAGACTGAAACCCAGACTGAAACCCAGCGCATAGTATGCGCTGGGTTTCAGTCTGGAATTTACAAGTTCCGTGTTGTACCAATATAGTGTGTTTTGTTTCCCAGCCTGGTGTTGATCAATGTCTCCATTGTCTTCTCCTTTTAGGTTCTGGATGGGAAGGAGGAGGTGGAGAAGCAGCACAGGGAGAACATCAAGAAGCTCAACAGCGTGGTGGAGCGCCAGGAGAAGGAGGCCAGTCGGCTGCAGATGGACTCTGAGGAGCTGAGGGAGAAGAGCCGCAGCCTGCAGGCCGCCCTGGACAGCTCTTACAAGTAAAACCCTCTGACCCTCTGACCCTCTTGTCTGGCCGCTTGAGGAGTTGTTGGTGCGAAATATTCCGGTCGAATCTTTCACTTAAAAACACATGAAATAAAAAAAAAGCAAGCAGATTACACGAACTGTGGGTCCACACACAGCAACGTCACAGCCCATGCTCTTCACGGATGGCGCATCTCATGAATTAAATTTATGATTGAATGAATTTGTTCAATCATAAATTCCACTTTGACAGTTTCTTAACCCTTTGTGTGGCACTAGTACCAAGATTAAGGGATCTATTGTATTTAGTTAATTTTTTGATAACCTAACCCTCGCTTTTGAAATTGAGGGAAATGTGAATAAAGTGGATGAAGCTGGGCTGACTGGGGGTCATGTCCCAATCCCCCCTGTGTGCAGGGAGCTGGCGGAGCTCCACAAGGCCAGGGCCAGCAGGGACAGTGAAGCCCAGGAGGTGGCTCTGAGCAGGGAGACCCAGGCCAGGGAGCAGCTGAGCGTCAGCCTGGAGAAGGCCCAGGAGGAGGCCCGGTTACAGCAGGAGGCTCTGGCCAATCAGGTAACACACCGTGGGCCATGGAGACACACCCAGCGCACCTACGGACTGCATATACCTGCACACAATCGGTCGGTTGTGCTGCTTATCTGCTAATGCAAAGTGGAAATAAAATATATCTCCTGTCCACCGGGGAGCGATAATACTGACGATAACCGTGTCATGGGATTTGAATGGTTTTGTTAAGCTTAAGTGCATCATGACATTGTAATGGTATTGTTTTGGCACCGACATCGTTACCTAGCTTTTAGAGAGCCAGGGTTTTGATGCACCTCCTCCACACGCTGGACTTCTCTCTCCCCTGGGTGGCGCAGGTGGCGGACCTGAGGGTGGCCCTGCAGCGGGCGGAGCAGCAGCAGGCCAGGAAGGAGGACTACCTGAGGGAAGAGATCAGCCAGCTGCAGCAGGTACGAGACGCGCCGTTTTCCCAACGTGCTGTTTCAAGACACGCAGTGTCATGACGAGAACCATGAGTAACTATACATTTATTAAGTAGTTATAATTTAGACTTTAGTCTTTTTTTAACCCTTGTTTTGTTCCCTGCGAAGAGGCTTCAGGAAGCCGAGAGCCGGAACCAGGAGCTGAGTCAGGGCATGACCTCAGCCACCCGGCCCCTGCTCCGACAGATCGAGAACCTGCAGGCGTCGCTGGGAGGCCAGACGGCATCATGGGAGAAGCTAGAGAAGAACATTTCCGACCGACTCTGTAAGGACCGTGTTTGTGTGGTTCTGTGTCTGTGTCTTTTTAACCTGACTGAAAAATCACACGTAAACAAATCGTTTCGTTCGCTCGACCAGCGGACGCCCAGGCGCAGTTGGCCGTCGCCGTGGAGAAGGAGCGTGCCGCCACGGAGGAAGTGATGGCCGTGCGCTCCCAGCTGGCCTCCCTGGAGTCCCAGAACTCCCTGCTCCGCAAGGAGAAGGGCCGCTACGTGGTTGAGCTGGACACGGAGAAGAACAAGAGGGAGAGACTGGAGGAGGACGGCAGCAGGTAACGTGTCACAAACACGAACACGAAACACACCCAAAGAATAAACTGTGTCTCCATCCTGGATTGGAACCCTGGCAGACTCTGCGGGAAACCTTCGATTTATTATTAGGTTGTGTATCAATCCTCGAAGTAGTGAATAGTCTTGAATTAGCTTTCTATTGATTTTTGACGAACACTCCCTCCATGGCTGTGTACATTTGAATGAAACGCTTGGGTAGCGGCCAGGTTACAGGTTATTTCTAACGGGTCACTTACTTGGCGGTTCGGTGGCTTTCTAAAGTCCTCTAACCAGACTTGTCTTCAATGAGACATTCGTCAAAGACTCTGTGGGACTTCCCTAGTTGAGTAAGTGATGTAATGTGTCGCATGATCAGGAACTTCCCCGGTCTCACAGGCCTCTATGTAAACTAAGGGACAGAAGGAGGGAGCAGTCACGCAGAAGGGCTTGGCCTTTGTGATTTCGGGCCTTTGTTTCTTTAGAAAATAAAACTCTCCATAGCAGGTCAGTGGTGCAACGAATAACGTGACTCCTGGCGGACTATAATGTCCCCAGGGAGTAAGAGATGTGCCCCAGAAAGCTTGAATGAAGGGAAAATAATTGCTTGTCACTTCTAACTTTTTTAATGCGTATGTGGATTCTAGTTATATGCGTTTATATCATTTATGGGTTTCGTCAATCGGGACCATTTCATGGTTGATAAATGAAAAAAAACAAAAAACATGTATGGAAATAATTGAATGAGTTGACAGATGATACGTATACTTATGAATTGAATAAGATAAAATGTTTTGCATACATTTTTGATGTCAAATCCCACAGAAGCACTTTGCTAGTTAAGTAGTTTGATTTGTTTCAATATGTGGCCTATAGTATCGACATTCATAACGGTCTAAAATGATTTCAAAGCTCTTTAGCTGCGGTCACGTTAAGGGCTGTGCTGAGTGAGAAACTTGTGAGAGGAAGTGGGCGTAGCTCCACTCTGATTGGAGGACGGCATACAGGCGGGGGTTGGGGCCAAGTCTTTTCTCTGTTGCAAACACGTGGCCCTACAGAGGGCCAGTGGCGCAATGGATAACGCGTCTGACTACGGATCAGAAGATTCCAGGTTCGACTCCTGGCTGGCTCGTAACTTTTCCCTCTGAGCCTCGTGGATCCTGCTTAGAGCTCCACTTGTGTTTCACGTTATGTTTAGTGGTACTTTGGTGTGCGGCTACAAACCCCTTTACAAGAAGGTTGTTAGTGTCTGCTTAGTAATTGCATACCAGTGAAAGCTCTGGAAATAAATGCAAATCAAAGTATAAAAGTTTCCTGTTCTACACTTGCTATAGAGTGCCTTCTCTACCCCGGTTCTCTTGAGTTGGCCATCGTGTGTTTCAAAACAATTTTGTCTATTGGTGGTGTATCTATGAAAATGCATAACAAAGTGATTTTTGAGTTTCATTTCGTACATTAATAGAGGTTGTTTGTGTTTCTCTGTGTAGAGAGCATGTTGAGCTGGAAAACTTGCGTGGGGAGCACAGCCGCTTGCTGGAAGAGAACAAGAAAGAAAAGGTAAGGGTTTCTTAGTCCATATATTACATTATTTAGACATGTATTATTACCTCTATTTTTAATAAATAAAATAATGGCATAATGACTTATTGTATTTCTGTTCAACATTCAAACAGTAGTCTGAAACCTATTCTTCTGTAATACTTGTTTTATATGCTCCTCCCACCAGCTGCTGCTGACCAATCAGCTGGAGATGGAGAAGATGAAGGTGGAGCAAGAAAAGAAGAAGTGCTACCTTGCGCAGGAGGCCCTCAAGGAGAAGGTCCGTCCCATCTTCCTTGACGTGGACATTATCCAAGATAACTATTCATTAAAACATGAATCATTTCTTGTCTCTAACCCCAGGAGAGAAAGGCCATGGCCCACTCTGTGGGGGAGCCCCCGGCCTCCTCCACCCCCTCCCTGTCCCGCTCCAGCTCCATCAGTGGGACCGACACTGCCGGCCTGTACGCCTCAACCTTTTCTCAGGTACGCAGACCACACAACGCCATAGCCGTCTTTTAGCCCTTAAACATCACTGGATTATCACTGACGTCAATTCATAGGTGACTTCTCAAGTCAAACTGTTTGTTTATTGTTTATCTTATTGCCCGTTAACACATTGTTGTTCAGTGTTGTGCATGAACTAGTTCAAAAGAACTAGTTCATTGGACAAGTTCATTTTTCTATGAACTTTGAACTGAACGTAACATATCTTTAACTAAAGAACTTGAACTAACTAAAGAACTTGAACTAGTTCAGATTTTGTGACATTCTGATTTGATGATTAGGTCCAGATGACATGTTTATTAAATAGAGTTACTGCCTTAGTTGTGATGAATGAAACAGGTGTACAAATAATATCCACAACAATTTGAGATTGTAGTGATGGGCAGCTGGTAATGGAGAGGATTCATTTTAAAAGTTAAGCACAGAATACTCACTCCCACAGTTTTTCTTCGGTTTCTAAAAAAACTGTTAATGAACTGAACATGAACTAGTTCAAAACTGAACTGGTGAACTATGAACGTGAATTTATTCATTTTCTTTTGTATGAACTGAACTTTGAACTAGTTCATGTGACGTGTGAACTTGCACAACACTGTTGTTGTTGCTGTTGTTCATTTTTCATTGGTCTTTCTTTTCCTAGGATGAGTCTATGGACCACTCGCTGGGGGTCATGCCCATGTCCATGTCCATCAGTGGGACCAACCTTTACGAGGTGGCCAGGCTGTCGGGAGGCTCCAGCATCATGGAGAACCTGCAGTCGCAGCTCAAGCTGAGGGAAGGGGAGATCGCACAGCTACAGGTAGCGGGGCACGGGACGTCAGCGCAGGCCTCCGTGAGGATCAATAGAAGAAGAGCACATTGGAACGTCCTCGTAGCTGAATGCTCTGGACACCAGTAGCCTGATGTTATGAATAGAACTTATTATTATAATGAAGTTATTGGCTTGTTTGAACAGCCAGTGGGTCCATGTTTTACAGTTTTTCTTACTTTGTCATCCTTTTCCATTGAGTCACCACCTTCACCTTCGTCTAGATAGATAGCGTAAAATCCAATGCTTACATGTTCCTCGGTGACCTTCTTAGTCCCCTTGTTTTGGACGTGTGGTCAGTTGGAGATCTCCAGCCTGGAGAGGAGTCGCTCGGTCATGGCGGAGGAGGTGGTGCGCCTCACCAACCAGAACGACGACATGGACCTCCTGGTGAAGGACATCCCCAGGCTCCAGGTCCAGCTCAAGGTGAGGAGCAGCCACACAAGAAGATCCCACTGAAAATGAAATAAACCAAATACACGTGGTGCTGTGAGGCAAAATGATGTGTTGTGTGTCTGTGGCATGTTGTGTTGGATCATTGTGGTTTGCTTTTTAACTCTTCATTATAGTTCTGGCAAGGTGTCAGGTGGAAGAAAGACTAAAGACATTGAGATGAAGTAGGAGTTAGGGAGTAGTAGGATGCAGCCAAAGCTCATATTTCTAAAACTTTTGTGTGATGTTTGTGTCCCAGGATCTGGAGCAGAGACACAACACCATCCTCCAGATGTACGGGGAGAAGGCCGAGGAGGCTCAGGAGCTGAGGATGGACCTGGACGACGTCAAGAACATGTACAAAACCCAGATTGACGAGCTGCTGAAGAACCAGAAATAGACTCATGGGCCCCCTTGCTGCTTTGTTGACGGAGACCAGAGACCAGAGACCCTGGACACTGCGGTGGCGGAGCGGGGTTCAGTTAATGTTTAAGAAGGTGGATGTGCGTCTTCTTCCCTTTCAACACTGTTCCAAGAAGAAGAATTAATTGTAATTCATCTTGATTCTAATTATTTTATGGCGTTTGTCTAGTGGTAGTTGTGTTATTTAAGTTTTGTATAGGTGGGATGATGGTTACTTTTAAGCATAACATACAGATGACAGAATATGAAGAATGTAAATATGTCACTTGATTCTTGGGGCATTGAAAACACTATTATTTAACATTTATTATACAATTTAAAAGATCTTTCACGTTATGGTATCTTTGCACTCTACAACTTCCCATTTTTTCTTATTTTTTTGCAAATCAAGAATTAGTAACATGCTTTATTGTATGAATGATTCATTGCTCACAACTCCTTCCACATCCAAACTGCGGTATATAAGTCTATGTTTAGAATCCTTGAGAATGGATTTTAAATTGTATAAATTGTAAATGCATACAAATATTAAACATCTTTTTGGTTGGTGAAGTCTTTAACTTAGTACATTGAATCACGGTCGCTTTTATTTTGTTTTTGTTACATCTATGGAAATATCTCGAACTCGTTCCAAAATAGCGCTAGGCTTGCATGCCACCTAGTTTCTGAACATGGCCGTATCAGACCAGCCACTCGACAGATCAAGAACAAGCGGAGAACAACAAGAGGCAAGGCAAGGCAACTTTATTTATATAGCACTTTTCATACACAAGGCAGACTCAAAGTGCTTCACATATAAACATTGTCATACAATAAAAGAAAATAATAGATAAGTAAAAAGTAAAATAGATAGAAAATAAAGGCTAAGTTAAAAAAAAACATTTTAGAAAGGCAGAGTTTAAAAAAATGCATTTTAGAAAGTGAGAAAATAAAGGCAAATTTACTAATAAAATAAAATAGAAGCATTGTAGATTTAAGATTTAGCAGAAAGCTAAAGCAAACATAAAAGTCTTCAGTCTTGTTTTAAAATCTGTCAGAGTTGGGGCAAGTCTTAAGAGGATGAAACCAGGGTGATTCTCCGGCTCTGGATGAAACCAGAGGAGGACAGCAGTGGGTGGTGTAAGAAACTGAACGTGAACACTCTCAAAACGCCCCTTTCCTGGATTTTTAGGTCCGATTTTTGGCCCTCAAGACACCAATGATTAATTAGAATTGAGTCCCAAACTTTTTTTTTTAAGATGAGTGACATTCTCGCTCAAGATCAAATTAATTGTATTGAAATGTAATGTATGTTCCAGATGCCTACAGTCATATCTCTATTAAAAGCCATGTTCAAAACCATGTTTCTGACAACCTGGCATGGGAAAGTTAATCCCATTAACACAAGTGAGTGTGTAGCCTATGTAGGCTACCATCAGACCGATGAGACTAAGTGACAGAAACAGTTGCTTTTTCATAACAAAAGCCATTCAAACATTTTGAGTAATCTGTTCAACAGCAGATTAAAACGCACCTTGCAAATGTTGGTTAAAAACATTATTAGAAAACAATACGTAGGCCTAATAATAGTGTCCAGGTCCAACAGGAGCGTTTGCCACCTACTGGAGGGAAAGAGTAATACAGGTAGTCTTGGCCTTTATGGGCCAAGCTTTTTTTTCGATAAGGGTTTTATTGCGTGTTTGTCGAGGAACGGTAAGCCAATGGCAGCTCGGAGTTAACAATTAATTGGTTCCCCCGATGGCCAATGAGGAGGCTAGTTTGCATTCACGAAGTGAGTGACCCGAGTGACCCGACAGCCTGCAACAGCCAAGAATCCTGGCAAGCATACTGTGCTACGACCCTAACCTCTTCACCCCTCTCACCCCTTCACCCCTGCAGCCCAGCGGGACGTCCAATTTGTTCGGAGCGCGCGTTACCTGTCCTGTGCAGTACTGTAATTTATCTCAGCGGCTATTTCTCAAGAAATTTCTCGATTCTGTGGAGAATTTGGATGACGTCATTGGTAAGTTTTCTTACAAGTTTGTTTACATTTTTTTTAACTTGTAAATGTCACGTTAGCTTTTAGTGCAGAAATAGACATAAATAGACGCTGTTCAACGGCTCCCCTCCTCCATTCGAATCGATTGACTCGAAATCTGTGTGAAAGTTATTGCTATTTTATTAGATTTTTTTTAGCTAACCGTTAGTGCTAGCATTACCATCGATGAGAACGCACACGGAACACGTGTTTTTACCATGGCCTTTATTACTTACTGTAATAGCATCAAGCAAACTGTGTGTGTGTGTGTGTGTGTGTGTGTTTTTTGTGTGCGTGTGCGTGTGTGTGTATGTGTGTGGGGGGGGTATAGGTGCTTAGATAAACGCTTAGATCGATTTCTTTGAAGCCAGACATGAAGCCAAATTTTAGCAAGAAGGCCGATTTGACGGTCAATATAAATGACTCCCATGAAGCTGGGCGGGTGAAGAGCAGGACCCAGCCATGGTCGCCTCCACTTCCACCAGATGAGGTGTTGGAGTCAGTCAGCACGGCGAGCTGCAGCGGAGCGAGGCCTGGACACAGAGGACGAGGTGTGTGTTCTGGGTCTGCATGAGCTGCAGGTTGGCCAGTTCAGGGGGGGCAGACTTTCAGGTGGGTCCTCGAAAACGCTCTGGGGTTTTGGTGAGAGGGGTGAGGTGAAGGACGCCCAGAGCAACAGGGCTAAGGAAGCCTTCCCACGCCACATGGAGATGCCACCCACCAGCTGGTCTCCAGCCTCAGGTATAAGGCCTGGGGCGACATGGCTAAAAGACATATCACGATATAACTTGATCATATTGATCGATATCGATAACTATTGAGAATTTTAATTACCTAAAAAGACTAGGAATTACCATGCTGGATTTAAACATTTATGTTTAACACTTAATATGACCTTCCACTGTTCTTCACTGATAAATACTCCAATGTCGACACAACAATAAAAAACACTCAAATATTGTAAATAAGTATGGAACCGTGTTTGTGTAACAAACCCAGCTGCTAGATTCGGTGGTCCAGTCTCTTATCGATATATATTGAACATGTTTCATATTGATATTGATCAAAAGTCTATCACGATACGATCCTTTATTGTTTTAACGCCCAGGCGGCCTATCAGGTATATTTGCCACAGGCCCTCCACTCGCCCCAGTGTCTGCAGTGCCATCCACCAGGGCTGTCCCTTCCACCAGACGTCTGTGAGAGGAAGTGGGCGTAGCTCCACTCTGATTGGAGGACGGCATACAGGCGGGGGTTGGGGCCAAGGCTTTTCTCTGTTGCAAACACGTGGCTGTGCAGAGGGCCAGTGGCGCAATGGATAACGCGTCTGACTACGGATCAGAAGATTCCAGGTTCGACTCCTGGCTGGCTCGTTCCTTTTCTCTTGCTGAGAACCGTGTAAATCCAAAAGTTAGAAAGTAGCCGCACAAGTTAAATGGTGGGAGAAGGGATACGAGTTAATACACTTTATTTATTTTTAGGCTACTTTTGACATTCAATACATAGGTTTGAGTTCAGTGATGGTAATGCACTATACTCTGGGAACCATTTTATTGTAGTTACAAAAATACCTTTATAATTTGAATCCCAAGTCTACCTAAGCAACTCTTTGCCGATACGGTTTGATCCATACTATACCATATATGGCATGAGGCGATATGGTAAGTTGACCTTCTAGCTATGTGAGCTGTGGTCATGTTAAATACTAGTCTGTGCTATGTTAAAATAACGTGAAAGGAAGTAGCAGGAGCTAAATTCTGATTGGACGATGTCATACAGGCGGGGGTGGGGCCATATATTTGACTGTGCCCCATGTATTTGACTGTGATGACTGGTCTTGTAAATCAGGGATCGCGAGTTAAATTCTCGCTGGGGTCCATAGAATTATTACATTTCTAAAAGCCCAGTATTTAATAAAAGTTCCAGTTAACCAACCACCTAATTTATTTTTTGTTGGTGGATTTTTTTTCACCCATACAATTTAAGTTGTGGACTGCGGTGTTTGCTTGCAAATTGGTAAGGCTATGGCATACCTAAAGCAGAAGTGCTAAATTAGGAATATTGGCATAATTGAAGATAATTGAAAACAACATTTTTTACACTAATTTACACAAAACTCGGTGCAATAAATGCTAAATATACCATACTAAATATTTTTATTTAAATGTTTTTTCAGCTGTCCCTCGCAAACAAATGTATTCAATTTGTTTAAAGATTATTTAGAGATAAAAATGAATTGAATATATACAGTGGTGTTTTTATTTTTTATTTCAATAAAATAGCATTATTATTACAATCATATAATTGTTACATACACAATGGAAATAAGCACATACCATGTTTATATGGATATAAGTTATAGTAAAATATATAAAGTATAAAGTAATTTTCTTTTGGTGAGAACACTCACTAAGATTTGAGGGCAGCAGCCTTTGTACAATATCCATTGAAGAATTTCATCACATTTTTGAACATATATATATATATATAACAACTCGTATTTGGTCAGCTAACCGTCAAAAGCATTAGTTAAATAGTTGAATGTATAAAGTTTGAGGTATATCTTCTGTGTGATTACACATGTTGTTTCTCTATGTACAGAGCAGCATTGGAAGGAGTCACAGGGCCATGGCAACAGACAGAGCCCCTCTCTGTTGCTTCGTCCACCACAGTTGAGCACGGGACCTAGACACAAAATAAATAAAAGATTAAGAACCTGAAAGTGTGTCAGCACAATACCTTTGTTAATTGAGAATGAACAGCCTGAAACAGATTTTAGCCTTTCTTTACCACTACATAAGGGTTAATTGTGATGGTTAGCGGTATAATTCAGCCTACTTTATTGACTCATCCATTTGACGGACACTTAAACCTAAACCATAAGAAGTACATGAGTTCACATCCTAAGGTTTTCCTCACCTCATCTCTTGAGGAAGGCCACAGGGAGCTCGCGGTCGGGAGACAGTAGTCCTGAATGGATCATATCCAGCGGTTCGTCGTCGGTCGCCACAATCTCATAGTCTCGCACCAGCTGTGAGAAGGACACACTGGTTTAGTTACATTCACACTGGATGTCAAAAATAATCACACAAAAACACCTTGACCAAATGTACACCTCCACCTCCAACAAACTAAAAACGATGCTGCAGTTGACTGAAGCAAGCAGCATATACTACTAAATAGATTTTTAAATTATTATTATTATGTATTTATTTATCATTCAAAATTATGTTATTTTCTGCAGGAAGTACACCGCCTAGCTTCAGTTCCGTTTGCCGCGCTAATGGTGCCAGCTCTTACCCAGCACATCGCCAGGTGCAGCTGCAGCTCCGCCAGCCGCCTGCCCACGCACATTCTCTTGCCGATGCCAAAGGGCACGTAGGCAAAGGGGTTGATGGTGTTGTTCTCCCGGAGCCACCGCTCCGGTTTGAAGGTCTTTCCCTCTTCAAAGTATTCCTCGTTGGACCCCAACGCGTGGCTGTTGATCATCAAGACGGTCTGTGCACAGAGAGGGAGTGAGAATGCGGGATAATAATAATACGTTAGTTTACAGTGCTTTCAGTTTAATTCGTGTTCACAGCGTCGTCCGAGCAGCGTCGATGTGATCCGCTTCATGCTGTTCATTTCATAGCAGATGCTAATTCACTGGTTTAATTGTTTTTCTACTTAAAAGTGTCTGCTCTTCAAAATTGCTTTTTTCACATGCCAATATCTAATGCCTAGCTGTAATGGCACAAATGGAAACTAATCCACTTACTCCTTTGGGAAGGGCGTAATCGCCCAACACGGTGTCTTTGTCCAGGGTCCTGCTTGTGAATGGAACAGACGGCGACAACCTGAAAGAATTTGCAAAATAATTATAAAATAAGCGTTTGGGAATGGGTTCTCGAGGAGGCTTGAGAGCATACACTCAAAAGATAAGCTGTTTAACGTGCCGAACATGATCCAATGTTGTTGTTTTTTTCCACAAGAAGAATGAAATATACGCAGCTGTCAGAAGTTATGAACATTCCCTGGATGATGTGTGGTGTTAGAGCCCCTTAAATCACATGTAAACCAACTTGTGACTACACTAGCGGGGGGGGGGGGGGGGGAGGGGGAGGGGGTGTGGGAAGGGCCAGGGAGTTTGACTGAACGTGATCATTCTGGAGGCGCTCCCGGTCACACCACGGGCATGGGATACAGGCCTGTATCCCATGGTGCCTGTTTTGTAACCCAAGTCATGTGTGTGAGACTTTTGGCGCCCTAATCACCGTGGCACTAGGCCACTCCATGCTGCAGCCGTGTGTATGTGTGTGTGTGTGTGTGTGTCAAGTAGTTATGAATAACAGATTACAAACGCACTGTTCTTTCCCTTTCGGTGCTCAGTTTCAAAGTAATAATGCCTCGGATACATTTTTGAGATACTAACACCCAACTAACACTCACACCTTTTAAGCCTGCCTTCACTCACCGCCCGCAGCATCGCAAAAGCCATTTCTCACGCATTGACAGGGCTATGCATGACTGACTGCCTCCCCGATAACCTTCCAGTGTAACCATAGAGGCCCCCCAGGGGGAGGGGGGGGGGGTAGCAGGAGACCCCAGCGTGCCGGCGTTGTGGTCCCCTACCTCATGGACTCCTTCAGGCAGGCCTTCAGGTAGGGCATGCTCTTGAGGTGCTCGCCACACGGGTCCTGTCCGGCCGGCACCACCCTCCTGATCTCCTCCAGCAGCTTCCCCTGGGCCCGTGGGTTGCGGGACAGATTGAAGATGGCCCAAAGCATGCTGTTGGCAGTCTGGAAGAGGGAGAGACACACACACACACATACACACATAAATATATGGCGATCGCAAATAAGGAAGGCGAGGTGGAAAGCAGTTAAAGAGGAGACAGAGAGAGAGGAGGTGGGGCGGGGGGGGTGGGGGTAAAGAGGTAGAGGAGTAGGACGGCGCTGAAAAGTGAGAGGGGGGGGGGGGGGGGGGGGGGCGGGAGGAGGAGGAGGACAAGAAAAGAAATGAGGGAGATGTTATTCAGTGAGGGAGCTACTATAAGTACATTCCAGTGTGGGGTCCTGAGAGGCCCTTAGGAATTCCTTTAAGGTTCCTGAGTTACATCCACACAACATGTTCACTCTCCGCATTTCAAGCACTGTAACCGCGGCACCTGTTTGTTTGCCTTTTTGGAGCTCAAAGGACCCCCCCCCCCCCCCCCAACACACACACACACACACACAACACCGGCACTATATAGGCGAAAGGTAAGCCTTTAAAGGCTTAATCAACGACAAGGTGGATCAAAAGCTTCATTGTAGGCTGGACTGAATTGAGGGGAATTGCTAATTGTAAAGTTATTGTAATGTGTTATACCATCTAAGCCAGGGGTTCCCAATAAGTGCCGGGGAAACGATGGTGGGCTTTCAGAAATGTTGTGGGATTTAATACATAATCCTGATATCTTTGACTAAGTACTACTTATGATTTGCTTTATTACTGATGAATTGTTCTACGTAATGCTCTTGGTAATGCATATTTTATAAATAATGGAATTGCCCTTTTAATGAACATGTATCCATGTTTGTTACATGTTTTTGACACACATTGTCTGCTGTGTGTATATATATATATATATATATATAGACTTTAAGTTGCTGTACCTTGAATTTCTGCATTGTGGTGTACCTTAGCAATCATAGTTCAAAAAGGTTCATGGTATCACGGTAACTAACCTGAGATTTATCACTCTTAATACGATATAGCACTATAGAACTTCTTGGGGGAGTCTATTGTAAGATATTCTACTGAACATATTCTACTTCGTGCAAGATCAAGTTTTGAGAACGGGGCTCTGGGGTCTAGGCCACGGTACTGACATTTAAACCTGTGTCGGGGGGGGGGGGGGGGTACGAATATGTTGCAGAACTGACCGTTTCCACCCCGCCAATCTGTAGCTCGGTGATGGTTGCGTACAGCTCCTTCTTGGATAGGCGGCTTTGGCGGAAGATGTCACCGATCAAGTCGTCTGCCGCCCCCGTTTCACCTCTCTTCAGCTTCTTATCGATGTACACCTTGGCTGAGGACGAGGGAACGCACACATGGTCACATGGTGGTTCCAAATGCACAAAAAGCATTTTGGATTTTGTGACGAATTGCACACCGATTTGAACTTGACATAAAGATGTAGAATTGTTGAAATAATTCCCACTGTCTTTTTCATTTAGTTTAAGAATTTGATATTGGCTGTATTTTTATGTAGGCCAACCTTTTTCGATCCTAAACTATATAATTAACAAAAAAGCTAAAAACAACCAGCTAACTAACAGAATAATTTACAAACTGGCCAACTGTTTGTCTAATTGTACTTAAAGTACTAAACAAACGTAAAATGACCTCAGTATCGGTATTTGTTAAAGCCCTCGACCGCTTTTATCTGCTGAACTTGGCCAGTAGAACAACAAGTACACACTGTGTGGTCATATGGATGGGGCAACGCAGGCTTCTGTTTGCTTGGGGTGTGTGTGTGTGTGTGTGCGTGCGTGTGTGTGCCTGCGCATGTGCGTGCGTATGTGTGCGTCTGATATCGAAATCACTGCCAAGTAAGGAGCACAACAAACTCTACCATCGTACTCAGAGCACCCAGTTGACATCCCCCCCCCCCCGCTCCCTTCAACCCACAATATAACAAATATTTGCAGCCTTCATCTGCTTAGGTCATTCAGTTTACTACAAGCATGGCTGTCATTTACCCTTAGAGTGGAGGCCCTCTCTCTCCCTCTCTACCCTCCTCCACTCTCTCTCTCCTCCCCTTTCTCTCTCTCTCTCTCTCTCTCTCTCTCTCTCCCCCCTCCTACACTCATCCCTCTCTCTCTCCCTCTGCCCCCCGCCCCCCCCTCTCTCTCCCTCTCTCCCTCTCCCCCACCCTCCATCTATCTCTGCTGCATGTGGGTTCATATTCCTATAATGAAGCCGCTTCCATAGTTCTACTGTAGAAGATAGACTTTTTAAGTGTTGGATGTGTGGTTCAATGTAGTCGCTGTGTTCTTGTGTTTCACCTGCTACAGTAGGTGGTATGGTTCAATGTGGTCGCTGTGTGGTTCTTGTCTCCTACCTGTGCTGAAGATGCGGTCCCAGGCGGCCGTGTGGTCTTTCCACGTTTTGGTGTTCAGGCTCTTGTGGAGCTCCACCGGCGTCACCATCATGGTGCCGAACGTGCTCATCATCTGAGGAAGTCAAGACGAAAAACGTTACGAACGTTCATGGTATCACGGTAGAAGAAAGACTTTCAGCGTATTCACGGGGATCCAATAACAGTTACAAAACGATTCTGAATGTGGTGACAGAGACTACAGACGATGACGGCTGCGTGAGAATCGTTTTGTAACACTGTTATTGGATCCCCGTGAATACGCTGTACGTTAAATACGACCTAATTAACTGTAGACTCAGTTTGAACTCATGTTGAGATATTTTTGAGTCTTTAGGATATATGTAAAAGCTTCTTTTTTTTTTTTCCGGAGTCAGGGGGATTAGTTCCCATTTCCATTTCCACTGCACACATGTCTCCTGTAAGTCCACGGGGGCCTAGAGTCAAACGGGTTCATTCCCCAGTGAAAGGGAAGGCTACCTACCGTTTTAACAGCTGTGATGAAGTTCATGGCCTCTTCGTTAACATTCTCCTGGAGCAGTCCAAACCTCTTGTCGTAGAGCACTAAGCAAATCGCTAAATCACGAGAAGAAACGAATACATTTAGCAGGTGTCCTTCAACAGATCGTGTGTGTGTGTGATTTATGTCCAGGGATAAATTTCTTAAGGCCTAATGAATACAACAAAATGTAGGCCTAAATCATATAAAATAAAAATAAAAATATATAGCCTATAGTATAAGGCGATAGAGATGAAGATTTGAATAGAAAACATTTCGTTTCATCAAATATTAAGAGATATTAAAAATAACTTACTTTCAAACGACCACTTATTTAACTCGAAGTACAAGTCATTGATTCTTCCGTTCTCGTTAGTTTTTCCAATTCTTGCCACAAAATCAGTTAACACCTATTTTGGTTAAAAACAACAACAGCAACAACAACACAAAATAACCGTCATTAATAAATTGCAATCATCAAACGGATAATGCGATACAACATCCAAAACATGTCACGCAGTGGACATCTACCTGGTTTATCTTGCGGTCGAGCTTCACCACCTCGGTGGGTTTCATCAACTTGTGTTGAAAGGCGCTTCTCACTCTCTGCCAGTCTTTCCCCTCGCTACAAAATATCACGTTTATCCTTGTTAGTTACTTAACAATAAATAAAAAAACTGCTTTAAAGAGAAGAGTGATCAAGCAAAAAGTAATATATAAGCAGGCTACTTACAGGATAAGGAGTCCGTAAGCCTCGTCCCTGAGGTCCCTGTATGCTTTCCAGGGTTTGATCTCCAGCCTCTGGGGGTAGCTCCCTTCCTTCCTGTACAGCGCTTCCAGGAGGCAAGGTGAGCCGATGTGCACCGACTCAAAGGAGCCCAGCTTCATCCGGAAGATCTTACCGTACTTCTTATGATAATCCACCTGGAGGAAAAAAAACAAAAAACACAACAACTTTTCTTAAAGTAGCAATTTGGATTGTGATCGTTGATTAATAATAAAAAAAAAAACCTTCGGATGATAAAAACACTGTTGTCGTTTTTTCTGTTAGTAACGCCAAAAAAAAAAAAGTGTGTGACCGTACCAGTGCCTCGTGTTGTCTGGTGAGACCCCCTTTGCGGATCAACTCAATCAAGCTCCCGACCAGGGGCCAGTTGGTGGGTCCGGGGATCGCATCCATGCTCTGCGCCCGGGACGCCGCGTGAGGGCAGGTCGGAACCGCCGCCACATCCTTTTCCTCCAGCACGCACACCGACGACGTCGGTTTGAAGTGCTGCAGTCCCACAGACTTCTTTTTCAGAAACTCCACTATCTGCGGTACCTTCTGTATCTGCGCTCTCATTTTGTATCTATCTGAAGTGCGAGTCGAGACTCTATAACTCGGCGAAATGCCCTTTTTTGTTTGATGTGAGTTCTCAGGCTAGTGTCTTTTTTAGTGGTTTCTCGTTTCTTGGAAGTGTCACACCTTAAGGCAATATATATATACCCCGAGAGTGTTTATTCCTGCTGTGTGCCTAACCAATCAGGGGTCGATGTGGCCGTCGAGCCCACTATTCATTTATGGATCCACGTTGGGAGCACCGCATGACCCCAGATAGACCGAGGAAGTGCCCTTGCCCTCTTGCTTTATAAATAAACACACAGGCCTCGGGGAAGGTGACGAGGTTCGTTTGAACCGTGATTCAGGAGCGACCACCTGATTGGAAGAACCGAAACTTTGGCAAAGCAAATACTACTGTCACACATCTTCACCATGGGCAAATATTTGAGAGATTAGGCGTATAATGCCCAAATCTGATAATCGGGTGTTGAACACGCTATGCCAAATCTTCTTCTATTTAAGTTAAATCACATCTTACAGCGGGTTAATGTTTACAAGTCATCCGGTACTTTGTTGGCATCTTTGGTTGTGTTTTAATCCCCAATGACTCACAGTGTTTGTTGTTGCACCCAAGGATAAAAAGTACAAAAGTGAGCATGACACATCAATGAATGTATTGACTGTTCGACAGCTACTGAAACACTCCAGCGGCTTCTTATCCATGTCTCTCTCTCTCTCTCTCTCTCTCTCTCTCTCTCTCTCTCTCTCTCTCTCTCTCTCTCTCTCTCTCTCTCTCTCTCTCTCTCTCTCTCTCTCACACTCTCTCTCTCTCTCTCTCTGTGTCTCTCTCTCTCTCTCTCGCTCTGTCTCTGTCTCTCTCTACCTCTTCCTCACTCTGACACAAACGCGTGCTCTCTTTCACTCTCTCTATAATACATATAACATGTGATTGAGTTTTATTATATAAAAATAAAAATAAAAACTCTTCATGCACTCCACTGCACTATACCTTAAATTAATAATCCATAATCTCTTATTATTTGATGATTTTTCTTTCTCCCTTAACCTGGGTATCTAAGGAAAAACAACCAAAGCAGCACTCGGTTGAGCAAGGTTTGCATCCAGGACTTCAACCTTGCGATGGCCTGGTTAGTATTGGCACATTGTGTCATGTTCGTACTGGCAGTGGCGCTCATAGAAACGGCCCCTTCAAGTTGGCAATATACGAAAAAAACATGTTTTTTTTTTGTTTTTTTTGATGTTCCTTGATAAGCAAATAAAACCATGCGAAACCTTCACCTTTGACCTCGCAGAACAGCAGCCATTGAAAAAGCCATACGTAGTGTGAAATGTTATTCTGCCTCGGATAGGTTCTTGACGGCTGACCAGTGGTGTTACCCGACCAGAATAATTGGTGCTGCATTTGTGTGGCTCCGTAATATAGGTGAATATGTTAGCGATGGCCTGAAAGTGATTCATTCATCTATATTTGAAGCTACTGTCAATGGCTACAGCCGATCATTTGATATACGTTGCTGATATTATTGACGTCTCCTCCAGAAAATACCCTTGAAAAAAGTCCATGTTTGTGGTCCCCCCCCCCTCCCCCCCTAATATGTAATACTCATACTCCACCATTGTGGAATCTTCTGTACATTCTGAACCCTAATTTTGCATAAATTATTGCAGGAAACATCTTGACAACGGTAGCAAAACGATTCTCTGTCTGTCTGATGCAATGGAGGTTCATCAGTTTGGTGGAAGTTGGTAGAACCTTAGTTGGCAGAACAGTATGGAGATAAGTGATGCAAGATGGGGTGGGGGGGGGGGCTGGGGTGTCCAGAGTCATTAGTACACAGGGCAGGCAAACCTGGTGACTCCAGCTGGCTGATGTCCGAAATGACAAGCAGGTCAGTGAGTTTGTTTCTGTCGGAGTGCGGTGCGGTGTAAGTGCACGCTCAGCGGAGAGACATGTGTGTGGGTGGAGTACACACCAAAGCACCAAAAGGGCACACAGGCCTGTGTGATGCTGTATTTAAACAATGATACATTACAGATACACATGCATTGCAAAGATAAACCCAACACATACCGCCTCAAGAGGTGAAGGCATCAGTGCAAACGCATGCATGCGGGCACGCATAAACACATAGTGTGCAAGGTTGCATACACCTGCAATCAACAAGAAAACCCATCATGAAGCAATAAAGACACACATGCACACACACACACACACACACACACACACACACCCTCACAAACACAGACACAGACACACACAGAAACAGACGCACACACTCTCTCTCACACACACACACACACACACACACACACACACACACACACACACACACACACACACCCCCTCAAAGTTCTAGTGAGTAAATGATGCTTGAGCAGCCAAGACAGGACTCCGAGCTATGGGTGTAAAGACTTTATAAAGTCACAGTGACCCACGGTGCCACATGACAGCACTTACCCATAATTCAGTGCACTCACTCTTTTCCCAGAGCCCACCCAGAATTCCCACCCAAATATGTATGTGTGTATAGTGTGCAGTGATGAAGGAAGGATAAGACCTCAGTCAACCCGTTTTGCTCTTAAGCTACCCCAAATCCATAGAACATGATTTGCCTGAAGTGCAAACTTCTTTCAGAGTCCCATCCCTATGCCTTCCACACATAGTTGCAGTCATCCAACCGTAACCCTTAAGTAACCCTTGTTAGCCCTTGTTGTTGCATTACAAGGGTTACGCTTCATCTCTGTGCTCCATGTTTAAAAGATCCTCGATTCCCTTATGCAATTTGTGAAAGCCCAAGTTGAGATAATTACTCTTACTGTTGTGTCGTTTAGACACAGTTTACCTCATGGCCCAGCATTCTTTGAAGACGAAAGAAAAAGCAAAAAGCGATTGACTGCGTCGCTCTCACAGCGAGCCTATAGTCTATTGTTTATTATCAATCAGCCCCTACAGACTAGGTCATTCCTATTGTAGGAGGTGATAGTGAGAGGCAGGGGCCAGCCAAGGCAGTGAGGGAAGGAGAGATCGCTGAACCTGATGACACCATCTTCCTTCCACACATGGGACACAGCTGCCTCCAATCTGCGCTCCCAGTTTAGGGGCCCAGAATGTGGGTCAGAAGGATTCCCTGGAAGGAGGAAGCACCCCTCATGGTACCTGGTATTCGGTTCTATGATGTATCTCATCTTCATCAAAGAGTTCATTGCTAACATGTTCGATATCACTTGGGTTTAGGACAGTGCCATTTATGTGATCGCATTTCCTTCTCGCTATATGTATAGAACGTAGCTCTCTCCTCTTTCATCCGGATAATATCCGGACATAACTTAAACACAGAACAACCTATAGGTAAGCTCAAAGTTCAGAAATAGCGGGGCGGTATGTGTCACTTGTATACCACATGTATAAATCCAGTTTAGCCGTGATGTTATGGCATGTGAAGGCATGTTAAGCTGCATTCAATTGTTTTCTTTATTCAGAAAAGATTAGTCCGTTACAGAAGGATCTGCCCTCAAAAGGCTACATACCAAGAGGCAGGCCGTCAAACATCCATCTAAAGACCCCCCCTCTGACCAAAGTGCATTTCTAGCGACTACAAATGTGTTTCCCCCTGCGATTTAAGCGATTCACGCTGAGGTTCACGTCACACGGAGGGCTCCAGAGTAACAAAGCTTTACGGATGCTAAGGTGAACACACAGAAAGAGACACAGAGATCCTTTGTATGGTGTTCTGTGTTTATCTTACTTCCTTAATATGAGAAAAACTAAAACGAAAATAAATAGATTTGTGTGGGACAAAACGTAGGTGGAGTGCGATTGTATCCCTTCAGGATAATATTTAACACGGACGTACACAGTCATACACACACACACAGACACACACACACACACACACACACATACACACACAATCACACGCATAGACAAATACACATGCACACACAATCAAATGTCAAAGGTTTAGTCATTTATTTATTCGTTTTTGGTACCTGTAACTATATATTTCATTTTGTTTTTGTTTCTATTTAAAAGGGGATTTAAGCATTGTTTCTATATTGTTTAGATTGCATGCTTTATATTGGACTGTCAGCTTCCATTCTTGATTAATGGACAACTTATTTTATTCTAAATACAGTCAATGAAATCATTCAAGTCAGTCACTTTTGCGTTGGCCTACTTTTTCCTCTGCAAGACACCACAAACTACCACAAAACAACTACAAAAAAACATATTTTCTGTTAGTAAATTTGTCACCAATTGCAGTACAGATGTGAGAGTGTGTCAGCCAATATATGAAACAATTGGACAACTGAAACAACTGGTAACACGATTAATTTCTTATTATGCTTGAACCTCAAGGAAACCATGATAATCATTGATCTTAGCATGAAGAGTTTTATTAAATGTTCTACATGACATGTAAGCCGTTATTTGCATTAATTGAAACAATTCTACCCAAGATTGTCATGGTTTCCTGATTGCCAGAGGCCCGGAGTCTGCCGTTGATTACATCAGTGGCAGACCCCAATACACTTTGACCCCGTTGCCACCCAGGCGGTCCACAGAGGGAGAACTTGTCAAAGCTTTTGACCTCCCCGATACAGTGAACCCCCATGGCCCTTAGCAACCAAACACCCTGATGCTGTAATCTTATCATGATAAACAGTAGCTTGCGGGTGGGAGTGGAGTGGGAAGGTGGGTGTGGGTCACTCGGCACACACACAGGCTGCTGTCAGCCTGCCACTGGCCCACTAAACGACATGCATACCGACACCTTCCGTTCAGTTAAACTGCGGTAGCCAGTGTGTCGCCATGATAATGACCTGCGACGGGCCACTGGTTTCCTGGTGGACTATAAGGCCAATATAAAGAGCTTTATAGCATCGTGCATAGCAAGTGCTTAAAATCCCCAAACCCTTCTTTGATACCTTGAACTAACCGTATGTGATATATATGCTAAAATCGTCATCTTCTTGGGCAATACACAGGCCTTTGAAAGGTGAATATACCCGTCTGATCCGTACCAGTACATCGGTTCTAACCATTCACCTGTATATCTGCATTCATTGTCACTTCCTCTGCCTGACAATAATGCAGGTTGATATCTACCATCGCCTCTCTGATTA
>NC_140272.1:18654376-18666606 GCF_964030765.1 Micromesistius poutassou
AACAGAGAGCTGCAGTCAAGATGATCCCTCTGAATATAGCAGACAATTGTCAAATTAATCTTGGAAATTTGTCTCTGTAACTTGGGTTGTTGTTCTAGCGTGTTATTTTTTCAATATCACTTTTTTTATAATGATATTGTTCACGTGAATGAACATTATGCTGCCTTCTGACATGGCACATTCCTTGAATTGCTATGATAATGAATATGATATAAATGGTAATTTTCTTGACAAATAACATTTTGCCATGTTGTCTTTTGATTTATGTTTTTTTTATCTCTTGCCCAAGTTTGGGAAATATTTTATATTTTCCCCCTATTCCTGTGAAACGGTGAGATGTTTGGCCTCGGCGGCAGCATCAAAAGAGTGCTTATTTGTTTGACATATGGTCTGTTTCCTCATCATACCTCACGTCTTTGTAGGAGATGTCAAGGTCTGACCCTGTGGTGGGCACTGGATGGCATTGAGGCAAGGCAAACCTGTTTATTATTTTAAAAAGATTAATTGATCTGTCAACATGACCTGATCAAGTAAGGATCAAAGTGTGCGTGTGTCATTCGTCAGAGCATTGCGTCGGTATATGTTGTGAAACAGTAGTAAGTACACTACCATTTGTGGTCATGTTGTTCATATGTTGTTTGTCACGGAATAACGGCTCGCTCTCCAACTCAGGGGCCCAAACCTGAGGGATCCAAACCTTAAGGGCCTTAAGCATCTATCATAATGTGTCTTTATAACAAACATATATGCTTATACATATACATAATTTTATTCAGTCACTTCATTTTCACAACATTACATTTGAAGTGTTTCTAATTATTTCCCAATTTTGGAGGATTTAATGAACAGGGTTTCACTTCTACGTTGGCAGCCACCAAAAGGATTTCACGGGCATCCAAAGGACAGACCTGATCTTGAGAAAATATATTTGAAATGCAATGAATTCTCCTGGCCAGTGGATGACCTTTTGCAGACATTCTGAGCCTACTCATCTAGACGTTACCCTCATTCAAAGTCATGTCAGTTCGGGGGAATAGACAGTGGCGGAGCCAAAGGGGTGGCCGGGGTGGCACTGGCCACCCCTGGAACCCAATTGGCCACCCCAGGTGCCACCCCGCGTTCGACCCCCCCCGTCGACAATCGCGATCGCCCCCCGTTGACAATCGCGTTCCCCCCCCCCCCTCCAACAATTCAATATGGACCCCCCTATAAAAGCCTTGGCCACCCTCTTGCCACCCCTTGAAAAAAAGTCTGGCTCCGCCACTGGATGTGTTGTCAGAATTGGAATATGTAATTGGTAAAGTCCAATCTTCTGACCAGTGTAATTAAGTATTTTCTGAATAATACACAATGAGATGCAGAACTGCTTGGGATGCCTAGTAAGTTTCTCCACCAGCGAGTAGCGTTGAGATGCCCTGGTTAATCAGAAGTTGGCTGGCAGTGTTCCAATCTAATCAGATTCTAATCAGAGATCAACACTCTGCTAAACCCTATGCCCTCAGAGTCTTCCAAACCATCAACCATTGTGTATTGAAATTTGTGTTTGGCTGTTTTTTTTTGTTTTTTTTGAAGTGTTGAACTCAAAGCCTTTTAACTGAGTGGGCACACGGAAAAACATTGCCAAGTGTTATAACACAGGCCAGAGTAACTTTTACCTTTGGGTTTCTCAACAACGATCTTTGTTTTGGAGTGGGGCCAAGTGTCATTCACCTGAAATGTGTGTGGAGATGAACTCAAAATTGGAGTCATGTGTTGGTGTTTGGTGGTGCTGAGAGATGTGAACCAGTGAAAGATCAAAGAGATGGAAGATGGCACAAGAAAGAAAGAGATATCTCTGGGACCACGGATCTGTAAAGAAAAATGCAGACTCTCTAAAGGCAACAAATACTTATAACAACCATAATAATATAATAATAACCTTTCCATCTTTAAATTAATTCTCCCTTTCGTTTGAACGTACGGCTTCTTATGTTACACCAAGGTCATGAGAGGTGATCAGGTCATATACACAACACCACATTATATAAACATCGTCAAAATGACAATTAACAAGTTAATAAACAAACGAAAAATAAGAACAAATACACATTGTACATTCAAAATATGTCAACATGACAGGATTCTTTTTTTTTTTTTTTTTAAGTTAAAGGTCAGGGAAGAAACTTGACTATCGGACATCCCGATCAACATTAACAATTATCAATACATGCATTCATGAATAGGTATAGGCACTGTGACATTGACGACCAGAGTAGTTTTAAGCCATCACAAGAACTATTGTACATTCAATTATATATAGTATGAATTCATGCTTTCTGTCTTAGCTACTTGTTATTGTAGTTATGTTGTGACAATGTTCACTGTTCCCTTCAACCTTTTGCATTTTTTTTGGTAATTACCTAAACAAAGAGCAACACAAATGGGGTTTCAGGGTGACATTTATTTATTGAGTGACTATACATGGTGGTAAGCCTACTGCTAAAATAATTGTATGTTGTCACCAGTTGTGGCGGTGCGGGTGGGGTGGCGTGGGTCCAGAAGAGTTCCTTTAAAGTTTAGCCCCTGAAAGGGACGTTGTGGCCCATTCCTCTCACGCCATCTGCTGGAAAGGTAGGGCATGATGACCTCTATTCGGAGTTTGAAAGCACTTCCATGGCGTCCTCTTGAGGCCGTCTCACTTAAATAAATTATTATCCCGCCGTTAGGCTTTCCTCTTTCCTAACCCTTTCCTTTTTATTATTCTCTGCAAACTTTATTAGCTTGGAGTCCCGCGCTACCATCATTTGTTTCTTAATATTTAAGAGGTTAATTATTTTAGTTATTACTACAAGTTATTCTACTTTTTAAATATTATTTTTTAAATATCTCTTTAGGGCTGGAATTGACTTGCTGCAGACAACGCACACGTGTACGGATCACGGCTGCCATGCGTATCCTGCGACCGTTCGGTGGGTCGGTTGCGTACCTCGTCACAAGCGAACACGACGCGTCCGCAAGAAACAATACTGACAAGAAAGTTGGGGGGCGATCGAGAGAATAACACTCTTGATAACACTCTTTCGATGCATTTTTCTGCCGCCGTCTTAACAGTAGTAAAATTATCAGTTCTTCCTCTACCAGTGTCTCCGTGTTGTTTATTTACATCAGCACGCAATACACGTGCTTCTGCGTTGTGCTTTTGTTGCATACGCTAAACAGCCAGTCTAATCCAGCCCTTACGCTCTCTTAAACCACGTCAATTTTTAACCGTTATCTTTCGTTCAAACACTTAACAAATCAACACACATTGATCTAAAAATATATTTTGAAGATTAATACCGATTTTCAATATTGTTTATAGTTTTTTCCTGAATCAACTATCAATTAATTTCATGCGCACTTCGTATATTTTCAGTTGGTCTCTTCCGTTGAGGCTAGAGCGTTATGACGTCACCCGCTCTAGCCCACGGTAGCTATCACGAAAGCTAACCATTTCAGACGTCATGGAGCCTAACAACATCAATATTGAACCCAGAAACACAATGTTTATCTTAAAGGGTTACGGTATTTTTTGTTTCACAAATTATTAATCGATAGGGAATATGATTGTTATAAATCGGGCGATTGTGTGTGGGGACCCCCGTTAATATGGCCAGCTGCTTACATATCCGGTATACTTCCGGGAGAAGCTAAATGCTAACGTAAACGATCATTCACGTCGTGCTATCTCTACCCAAACGATATTTCATATGCAAGCTGAGTCTCCAACGGTACAAGCCTTATCATTTTGTGAGCTTTTCTCGATTAACTAGATGTGAACGAATAACGTCAATAACACTCTTTTCCTGAAGTGATTACACACACTTGACTAACACACACACACACACACACACACACACACACACACACACACACACACACACACACTTAGAGATTAGAGAAGACTATGGAGTATATCTTGACCCTAAAGATGAGCAGAGATGTGGGGAGTGGAATGCTTTACCGGTTGGTGACAGTAATTATGTTCACTTCAGGTATGAAACAGGTAATGCTGGATTTCTGCCATGTAACCTAAAGTATATGTCCAAAGATTTACACACGATTGACCAATTTCCACTCAGCAGCTCTTATGTGATAAGTAAACTGATTTAACCTGTTTCCACCCACTACGCAATGAAAAATAATCTTTGAGCCAATTGCATGTTGACACACACACACACACACACACACACACACACACACACACACAAACACACTGACTTGATTCATTCATTTCAAACTTCATCAGCTTTACAGCTCAGCTATTCTATATTTTATCTCAAATATATATATATATACACCATTTTTGAAATGGTGTGCATGTGTACATTGTTTACTCCATTTAGACTTTTGAACTCTTCAAATCTTTTCACTGGATTTAAGCTCTTAAACTCTGGCTTCATGAAAACATTTTCAACCTCACTTTGCATGTATGATGAGTATGATTAATAGCGCCTTCAGATCGCTGGGAATTATGGGGCAAACATTTTCGCGACGTCGGAAAGTTCTCGTGAACGACACCTCATGACACTCTGATGATTCTACTTTTTTTTTTCTACCTTTTGGCAACTGGGGCCAGATTTTGATAAGAGTTGCCCAGTTAGTGACGTAATGTTTACTAGTGACGCGCACATGAACATGGCAGAACATGAAAGTTTTACTCACTATAAAGAATCAACCATTATATCACATACTTGATTGACGTTGTAACCGTCTGTTGCCATCGACTTTGCACACGTCATCACTGACGAGGCGTCACGTTTTTACATGAACGACACAAAATATCCGTACTGCCCTTTGACTTAATGACATCACAAATCATTTGTGATGGGAGTATCCACCCAGATGCATGCTGGATAGATCAATCTACCAGCTTACCAAGTGGACTGTAGCTTATCTATCTAATCACACTCAAACCTGTTGGTAAAATAGGGCCTCTTTAAAACCAACATTCTCAACAATCATTGAAAATAATTTCTGTAATTTCAGTTGTTAAATTGTAGGTTGTCAAATGTCCATACTTTGTGACAAAAAAAAGATGACAGTGAGTGTTATGATCAGAAGGGTTTCATTTGTGTCTCAAATGTATCTTAAAAAAAACACCTTTAGTCTACAAACAACACTACAATCCCTTTACACATTAACACACACATCTTTAAACACACAAGTTTAAGTTTAAAGATCACATTTGATTTATATTTCTCAGTTCTATATGGCTTTTTCCATGACTAAAATAGTAACTCTGGTTATCTTCATCATCCAATCAGGAATATGTGACTTAGTATATGAGCGGACAAGTTTAAACCCCAATTTCTGGTACAGGGCTAGGCCAGCCGTTTGAGCGGTGGTGGTCACCAGGGTAACCTTGGACATCCCACGCTGCTTGCAGAAGTCCTGGACTGTCTGAACCATTCTGGATCCAAGGCCTGTCCGGCGTATCGCAGATGAGACAATCATTCTGAACAATTCGCCGTACCTCTCTGCACCGTTCTTCTTGGCCACCACAGCCACCATACCCACCACCTTCCCTTTGCCAACAGTCTCTGCCACCCAGAAGCAGTCGTCTGGCTGGGCCATGTAGCTCGCCTCTATGTCCTGCATGTTCGTCTGGAGCCCGTCTCTCAAATAGCCAGTAAACAACTTGTGGCAGCAGTAGTAGACTAGGCCCGCCCAGCCAGAAACAAGCACAAGGGCTCCTAAACCAGAGGCCAGGAGGTAGCCAGTGACACCTAGACCCAGGGAGATGCAAAGGTAGAGCGGGCTGCTCATAGCCCTTTTAAAACATGGCCAGATGTGTTCCTCTACGCCTTGGGAGAACAGGGACAGGACAGTCTCCTTGTCAGGTTCCTGGTACCTACGAATTGTTAACTGCATGTCTACAAGACGGAAGGAAATGACAAAGAAGTCAGATGTGTGAGAAATGACAGTATGGAACCATTTCGATACTACAATGCCCTATTAGGCCCAGTGGTAATCCTTATTTTGTGTGTTATAGTCAAAGGCAACAGATTAAGAATACAATAATAATATGCACAGAATTGTGCAATTATTAAACGAAATAGTTATATATACCACTACTTTTTAGTGGGTAGTAGCCTATAGACGTTGGTTAAAATAATACATGAACATGTCATGTCAGCAGTTGCATGTACATTCCAGTCGTATGCGTAGTAGGTCTAATACATCACAAATTGGCTCTGAACGTCATGCCAAGCCATGATGCAAAGGTCTACTTTTGTTGCACTACCAGCAGCAACATGTGTGCAGGCAAACGATCATTCAAACCAATGACATGATCTCACTGCAGAGTAAATAAGGTGTCACTTACCTTTCAATGGTCAGATTATGTGCACTCAGTTTATTCATCCAACCTGATGCAAGAGTCAAAGTATTGTATCTTCAATCTTAAAGAAGTTGACCTCACCTCAAAGACTTTCAAGGAGGAGGGATTCTTTAATTTCACACAATAAAGCCCCTTCCCAGAGAATCCCGTATGATGATCACATGAAGAAGTAGTTTGTTAATTACTAACCGTAGATGCTTCGTTCAAAGTGCAGAGTCCTGCCATTCAAGAGAAGCCTGAGTTAAAAGGTAATGCACTGACCACTTACTGCAGCCAACTCAGGTTTGGTTATTACTTCAGTGCAAGTGATAATAAAGTCTTATCTTTCAAACCTTGTCCTTCTCAACCTCTTGTATTTTGTTAAAGTGTGGGATGGAATACAACACTTGTAATCAGTTAGTCCCACTTTGCTGATCAGCTTCTTTTACATTTTACGAACAAGAGCTGACTCTTCTAACTTTAAAGGGTTCAAATAGGCCTCATGTCAGACGTTTAGTCGGGAACCAGGAAGACGCTGGACTAAAAGCCTTGACAAGCCCCACTGCTGGCCCTCCATAATCCCCTTGCCTAAGAGATGGCCAATCGGTCTCCCTGAAGTAGAGCTGCCCAGTGGGAGAGACACAGGGTCACCAGTCCCTGGAGAAGATGAACGGGGGGGCAACAGTGGGCCTGAGGGCACTGGTCATCGGTTTTATGTTGTGTTCGCTGTTGGCAAACATAAAAAAATGAAGCATACAGGAAAGCAATTTAGACAATTTAGACAAGCGCACATAAGACAAGGCATATTTGCGGAAACAATAACAAAACAACGTGTCATTTGATTATTAAGTTATAGAAATAGAAATATAGAAATGCAAATGCAATGTTTTATGTTTATTGAAAAAGGCACTCTGATAACCATCCACACCGGTTAAAATAGTCTTAGGACAGCACTCCTTACTGTCTTAGCATATACCACAACCATGAAAAGTGTATTCCTATGGCCACATGATGCGTGAAGGAGAATGATACAAATCAGGGTGCAGTTTCCGCACAGATAGAACGTAGAGCAAAGATGCAATTGGCAGGGTACTTTAACAACCAGCCCCATCCAGCTACACGGCTGACCACCCCCACCGTACTCTCTGTTCCTCTCTCTCCCGTTGTGTGTTCATCACAAACAGTATATCAGTAAATATAAGTATATTCTTTATTATACCAAATGTAACTCATTAATGAGCAAATAACATACAATGTCATCATATATGTTTTGCAACATAATATATTAGTAATTTTATGTCAGACAAATACAATTTGCTTTGTGGGAGTGTTCATTAACAAAAATACAATTTTTATAGGGTTCATAAACACATGACACTTGACGACAATACAAACCTTTGACACTAAATGCATACACGTGTATACAAGTGTAATGTTCATGAGACTGAACCATACATTAATATTTATAACATTTTAATCAAAAATTATATAAAGTGATATTTAACAAGATCAGCGTATGACATTTCTCAGTTCTATACAGACTTTTCCATGACTACAATAGTAACTCTAGTTATCTTCATCATCCAATCAGCGACATGTGTCTTAGTATATGAGCGGACAAGTTTAAACCCCAATTTCCGGTACAGGGCAATGGCAGCCGTTTGAGTGGAGGAGGTCTCCAAGGTAACCTTGGACATCCCACGCTGCTTGCAGAAGTCCAGGACTGTCTGAGTCATTCTGGATCCAAGGCCTGTCCGGCGTATCGCAGACGAGATGATCATTCTGAACAATTCGCCGTACCTCTCTGCACCGTTCTTCTTGGCCACCACAGCCACCATACCCACCACCTTCCCTGTGCCAACTGTCTCTGCCACCCAGAAGCAGTCGTCTGGCTGGGCCATGTAGCTCGCCGCTATGTCCTGCATGTCCGTCTGGAGCCTGCCCCGGACATAGTCAGCATACAACTTGTGGCAGCAGTAGTAGACTAGGCCCGCCCAGCAAGAAACAAGCACAAGGGCTCCTAAACCACCTGCCAGGAGGTAGCCAGTGACGCCTAGACCCAGGGAGATGCACAGGTAGAGTGGGCTGCTCATAGCATTATTAAAACTTGGCCAGATGTGTTCCTGTATGCCTTGGGAGAACAGGGACCAGACTGTCTCCTTGTCAGGTTCCTGGTACCTACGAATTGCCAACTGCATGTCTACGAGAGGGAAGGAAATTTTAAATAAAATATTTGTGAGAAATAATGGTATGGAACCCTTTAAATGTTACAATGCCCAATTAGGCTCAATGGTAATCTTTTATTTTGTGTGTTACATAAGTCAAAGGCAATATATGAATGACATGCATAGAATAATGATTCAATTAAATATATAAACAAAGTAGGCTAGAATACATTCGTAAAACAAAACATGGAATGGGTTTGGGTTTCTGTCGCGAATTTGCATCAAAGGAATACATGTACAGGTGTAATAGGCCTACAACTGAAGATGATTACACAAGATCTACTTTTGTTGCGCAACCAGGAACAAAAAGTGTGCAGGCCAATGATCATTCGAACCAATAACATAATTTCACCGCAAAATAAAACAAAAGGCATTACTCACTTTTAAATTGTCTGAAATACTCACTCACGATAGGGTTGCCCTATTATTTCAACTATGCGCAAGAAGTTAACTTCATAGAATAACGGAGTGGTTTTCTGCTGAATCCAAACCCCTTTTACAAAAAGTAAACCCACAGCACTGAAAATCACGGAGCGGTCACATGAGCTATTCCAGCCTACTATGGCCGTGTCCCAATTCAGGGGTTGCATCCTTCGAAGGACGCATTTAAAGACCGCATACGTCACAGCGGCGCGTCAAGTGCTGTCCCATTTCGAAGGGTTCTTCGAATGCGGCCGACTCGAGATATGCAACTTCGGTGGCCGATGTTCAAAGTGCAGAACAAATGAACCTGTATCCAAACATGGGGGCGCAGAGCTATTAATTAATAACACCGACGTATCGTATACTCCGTTTATGTCGAGATTATAACGAATGCATGGATGATCCGCCGACCCCCAACCACCCCATTCTTCTCTCTAAACAAGCCACTCCCACTTGCCACTTTGACTGAAGGATTCTGGTTGAAACAAGATTTTCTTACACTATTATTTAATAGTAATTCGTCAAATTTCACAGAGGGCCTAACAATTGCTTTATGGGAGATTAACAGGAGTGGTCTTTCAAAGAGACATGATGTATTTGCTAATGATCTTTTTTAGTTTCACTGCAAGCAGCAGGGACGTAATAATAATAATAATATGTAATAGGAATGTAATACAATACACTATTAAACAATATTTATAATAATGCAACATTTATGAAAAGGGTTAGGGTTTCAGACTTGACTTTCGCGGGTGCGGGTAAACGTTTCCATGGTAACAGCGAGCTTCACCAATCAAAGATGTTGTCTTTACACTTTAGGATTATGGGCAGTACCCATGAACCTCTCCACCGGTCTGTCACTCTCGGGGGTGAAGGGGCATTACAAGGGTCCTTGTGTTCCTTGCCCCCATGCACTGGCACACTTCAGCGAACACCAGCGGCGGTGCCTCGAAGTTCCGCCCCTGATCGCTGGGAATCGCCCTGATCGCCCTGATCGCTCACACACAAGCCGCTCGGCTCTGGTAACAGCACTCTGGCTGGGGCACCGCGTACGTACCCTCTGGCCGTTTGTGGTGGGGAACGGACCCAGGATGTCCCCACCAAACCGTGGACTGCCTGTTGCACCCGTTGGCGCCGGTCCTTGGGCACCAGTAGCTGCCACACACTTCTCTTCCAGCCTGGCGCCACGCCAGACCAGGTACAACACAGGGCCAAGTATGGAAGAAAATTGACCTTACATTATTATGCTAACATATACTTTTCATCTGGCCTATATGCTATATAAATATAATAATGATGAAGAAAAGCTTAAGAAGACAGGTCACCACTCCTCTCTAACTGGGGCCTGGAGGGGTGCCATAAGGTCCGTTGATTAACTTATCTGTGTTTACCCACTGACATAGAGGTCAAGGATCAGGGTGACCTGAGGCTAGTCTAGGGGCAAGGACAAGCCGGACACCCCATTCTTGTCGTAAAACTGTTGCTGAATCATTCGCAAAAATTCCTGGGAGGCAGGATGCGGGCCAGGCGGGAAACTAGAAAAACAATAGATTGTGAAACTAGTTAAACATGGTGTGTGCAGGAGATATCGTAAATAACAACATCCTTGATGGACAGAAAGGGAGATATAAGGAGGGGCCCGTGACTAGCTCTCCAGTTCTTTGTCAAACCAACTCGGCTTTGCTCTTACTTGTTCGCGAGTAAAAATAAAGTCTTTTGTCATTCTTGCTCCGGTCTCCTCGAACTCTCTTATTTAAGTTATAGTGTTAAATGCGGTTTATCTACCACACAAGGTGGCCCACTTAGAAAGGCCTTGCTCCCTATACTCACAAGGCAGAGACAGCTTTGCCAGGAGCGATTGTCAACCAACCGACCCCCCCCACCCACCCTGGCCGGGTAGGGGGGTCACCGTCCTGTGCTGCCTGCCACTTCTGGTCATCCTTCACTTGGGTCGACTCGTCCCGTGGCCGCCCCCCCCCCCCCCCCCCCCTGGAGAGTCGCTCGTCTCGGTGCTGACAGTGTCTGCAGTCCTCGCAGGGACATGGGGATAGGACGTCCGCCTGACTGAAGGACTACAGTGGTTTATTTGATCGGAGGTTAGATCTGTGTGGTCTGAAATGAAATATGTAAAAGTCCAATATCGTGACCAGTGTAATAAAGTATTTTTTGGAATAATGCACAATGAAATACATAGCTGCTTCAGATACATAGTAAGTTTCTCCGCCATTGAGAAGTGGCCCTGATTAATCAGAAATGAGCTGGTAGTGTTCCAAAAGAGCAACCTTCCAGTTTGCCTCTCCAGAATCGGCTCGACACTCTTTGCCATTGTGATTATACTTGCCCTTCACGGCGTTTGTCTTACCACCAAATGATGCTCAAGTTCGATTTTTGGTCTGCGCATGTTGCTCATCACAAAAATGAGACGTGAGATGAAAAATAGTTTAAAAAGTGTTAGGACTGCTGTTACACATTCATATGTCGACACGTGTGTAGCTTAGGGGGTGTGAGGGGAAATGAGAGTAAGTCAGGCCATTTGAAACCCCTAGACTCTGTGGGTAGAATGGGGATCAGAGCTGGCCGTACAGTGAACTGCCTTACTTACGGACCTGCTGTTAGTTAACATGCAGTGTGTTCCACTTACATGTCATGTGTAAGATTAGTTAGTTCATTATTATACAAATTGAATAAAACGACCAACAATATAGTTCAGTGGTTCTCAAATGGGGTTTGTGTACTTCTAAGGGGGTTTGGAGTACTAGACTCTCATAAATGTCTGTTTCAGGAGGAATAGATTAAATGGGATTCACCTCTACGTGCTCGGACCCTCCCCTGGCTTCTTCTTGCCACATTTTATGTCTATATGCTAGTATTTGCTAAACTCATGAATCTCCCTCCACTGTGCAATCCTTAACAATGCCAACAGCCAACTCTATGAAAGCTTTATTGGCAGGTGGACCAGGTGAATGAGGAGCTGAATGGGTGATTGTTGCGGATGATGCAAATTAATTTGCCCGATGCTTTACTTACACCACATGCTTCATCAGTATCTCATTGGACCACACATGTGTAGTGCTAACACCTGTCCCGAATAGCTTCTTCTTGTACACATAGAGAGGTCAACACAATACCATATACAGTTTTATGGGTTGGAGATAAGTCAGACCCTACGAGCATGGCCTGTTTGCCATTCAGTCCAGGTCAAGGCAGACCGAAGGTTTACCTAGGTGAATTCAAACATGTAT
>NC_140272.1:18666806-18701806 GCF_964030765.1 Micromesistius poutassou
CTTGACCAGATAAAATGAGACGGAGAGGTACTAAAGTCTATCAGCACGAGGGCCTCGGATTTATTGAGTAAAGTAGCAAAGGTAATACAGATTCATAAAGCGTGAGAGATCGAATATTCTACGTCCCCTAACAGCGCTGAGGTCGTCCGGAGCTTCGCCTCCGAGGAGGTTCTGCCTCGGAAGAGCTCCCGTGATTTGGTGCACGAGAAACTTATAGTATCTTTGGGTTATCGAGGGCTCTCTTGTCCCTGAGCCTCCGGGTTGTGTTGTCTTTCTGTGTGATATGTGTGTCCTTGCCGTCCGGCTGTGGCAGAGTGTTCTCCGCAGACTGATAGGGGGGCTCGAGGGTCATCTTCACCCTCTTGAATGTGTGGTATGTTGTGTTTATTAGATTTGGGCCCAGAGTTGACTATATTCATAATGTAATGTCCATTTAGGTTATTTTTGCCCATCATATCCCCCTCAAGTCGTCGTCAGACGACTTTCACTTAAAAATAACGACAAACTCAACCATACAAAATAAAAAATAAAAAATAAAAACAGCTGTCCCCCTCAACCCGTCGCTAGACGGCTTCACTTACTAGGGACACGAGGGGTTGGACCTCAGCGCTTGACGTATCATTGTAGCATCATCAATAACATCAGAAAGACGACAAACTTGACCATAAAAATAAGCAACCATGAGCATGGGATCCTAATATCTCGCTTGGCCGGGTGTATGGGGAACCACGTGGGAGAAACGCTACTCATGCTTCGGACATGAGTATGCCATACACACCCCTCCTAGGGGGTGGCATCCACCCCGGCCTTACATTGCAGTATCCCTTTGCACAATGACACGGAAGGCAAGGTCAAAACAGAACATGTGATTAAGCAAGAAATTGAGATTATGGAATTAAACCAAAACAATTAAGGAAATCAAAATACAAATCTTTTTTTTTTTTTTTTCCAAGTCTAAAGTTAAAGTTATTAAAAGGATAAATCGAGTCAAAGTCATTAAAATCGAAAGATAAATCAAATCAATCCCTCCTAGCGGCCCGGTGGGGCACACAAACAAACCAACAGCAGAATACGAGGCTATATATCATCACGTATTCTCCTTTCAGCACCTTCAGCTATAGAAAAATAAGATAGAAGCAAGCGGGAATATCCTTCATTAGCCCCTGCCAGGGATGCACATGGGAGTATGGGCGGTAGCACCCCCATACTAATTAAAAAGACCCGTTTATTCAATGGCCCTGGCAGGGCGTTATCCTGGTGAGCATGAGCAATACAGCGGGGAATATTATTGCAAAAAATGGCATTCTACCTTAACCGGGTTATAGGCTATACAGCAATTGAAGCAAATACAGCCAGGGGTGCCCTCAAGCCCTAAAGGAACGGGCCGCAGCCCCTGGTACCGGAACGCAGATCCCTGGTCCGAGTGGCGTGGCTGCATCAGGTGGGAGGAGGGGGCGGTACTGTAGCCGGGGACGGGAAGTGGGGCCACCCTCCTGGAGAGGTTACTAGCACTTCACAGGTAGGGGGAGGGGGTGGGGCGGGGACTGGGAATGGGGAATGCCCACCTGGAGAGGTTACTAGCACTTCACAGGTAGGGGGAGGGGCGGGGACGTGAAGCTGTGGGTAGGGGAGGTCGTACCCATAGCCAAGGGTCGCGGTTCCCAGGTGTCCTTCTTGACCAACCTGGTCAAACTGGTCAGGGAAATCCATCAGGGGCATGAGGGGCACCGCTTCGGAGTAGGGAGGGGGTCGGTGTCTCTCCTTCTCGAGGGCCTGTAACCCTGCCAGTGCTCTGGACACCGACCCCTCTGGAGTTTGGTTTCATCCTTGCTCTGGATTCATCCTTGGGCCAGTGGGATCTGCCAAAACATTCTCAAATTCTCGTGCATACATTTTATCTAGTACATTTCTTTAACCTTCAACTTCTCTACTTGTCTCTGCTCCTTCAAACAACTTTTCCTAATAACTTTCAAACCTTTCAGATATACTTTACGAAACTTCCACACAATCTATACACAGTCCTAGTTACACATTAGATCTCAACTCTTGTGATATGCATGGATTCTGTGTCTAGTGTGATATTTTCCGTAGACTGCTCTTCTCTCTATCCGGGGCTGTGTTATCTGCCAAAACCCATAGAGGGTCAGGAGGAGGCTCGCCAGCTTCAGCATTATTATGTGGCTGTTGCTCTTGTTGGGGACCACAATGGAAATAAGACTGGGACTTTTGTGTTCCAATCCTCAATTGTATTCTTTTGTCTTTTCATGGGTGTCTGTAAGTGTGTGTCAATACAACAAAACAAATCAAATCAAAATCAAATCCTAGCTCGGCTGGTCGGCTCCGGGCGTCTCTGCATGTGGCTCCTCCTCACGCTCTGGAACTTGTGTTTCTATTGTTGGAATATAAACTCATGTACAGCAGTTAGTGGTCAAACATATTTTCTCAATTATATTTCTTATTGCTCTAATGGAGGTCCCTTATGGGGCCTTGAATAATAGGTGAAGGCATGGGTCGACCCGTAAGCATTTCATGCGGGGTCAGATGCATCATTCTATTAGCATGCATGTGATACCTCATTAGTGCTAGTGCATCTACACAAGTCAATTAAGTCAAAAGTTTGTTTACAGTATCCACACTTTTCTCTAATTTTTCACAAATTCCCTCCTTGCTTATTCAATGATAAGCAAACCCAAAAATGTCATCAACTTTGAAGTCCCTAACCTTAACAACCTTTAAATGAAACCAATCTAGTGGGAAGGGAAATCAAAGCCAGTATATCCAAAACCAAAGGTCAATATTAGTGGGGTTTACCATCAGCCGCCCGAAACCCAACTGTTCCCGAAATTAACAAAGTTATGCACTAAACCGAAAACGTAACTTGAGTTAGTATATACCATTTTATAAACGAAAACGCAACATGTCTCATTCTAAGTCCACCACTTCCGCTGCCTGAGCCAACATATCTGACTCCTGTTCCTCCTCCACCTTTCACCCCACCCGGCTCTTCCTATGATGGTTGCAGCTCGTCACTTCCCGATCGAATGAGTCAATGCTCACAGTGACTCTGCCAAGTAATCGTGACTGTGCCTGCCTTAGGTTGTCCCTGGTTTCAAGGTGGGATCTTACCCGTCGTTGGCTAACCAGCCTTCCATACTGGCTTACTGCAGGATGCCGTGCCTGGGATACAATAAATTTCCACCCATTAGGTGGAATAGATCGCAAAGTGGAGGGATGGAGACAGAGTCCTCAGCCCCAGCTACTCATGCAGCCAAGTGTGTATAATGGAGACACATCAGGGCGGTTACCCTATGTGTGTATTTGGGCGGATGATGGAGCCAATCAGAAAGTAACTTCCTGTTGGAGTGAGAAGTAAAATGTTATCAAATGTTAACATGTTATGAAGGCGCAACAGCAGTATTAGTGGCATTTGAAAGGTAAACCCATTACTTCCGAATGTAAATTGAGAACCTAGCTTGTACATTAGATCTCTTCCCAGCAGATGTAGTGCTAATCCATCCAATCCATAATCAATCTAATTGTCCTACTTGTACAGGTTTTCAAGATTAAGTTTTATTTTATGTATTTTATTCATTCTTATCCTTATAATATCCATATTTTTTTCAATTATCCTTTCCAGTGTAAATAATAACATTAACTTTCAAGCATGACACCTATTGTTTATCCGTATTCTTTTAGGTTAAATCACTTGGTTAATAACAACACTCTTAACTTCAATTGCAGTAACATTATTATTTTGTATGACTGATATGTATTCCCTTTTAGCCATAATGTGAATATCAGAACATCTTTTACAATTTAGTTGACACAAATGTAATTGTAATTAGTTATAGTAAAGACCATTTCCTTCTTAACTCTATTGTTTCATCTGAAATATGCTTTCAGAACCACCTTGTGTGTTCCAACACTCTGCGCAGGGGAGTAACCTCCCTTATCTCAGTGGCCCTGATGAGGCCTACTACCCGGCCTTTCTCTGTCTAGATTATGATCAATTTTAATATAATGTCTATTATTACCGTAATCCCTCAGGAATTTTTAATTTTTCTATTTGTGCTGTCTTTTTTGTACTTAAACCTTGTCAGGTCTGTTGAACTGTGCATTGACTCCGCCGTCCCGAGTCCTTTTAGGGCGGGTCCTTCTGCTCAGATTGGTGAGAGAGGATTTTCCCTGAACTCTTAAAAAGAGTCCCCAGCGCTGGTTGACCCCTGGACTTCTGTGGACACGCGGTGTGCATGCTATGGACAACTTTAAATGCTAATTGTTCATGTTATGGAGTATAGATGATAACCTCTGAATCTCTCTGTCTGTCTCCCTGTGACTCCCACACAGGCTGCATTCCCCCTCTTATCTCTACTGTCCTCGCGACCTTCTACAAATGGGGGACTACAAATATGGCGGACGGGGAAAGACGGGGGGGGGGGGGGGGGGGGGGGGACTACAAATATGGCGGACGGGGAAACTACAAATATGGCGGACGGGGCGGACGGGGAAACTACAAATATGGCGGACGGGGAAACTACAAATATGGCGGACGGGGAAACTACAAATATGGCGGACAGGGAACTACAAATATGGCGGACAGGGGAACTACAAATATGGCGGACAGGGAACTACAAATATGGCGGACGGGGAAACTACATAAATGGCGGGGGGGGGGGGGGGGGGGGGGGTGGCGCGTAAGCGAGCAAGCGTTGCGCGCAGAGCAGGGGGTTATTCGCACAAGAAATTTTCCTTTGCAAACCAGGCCGCACAATATGATTAACAGTTTGACACGTAGGACTCAAAGCAACGTCTTATCCCGACCAATAGTATCTTTTCTGGTAGTGCCCTCTGTTATGCACCACCCAGACGCTATCCCCTACGTTCTTGATTATACCCACAGTTCCCAACTGTGTCTCGGGTCCATGACCCCCAGTCCAACACACTCACACGGGCCCTCACACACAGTCACACACACACACACACACGCACCACACACACCCCCGCACGCATGCACACACACACGCTCGCTCTCAGTCTCTCCTGTGCACGCTCCCACATTCTCACGCCTCTCGCCTCTCGCTCTCTCGCCTCCTTCTCTAGCGCACACGTGGACACTGTCGGCGGCCATTCCTATTTACCATGCGGCGAGCCTTATCTAATAGATCTCATCTTGGCCATCGAGAGTATTGTATCACTATGCTCGATTATTACAGGCCCTACTCCGACCATCGAGAGTATTGTATCACCATGCTCGATTATTACAGGCCCTACTGAGTCATCTCCTCCGGGTCCCTTATAATGCCCGGGTATTTCCTCTAGGTCTCCCCGAGCCTAGGCATCTTTTCCTCTGGGTCTCTCTCATAGCCCAGGTATTTCCTCCGGGTCCCTTATAATGCCCGGGTATTTCCTCTAGGTCTCCCCGAGCCTAGGCATCTTTTCCTCTGGGTCTCTCCCAGAGCCCAGGCATCCTTATCTTCTCATCTTGGCCATCGAGAGTATTGTATCACCATGCTCGATTACTATAGACCCTAATCCGACCATCGAGAGTATTGTATCACTATGCTCGATCATTATAGGTCCTAGGCCTCGAGGGTATTATTTCACCATGCAGCGAGCAGTATTCGTGCGTCACGCGTTTAGGGTCAATCGGGTTTTTACAGGTTAACTCTACGTTGCACTCAGCCTTATCCCCGCGGGATGCCCCCCGTAGAAAACCGTCCCGTCAGTCTCATCTCCTAATGTGGTTCCTATATAACTATGCAGAATTCGGATTTTATCAACGGGTTCTGCCTACCTTTTGCTTGGGCGCCCGAGGTGAGACTGCCGGGATCGGTGGTGCTCCGGGGTCCCGGGGCGTGCCCCTCTCCGTCCTCAGTCGTTTTCCCAGTAGTAGTAAAATCACGTCGGGGTCACCAATTTGTTGGGAAAAACAGTCTGCCTAGTTACTTGACCAGATAAAATGAGACGGAGAGGTACTAAAGTCTATCAGCACGAGGGCCTCGGATTTATTGAGTAAAGTAGCAAAGGTAATACAGATTCATAAAGCGTGAGAGATCGAATATTCTACGTCCCCTAACAGCGCTGAGGTCGTCCGGAGCTTCGCCTCCGAGGAGGTTCTGCCTCGGAAGAGCTCCCGTGATTTGGTGCACGAGAAACTTATAGTATCTTTGGGTTATCGAGGGCTCTCTTGTCCCTGAGCCTCCGGGTTGTGTTGTCTTTCTGTGTGATATGTGTGTCCTTGCCGTCCGGCTGTGGCAGAGTGTTCTCCGCAGACTGATAGGGGGGCTCGAGGGTCATCTTCACCCTCTTGAATGTGTGGTATGTTGTGTTTATTAGATTTGGGCCCAGAGTTGACTATATTCATAATGTAATGTCCATTTAGGTTATTTTTGCCCATCACATTACATAAAGGCAAGCACTTAATGAACTAAACAATGCATGCATTAAACATAGCCACATTTGGGTATGTCAGCCGTTCTCACTAACAGCATTTGAGTTTTGGGAAACTTTGAATCACGTTTTGCAAGACTGGTCTAATAATGCTGCGAGTAACGACGACCAACACACATCAAAAGCCTTATTTTACAGATAGGCTACAACCGACAGTAGTCTTGTTGTCGAGGGACGGGTGACCATCTTCAAAGCCCTGAGGAACCGAGTGGTGAGGAAGGTGCGACGATCTTCTCACCCTCGCCGTCTTGGAGGTCCGTTGTGAAGTACCGACCAACAGGTTAACATCAGGGTGACACTCCGCAATGACCTCAATAAAATGGCCGTTATTTCACACCTATCACACCTTATCCCCCCCGCGAACTGGGACACTTTTCACCACGGGCCCTTGTTGTTGTTGCTATGCCACTGTTATTCATTTCCTCCAATGCAGCTCCTTGTGGCCCGGTCAAAAGACTTGCATGAAGAATCAATCTCTTGCTTTGATCTTCTTGTCATTGTGGGGTCTAGAGACCCCGTCCAGCCTGGACGGGGTCTCTATAGAGGACGCAGAGTGCGCCACCTGCTGGTGGCTTCGGGTTCAAGCCATATTAAACTTGTGGCCCTACGCGTTCATGCGATTCATGAAGCAGTCCTATCCGAATTGGTTAGGGCCGTCTCTAGTGGACTAATGAAACCGAATGAATGGAGGTCCTCGATAGGCTGTAGTTTGTGTTCCCACGCAGTTTCATACTGAGCAATAGGCAGTAGGTAGGCCAACTGTTCATGTTAATTATTAAAATACAAAGATAGATGGCCTATAACCCTATATACACACACATCACATTGACAACAGTATTCCTTTTTAATAGTCTTCCGAGTTGGAACAATGTGAGAAATTTTAACAATATACACAGAGTAATTTATTTCACATCTCATCATTATTATTTGAAATATACCATGAAGTAACACCAAGCCGAACAGGAACGTAAAGTCTTTTGAAAATGGTCGTAAAAAAAAGAGGAGTTGCAGGAATCCAACAGAAAAATACCAAGATGAATGACAATCTAAGCCCCGCCCCTTTCTCCATGACGACCGCCGAGACCAATGACGCCATGCAGCTGCCACCTATACCAAAGTTGGGTTTGGCGGGCTCTGTTGATGATTGGTCCATGCACGCTATGCAGCACCACCGCATTGGTCCAGGAGGTTTGGGCGAAAAGGAAGGTGCTTTCTGTGTATATATTCACGAAGACACACGCGCACACTAAAGCAGCAGGTCTTCCGCCGAATCCCCCCCGCAACGGCACGATCGTGACTCAGCCCGGCGCATCTCTAGGACAGGAAGGAAGGAAGGGACAGGTCAGGTCAGTAACCCGACGTCACGTCGTTGACCAACTCTTCTGGCCCTTTATCGTTGCCACGGTTGTTCATTGTGGTGGATTGTACAGTCGGATTTACAAATCAAACGACACTCGAGCACTACTAGTTACTGTTAAATACTAAATCTCTTATCTCTGAGGTCAACATAGGTTGCCTCTGCCTCGGTTTAAGAAACCCTCCAATGATTAAACTCACTGCTAAAAAAAGTAATGAATACATTGCAAAGTGCTTGAAAAACACTATAAAAACACTATAAAAACTGTGTCCAAGAACACAATTCCTAAGCAGCATCTGACCACATAGAACACATTCTCAGTGCCATTCTATTCAATGCAAGTCAGCTCTATTGTTTCCACCCATAAGCTGAATCTAACAGTGCAGAGCCAGCTCCTAAACCCTTGCTCTTAAGTACGTGAGTGGCAGCAGCAGCACAGGGTTAAACACACGGTAAAAATGTGTGTGGGGGAATGGCCTGTTGGGGTATCAGGACCTCCCTCCCCGTCTCCCTCCCCCCCCCCCCCCCTCCTCCTCTCACCATTTCTTGTTCCGAGGCTTGAGCTCCTCGGCCGCGTTCCGCAGGAAGATGTAGTTCTTTTTCTGGGGGTTGTAATATTCGTGGCCCTGGGGTGGGGGGGGGGGGGGGGGGGGTTGGAAGACACAGAGATGCAACAGTAAGGAACCACGCGTCAACAGACTCACCTCGTCTCTGCAGTTAAATCCACACTCTTGTTTGAAGAGGTGTCTGAGTAATGCAACCTATTCTAAATAAAAAGGTTGCGAAAACACATCTTAAAAGGGGTAGTTTGGGATTTTGGACATCGGACCTAATTTCCAAGTGAGCCAGTGTGTTATTTATCATTGGAGACTGTTTTCAACACTTTTCATTCAGTCCTTCTAGTTGCAGAAATCGCTGGTGCTAGGCTAGCGCAAGTCGACGGGGATCTGCTAGCCTGTCAAAAAAGTTTTTTTACCCACTCCACAGTACAACCGAGGCAAATCAATTATAACACCAGACTATCCAGGTAAATGTCTGTTGATAGAATAATGTTAGAAATAAAACTATCCTTGTATCGCAATGATCGCATTACATTTTGAGAGGACTACTTTTCTCAGCAGTGGCGGAATTTCCCTTTGCTCCGGTGTAGCAACCAATTCACTACAGCAGAAGGGTAAACAGAGAAGCGCACTCCAGGTAATATCAGTCCGCCGCTGCCGTAGCCTGCTTCCAACTACAGGGATTATAAACTAAATGCAATGCGATGCAAGGGTAGTTTTATTTCTAACATTATTTGTGTATAATAACATTATTAGACATTTACATCGACAGTCTGGCATAATGACTTGCGCTAGCCTAGCATCAGCGCTCTCTGCAAATAGGACTGAATGAAAAGTGTTGAAAACGGTCTTCAATGATAAATAACACACAGGTATGTATTTATAAAAATATATACAACATTCAAATAACTACTTTCATAAACATTTACGATCCGATTGTTCCTTTTACATGTGATCTACGGCGTGAGCCCCGGTCGCTGCCCCTCACCTTGGACCAGTCGTAGCTGGAGGCGTAGGCGAAGATGTTGCCGTTGCTGTTGAAGGCGCAGGCGTGTGATGGGCTGGTCCAGCTGCTCCGACGTCTTCAGCTTGGTGCGCGCGTCTTTGTCCCAGAAGCTGAACCGGCCGTCCGAGCCCACGGTGGACAGCGTGCCGTGGACCGGGTGGAAGGAGATGGCGTTCACCTGAGACCGGGAGGAGGGGGGAAGTCGGGTGTTAAAAGGTTTTTTTTGTGGAATGGGCTTTTGCGCAAATAAAAAAACTGAATCTGTAACCAATGGAACTGGTGTTCCCTTTTCCCGGACATTATAACTGGAATTATTAGATTATAATTTTTTTCATTAATACACAGGATCAGATGTTATAATCCCTTGTGCCAAAATCCAAGGAAAACATATATTCAGAAGCCCCCGTCCAAACCAACCTTACAAGCACGCTGGCTACCAAACTACCAACCAAAGGTGAAAAACATGAGACAACTAGCCCAACTAACAGCAATAAATACAGCAGTAAGCAGTACGCAGTATATCATTTGGGTTATCAAAAAAAAAAGGTACAATGTACCTATCCTATGGCTATCACAGCCTAAGAAGCCTAAGAAATTAGGTTTGACTTTTTTTTTACTATCATACAATAGCTGGTTAGGTCTCCATTATCCAAAGCGACTTAAAACATTTGGACTATTTCAGATCAATGTCATGTGGATGGCAGGTCGACAGAGATCGCGATTAGATCCCAGAAACTTTCAGCGGAGACTCAGGCGCCCCTAGCCACTGGAGGATCCTGCCCGACATATCCCAGAGCGTCAGACTTACAGCATAGATGTCCTGCGGCGTGGCTGTGTTTGTTCCGTTGGACCTGTGGCACTTGAAGGTGAAGTTGTCTTTGGCCCTGAGCAAAAAGAGGAAAAACACAAAAAAAACATGATCGCATAATATAACGACTGGAACGCCACACAGTACACAACACATGGCTCACACAGTACATAACACATGGCTCGCTGGCAGACCTGGCCGCCGTGGACGTCGTTCGTAGGATGGGTGAACACTGGAGCTGTGGTCGAAATCGTTCCCTATTCCCTCACTCACTACTCCCTATGTAGTGTTTAGGATATAGGGAACTATATAGGGAACGAACGAACGACAATTCGGACACTACGCTGAACATTTCTGAACGTCATTTGTGTCAGTAAATGCGCCCGCATTGCATTGTGGTATACGGGAGTAACATGTAGGGAACATCGTATGTTCACTCAAATTTTGGGTATTTTATAGTCCCACTATATAGTGAATGAAATTAACCACTGAGAATTCGAACAACACTACAAAATGGCGAGCACCCTATATAGTGCGCTATATCCGTGACAGGGAACGATTTCCAACACAGCTTGGGTTAACACTTACGGGTTGGGGGGGTTGATGTAATGAATAGCCACGCGGCCCTCGATGCTTCCCAGGGCGAAGCCTGTGGGTTTGTTCTGCTTGTCTTTGAATATGGCCACACAGCGGTGCTGCAAGAGAACAATCACTACGTTTACATCGGACCACGCTATACGTTCACACCGGACACCGTGGCATGATTGAGGCCGAAAAAAATCGGTTTAATCGTGCTCTGAGTAGGACGTTTGCAACTGATGACTGCATTAAGGAGAGTAAAAACAAACTTTATTTGTCCACTGCAAAAGTACAAGCACTTCACAACGAAATATGATCTCTGCCCACTACTAGGTCTACTCCTAGAGTACAGTGCAGGCTTTAAAAAGGGCCTGCCTTTGTAAAGCTCCTGGTCTTAAAGTTATGAGGTGAGCTTCCTGTAGTGCCTGTACCTGATGCTTGAGGGGAGAGTCTATCCTCCTGAACTCCGAGGGCTGGTTCTCCAGCTGGTATACTATGAGCCCCCTGTCCGCTGTAGCCAACACAGCCATCGGGTAGACCTGCAGAGACAACCAAAACACTCACATCCAGGCATCTTTGTGGATCCCCGGGGGAATGGTTGGCGTTCTAATTGCTCAGGTCATTGAGGGGAATAGAATAAATAGATATAAAGTAAATATGTTGTATTTTTTGTCAGTTCTGTGAGCAAAAACTATAAAAGAAACACTGTGAGGATTATAATTATGCAAAAAGTATACAAAAAGACACAATTTGCATATAGAAATGTACGATAAGCATGCATGAACAGAGAAGATACGGAGTAAGTACACACAGCATACGGTTCCACTCTGCATAACAACAAGAGCACCTGAACAGCTGTTGTGCCATCAGAAGTATTTCGATGACTTACCACGTCAGCACAGTAGCATCTCTCGGTCATGGGCAGAGACAGCATGGGGTTGGGGGAGCGCGTGTCCCAGAACTAGCGGGCCAAAGAGGACAGACACGGCTATTTTTATATTTTGTACTTTGCATTTAAATGACTTTTGTAGCTTGAAGCTTTTTTTCCAAGGATGCAACTGTAGACGTCGATGAGTTATAATATTAGGAGGTTCTGGTTAGGTGATGTCCCGTCTAGAGAATAGATGGATGAAAGGATATAGCTTAAGTCGTACCTTCAGTGTTTTGTCCCAGCTGCCGGTCATGATACAGCTGTAGTTTGGCGCTTTTACCCAGTGGATCGATTTGATTGGCCCATCATGCTAAAGTGTGAAAGAAAGGGTACATTTGAACTCAGAATATGTAGACCATTACAACATAAAAAAACAAAACAACAACAACTTGTTTCCTGTTTGTTTTATGGAGATAAGAGAAACTCGGTTGAGAGGGTAGACGAAGCTTTCAGAAGTTGATTTTAATACATGCATTGTACTGTGGCCAGTTGAGTGTTGGTGTTAAACATTTACACCTTTTCTCAGAACGTTGTATTTGACATTGTTTTAGCTTGCGTTCCACCGGAGAAAGTTTATTATTGCTGGCCGAGTTTGTGATCCCTGTTGGCCAATTACGCACTTACAGATCCCACCTCCAGCAACGTGAATTGTCAAAACAAATATGAAGTGAAAGAAAGTGTAATTTTCTGCTATCAGATTTAGGATTATTAATCTCTGATTTGCCAAAGACTATGAAGAAAAAGTGTTTATTTATCAGATACCAAGTATATCACAGCATCATTCTGAACGCTGTCCGCTTTACAGACCATTTTTTCAATTGTATAAAAGAAGCATTGGCAGCTCCACTATTACATTGTTTAGGGAGAACTATGATATATATATATATACACATCGCTACCAGTAAAAAAAACATATATATATATACATGTTTTTTTTACTGGTAGCGATGTGCTCTGGGAAAAAAATATCCTTGCATTCACATAATAAATGGTTGCAGTCTTGAGCCCTGCAGACTTTTGTGCAGAAATAAATTGCAAATATTCTGATGATGACGCAACGCTCCTACACGGCCAGAAGCTTGGTGTCGTTTCCTGCTGCGTACACTGGAGCGTTTGGTTCGGCTCTACTGAGATACCAGGCTGGGCTGTGGTCTCACCTGTGCGATCTGCATGGCCTGGTTGCTGTTGAGGTCCCACATCTTGGCCGTCTTGTCACAGGAGGCGGTGAACACTTTGCTTCCGTCCTGCTCGAGCAGAACAGAACGTCATGGTCAGAGGTTTTATTTGCTGTGTAGACTCAACCGATTTGACTGAAATCACGAGAATAGTGACGGAGACATACTGCTCATTTCACTCGTCTATAGCGGTCAAATGCAATAGCGGCATACTGTAATGAATCGAGTACAACTAAGAGAAGCCATCATCGTTTAGCATTAGGATAGAACACAGAGTAAACACACACACACAGCTATTTTATCACAGGAACGTATATGTGCATACAACGCTGGTTCTCGATCACAGCCTAGGAAATCATGTCAGGAAACAAAGCCCAACAGGGATCTTACGTCACTCCAGCAGACGTCCAGCACTGGGCCCGTGTGCATCTGCTGAGCCTTGGGAACCGTCTGTCCGTTGTCCTGCACCTCCCAGCACCGCACCTGCAGCCACACAGCATCCACAATACGCTCCTGTCATTGCTCTGCATTAGAAACTAGCGAACAACACCACTCAAATCAGCTGTATTCCTAATGAAATTCAAAACCCTCTCTCAGATCCGACCATCACAATCAGGGCCGTCCAGTTCTGGTTGGTCGGTCGACATGCCCTTGATTTGACCAAATTCTCATTAGTAGTGGTAGATTAAGAGCTCACATCATTGGCCCACGAGCCACCAATCAGGAAGTTGCCAGGCATGGTTGGGGGACTGAAGGCCAGGCAGCTGATGCTGTCGTCGGGGGGCGAGGTCACCTCCACATCCTGTAGTGTGTGCAAGAGGGGACACCCAGTGAGGAACAGAACCCAACCCTCTGCCACTGGACAGTGCGATAACATGTTATGGGAAAGGCACCATGTTGGGTGGCAAGTTAAGTTGTTTAAAAAGGGAACACTGCATATTATTTTAGTACCTTCATTGGATTGTGGCTGTCTGTTGTCGTGGCTCCAAACACCCCTGTACCTCCAGCTCCGAATCCGGTTGTTGTACCGAATAAACTCATGATTGGGGGAGTTTACAACGACCTTAACAAGGGAACAAAATGAGGCACGTTAAATAGTAATTCATCAAAGCTATGCAGTTAAGAAACCTACATTCAAATTGGAAGATGTCCTCTTGAATGAAACTATGAATTCAAATAGAGATCTAACATTAATCTGCTAATAATAATAATAAAAAACATAGCTTGGCATATCCATGACAAGTTAGGTGGAAGAGGACGGGTGGATATAGCTGGGTGGCCATAGCCAAAAGCGGTATTGTTGACAGCTAACATGAAAGCTATCACATGCTAGTAAATGAAACGCACGAAAAGGTACATGCTAGTGGAAATTCGTGAGTATATATAGCACATTTAGGACGAGACTAGCCAGTCAAATGACACACGTGTGTCGACTTCACTATAACCAAACACTTAGACGGACTTAAAAAGGCAAAACACACATTGGGGAAGCTATCCAAACGAGCTAACGATAGTCGAGCTAACGTGTAGCTTGTTGACTAGTAGTGCACATAGCGACATGTTCTTGTGGATAATGAAGCATTATTCACGTCACATTGTACAAAAAAAGTTTGGCAAGATACATCTTGCCAGCTTTATGCTTAGACGGATTTAGCAGAAATGCCGCTCGAATTTAGGACAAACGCAGTGGGGCGGCATACGAAAGTTTATTTTCGCCCCCAACACTTGCAACCCTTCTTCAGCGCCAAATCCAGAGCACCGAACTCCAACACTGTTTGGAAATGTGGCTGAATAGAGGATACATACGCTCAGTATTCGCTTATCTTCACAGCATGCCAATCCGTACAGTTCCTGAGCGCAACCATGGGTGTGTGATGGCGCACAGAAGTGTGGCGGCGTTCGGTCGGTGTGTTCTCTGTCGCAGCTTGACGACGTGCGCATAATGCTCGAAATGGTGCGATGCCACGTGTCGCCGCTAGGGAGCAGTGTTCAGCACTGTAAGGCCAAAGGCATCGAAGTTTCCCAGACCATTTGCCAGTTTGATATATAAGGATGCACAAATCAACAGTGTAACACTTCTAATTGTAATTGGTAAATGGTAAATGGTCCTCATTTATATAGCGCTTTTATCCAAAGCGCTTTACATTGTTGACTGACATTCACCCATTCATGCACATAATTGTATTCATGATTCATGTGTTATGGTCACTGAATCATAGACCATTAAATAGCTTTTTAGTAATGTACACGCACACTCACACAGACACAAACTAACATACACATTTTATAGTGTGGTTCAATTCATCCCTTTTTACATGGTCGCAAAAACTAAACAATGTTTAGAAAGTCACGTCAATTCAATGACATATGAGAAGCAATAGCATCATATTCATGTTGTAGATTTGTCTAGCTAATCATAGCTAGACATAGCTAATTATTAATTAATATAAGTAGCTGTAATCCAAAATGTGACCTTATCACAATGTCATTTCTAAAACAAAGCTGTCTTTAATTTAGAAGCTGCATCGTATAGCACAATTTCACTGCCTCACCCTTGTGGCTTTGGCACAATGGACTGTTTCCCTTGTGGTCTGTCATGGGTTTGTTTAATTGTATTGGCACATCTGTTATAAAAAAACATGTTTTGTTTTTTAATAGTCTTCATACTGTGGTATTTCACCTCAACTCAATTAAATGTAATCCAATTAAATTAGCTGGGCTTTATTGGCATGGGAAAAGAACATCCATATTTCAAACGCACGTAAAAAGTAAAAAATTAAAATAAAAACATTGAAATAGACGAAAGCACAATATTGTATACTCACTATATGAGTACGTACTCAACTAAGACTGCATACAAATACCCAAAAGTGTCCACATTGTTGGTACGGGTTTAAATGTAAAAGTCACGTTAATTAGTAACGTAAAGTATTTTTGTTGTAGAAGATTTAAAAAGTAGAATGCAGAGTTACAAGTGCCAACAAAGTATAGCATAAAGTATGGTCTCTTTTTTTTTCTCCAGCTATACGATCGCTCCACACTGGAGCACTTTGCAACTCGTCGAAGGTCCACAGTCATTCATGTGGGCTGATGGCATGTCCCTTCATGTAGCTCTACCCCCCCCCCCCCACCCCGCCCACCCTGAGCCCCCCACCCACCCACAACAAGGGTGGGCCCGACTTCATTACCTGGGTTACAAATGTCTGTTCTAGAGGAGAGAGATTAGGAAGGATTATCCCTCATTACATTTTGATTGACCGTTATGGCATCCCCCTCTCCCACACACACACACACCCACACACACACACACACACACACACACACACAACACCCACCCACGCACACACCCACCCACCCACCCACACACACACCCCCACACACACATACACACCCACACACACACACACCCCCCACACACACACACACACAAACACCCACCCACCCACCCACCCACACACACACACACCCACCCAACCAGTTGCATGTGTGTGTGTGTGTGTGTGTGTGTGTGTGTGTGTGTGTGTGTGTGTGTGTGTGTTTGCATGTGTGTGTGTGTGTGTGTGTGTGTGTTTGCATGTGTGTGTGTGTGTGTGTGTGTGGGTTTGCAGTGTTTACTTAATGGATGTTCATCTGTACGCATTAGGGAGGACTGGGATTGGAATGTGGTTGTAAAGCTTGGATGAAGAAGACCCACGTTATGATCACATTGCATGAGATCATAGGAAATATAGGCTTACAATGTTATTTTCTTATGCCTATTTGCACACTTTATAAACACCTGTGCACCGAATAAGACATTTTTTACAACACACACACACACACACACACACACACACACACACACACACACACACACACACACACACACACACACACACAGTGTAAATGCATGCACGTGCACACACAAATCCAAAGACACCTTACACCCAGCCGAACTGGGTGGGTGAAAATATAAATAAACATAACAATGAGGTAGAGGTAAGGGCAACTTGCTAAGGAATGCCTACACACAGAGCCTCTGTACAGTCTGGTTTAACCCAGAACCTTTCAGCTGGAGGTCCAGCCCATTAACCACTAGATCATGTGCCGTGTGAAAGGAATACCAATCCATTTTACACAAAATTCAGAAAGGTTCAACAAAATACTGTGGGTGAGTGACTGGTTTGAGTGGGACACAGTGGACCTTTTGAGATCAAGAGTATGAACCCAGGGACTCTCAGTTAGCCGCACAGAGGGGGGTCCTGGCTGGGTGCAGATCACTCTTGCTCCTACTATGGGGATGTGGGCATAGGCACACAGAAGAAGTTGGACTGTTACCATCTTGGACCACAGATACGTCACAGTACACCTCTTCCTCGTCCGTCCCCCCCCCCCCCCTCCACACACACACACACACACACACACACACACACACACACACACACACACAGGTGTAACTTTGGTATTGACATCTTGTCTTCAAAAGCTCCATGAATCCTTATTTTCCTTTTAGTGTCTGCAAGTTTGCATGTGTGTGTGTGTGTGTGTGGGGGGGGGGGGGGGGGGGGGGGGGAGTATTGGTGGTATTTGCAACCAAAAGAAGAATCCCTGCCTATGGCCAGTGATCTTTCAACCAATACATAAGCTATTGGAGGGACACTTGCATCATTACTTTCGTGTCAGCGCAATCATGGCCAAACAAAGCGCGCTCTGATAGGGCACTCAGGGTTAGGACTGTTATCACATTCAGAGGACCCCAATCTCATTAACAAGATAGAGGGGTGACCGTCCCGAGAACCAGAGTTCATTGGTCTACTCTTGTTCGACTTTTTTATCAACAACTAGGAACCCCCACCCCCGCAAAAATGAGCCCCCAATCTTTTGGCCCATGGGCTCTGGCATTATAAATACGCCTTCCCCTCCCCAGACGAAGCAACTCAATAAAATCCCCTTGCATGAGCTCTTAGCAACATGAGCGCACAATAGCAATCCACCACCACCACAAGTGGAGGTAGTCCACAAGATTGGTATCTGCTAAAAGTTCGTTTTCTTTTTCTAAAGAATTGAACGACACGTGTCATTTTTTTTTTTTTATGACAAATAGCAACCAATTTAAATTTAACTTACTGACGTGCGTAAAATGGCCAAACTTGTACCACGCGAGTCGACGTTGGTTCTTGGACTCTTCCTATGGATTTACAGTGTGTTCGCGGACGTGACATTCATGTCCAACTTCTCCATGGACAACGAGGTGCACTCCAGCTTCATCCAGCGGCGCCTGCGTAGCCAGGAGCGCAGAGAGATGCAGCGGGAGATCCTCTCCATCATGGGGCTCCCGCACCGCCCGCGACCCCACGACCACAACACACACAACGCAGCCGCCCCTGTGTTCATGATGGACCTATACAACACCGTCTCCCTGGACGCCCAACTGCCCGGCTATTCCTATTATAAGGCCCCAGAGTACACGACCCAGGCTCCGCCGAGGGGGACTCCGCAGGACAGTCGGTTACTCGATGACGCGGATATGGTGATGAGTTTCACGAATCTTGGTGAGTTGATGCCTTCACCTTTGAGCAGTTGCTCCCGCTTCACAAAAAATATATTAAAAAAAAAAAGTAAAAAAGTATTTATGAATAGTATTGTGTAAGGCGTATAGTATTCATTCACGCGTATCCACACTGTGCATAACCTACCTAACACATTGATCTTGGCTTAATCAATAATTGCTCAAAGGTATGTCAGTAAAAGTTCTCAGCGGTGTCTTGCACAGTAACTTCCGTCTTTGGCTGCTGCGACCAAGAAGTTTATGTTAGCTGTCAAATAACTCCTTCCTAACCCCCCAGTGATTAAATAGCCAAGCAGTGGACTCCCATGGGTGGTCACTATTTGAAAACGAGGCTGTCCCAGTTGAGTGGTAGCAAATGTGTTGACATCTCTCCTCGATATCCGATTTCCTCCGAAAACCTTTCGAAGCTGTAGATAGAGTGGACTTTAGTGAGGCTTTGTTACGGATGAATGGGATTGGATCAAGGTGGTTATTTCGCAATCCAAGCAGACAAGTAGAACGACGCACACGCAGTACATCTAAACCCTTGATTGAATGAATCACCTCATTGTTTGTACGCTTGAGTATGCGTGTGTAAACCAGCCACGTGCTCACGTCTGTGGTTATATGCGCACACCAAGTTGCGTGCGTGCGTGCGTGTGTGTGTGTGTGTGTGTGTGTGTGTGTGTGTGTGTGTGTGTGTGTGTGCGTGTGTGTGCGTGCGTGTCTCTCTGTATATATTTGCCTGCATATGTCGAGTATGTTTTGTGTGTGTGTGTCACATGTTGGAGTGGGGGTGTGGGGAGGGGACCCTCACGCCATCAGCAGGTCCCTTTGAGATCCCGCTGGCGGCCCCTCGTATCACTATGGTGAAGCGGCAGAATGCACGGAGCCTGTGGCTCGCTGCCGGATGTGGGGTCTCATCCAACGGTCGCTCCCCTCCTTGGGACTTGGGCTCTGGCCTCAGGGCCTGGGGAGGGTGGGGGGGGGGGCAGTGGGGGAAGTTGAGGGAGGGTCATAGGGTCGCTGAAGATGGAAGAGGTCTCATCCCCCTTGAACATCACCCACGCTTCTGACCTCCCACTGTGTCTTTGCGGTTGTACGGCAATTTTACAAATGGGAGGAATTCAGTAGCAAACATGTCGAATGTATAGTAGCAAACATGTCATAGTATAACACTTCAGGTGTTTAATTATATATATATATATTCAGAGGCAGCCGTCCACCTATAAAACCACAACACACTGATGCGATAGAGAGCCAGAGAAATACAGATAGCAAAGGACTGGAGACTGCATAACACTGCACTGTTCACTGTGTCATCCCAGGTCATTCACAGGGCTCTCCTGAGCCCGTACTAATGTTGTTGTAGTGCAGTCTGTCTAGGTGGTCCCCGTGACGTGCTGTCCCAAATCCAAACTGGATTATGGTATTCCCCCCCCCCCCACCAACACAGCTTCCAGTCGAGGACAGCGCTGCTTCCAGCACCCATTGTTCTTGGCCTTGGTGGAAAGCATTAAGTCAGTGGGTAAGTGGCGGCAACGTTTGCCAAGGTATTTGGGGAAATGAAATAAATACTTAACTAGAGTCACCGAGAGTTTGCTCTAATGAGCGCGGGCCGTTCACAGTTTAAAGCTCGTTTTTGAAGGGATTTTCTGGCTGATTCCCAGTGCGACTCTGCGAGGAGGACGGCTGTCTGGAAGCCTTTTGAAGCCAATACGAATCACACATGCCCCTGCATGTACACAGCCACCCACCCAGTCAGTCAGTGAGGCTGTTACCGTGGCCCCCGGAGCGTAACCATAGCATCCCTCAGCAGTGTGTGGACCTCACACAATGAGGCCAGTGTCGATAACAGAAGTTCACTCTTTCTATCATCTTATTCGATTGTTACGGGCTGGATCAAGGGCGAAGGGTCCGTTGGCCCCCGCTCTGTGTCTTGAGCTGCATCTGACGTTAAAGGGGTAGTTCAGGATTTTGGACATCGGGTCTCATTTCCAAGTGTGAGCCAGTGTGTTATTTATCGTTGGAGACCGTTTTCAACACTTTTCATTCAGTCCTTCTAGTTGCAGAAATCGCCGGTGCTAGGCTAGCGCAAGTCGAGGGGAACTGCTAGCCTGCCGATAAAAACAGTTTTACCCACTCCAAAGTACATCCGATGCAAACCAGTTATAATGCCCGACTATCGATGTAAATGTCTGTGTTGATAGAATAATATTAGAAATAAAACTATCCTTGTATTGCAATGATCACATTACATTTTGAGGGACTACTTTCTCAGCAGCGGTGTAATTTCCAATTCACTACAGTTCACTACAATTCACTACAGTTCACTACAATTCACTACAGCAAAAGGTAAACAGAGAAGCGCACTCCAGGTAATATCAGTCCGCCGCTGCCGTAGCTTGCTTCCAACTACAGGGATTATAAACTAAATGCAATGCAAGGGTATGTTTATTCCTAACACCATTCTATCAACACAGACATTTACATCGATAGTTTGGCATTATAATTGGTTTGCCTCGGGAGTGGGTAAAACTGTTTTTATTGGCAGGCTAGCAGTTCCCCTCGACTTGCGCTAGCCTAGCACCGGCGATTTCTGCAACTAGAAGGACTGAATGAAAAGTGTTGAAAACGGTCTCCGATGATAAATAACTCACTTGGAAATGAGACCCGATGTCCAAAATCCTGAACTACCCCTTTAAGGCAGACCTATATAGCCTGATTTCAGTGGCAGAACCCGCTCTATTGATCCTCACAGTCATGTATGTAGCACGTATGTACTGTAGACCTTTCTGTTTGCTCGGGACATCTTTAGTGTGATCCCACCTGTAGCTTTTGCTACAAAGATGGCGGTATACACAGAAGATAGAAGATATACACATTTATATACACCAGGATAAGATGGGCCCCATTGACCAGACATGGAAAAGTCTGATATCATCACAACAGTTTGAAGGTCTTTGCTGCACGGTACACAAACTGTGAAACATTTTTCTCAAGCACGAACACGGCGGTGGCTGAAGCAGACAAGTCTAAACCCGGTTGTTGGTGCTGATGAGCTGATCGGTTGGTAACATAAGATACCGTTGAACAGGTTAACAGTGGATGTTCACCAAAGGTTGAAAGCAAGCTTCCATGAATGTCCTTGAGTCAATGAGTGTCTTATTTCATTGGGGGTTTAGTTGTGTAACACACTGACACGCAGAGGTGTTTCACCTTATTATATCCATATCATACAGTACATTATACATTGGTGATCATTTATTGTCATTTACTGTGTGTCTTTATATATAGAGGACGGCGTGTTTTCTTTTGAACCCATACACTTTCTCGGTTCGCAACTAAAGCTCAGTCCCATTTTTTTAACGCAAAAAAAAGTGCAATTTAAGATAACCAATTTATTTTTGGAACGTCACTCACTTGGAACGCCGCCTTTAAGTGGCAGAGTGAGCGGCATCCTTTCAGACGGAGTTCATTCATTTACTTAAAAAAAACTAAAAAAAACAAATACACCCTCGAGAATACACCATGAATATGCCCCCCCCCCCCCAAGCTAGTGTTAATTTAAAAACAAGGCACATGTTTGCTGTTACACTTCTCCTCTCTATGCATGCTTATCAAATGCGTTCCCATTAAAAGCCGACGCGCCCACGGAACACCTGGTTGTGCTCCGGCGTCTCTCATTAGCTGGCAGAAGGTTAATGTGTGGGGCATATCTGCAGGGCCCCCCCGACTGCGCCCCGGATGGCTCCAACGTGTCGAAATGCCTCTCAGAGTTTGCATATCTGAGCTCTAATCCCCCCCCCCGAGTTAATGGCTCCTAACGTAAACACACCGTGCCTTACAAGCAATTATTGCTTTCATAAAAAAAAAAACGCCCCCGCCGTTCCTCTCCAGCATTTAATTGCGGTCAAACAAACGGCTTGCCGGGTGCAGAGTGTGCTCTCTCTTAACGACGCGCGGCTTTGTGTGTGTGTGTGTGTGTGTGTGTGTGTGTTTGTTTGTCGGTGGGAGGGGGGGTAGTATAATATTTTTTCTTGGGGGGGGGGGGGGGGGCTGCGCTACAGCTTGTGTGTGTTCTGCTTTTGGATGACATTTGTGCGGTCTTAGTGTTTGGCTGCGAAAGGAGATCTGCGGACAGCCTGGGGTCTGGGGAGGCAAGCATACATGAATAAACGCAGAGAGCGTGAGACAGCATTAGACATTCAGGGTGATGTCTTGGTGGTGATGTCATGGGGACTATGTCATTTGCCCCCCCTCCGTCCTCCGTCCTCCGAGAGGGAGATGTGTTTAAGATGGCTAATTGGTGCTCCATTCTGAGCCCCCTTTTTGGATGGGGGGGCTTTGTGCACTGTTCCCAAGGACAAACAAGCTGGGGTAACACTGTGAAAACAATGGACACTGGAAATCTCCAGGAGAACCCGAGGAACGTGAGTTGCCAACCTCTGCTGGAAACTCTGGAAACTCTTGAGAGCTGTAGATGGGCAAACCAGCAAAGCAATCTAGTGAGTAGAGCAACTAAAAGGCTGCCATGCCTTTTATTCCAACCTTGAAATAGACACAGCCTGTGAATGAAATCACTGACAATACAAAGCAAAATGCTCACAGGAGGCGTGTGTGTTTGTGTGTGGCCGGACTTGTGTGTGTGTGTGTGTGAGTGTGGTTGTGTGTTCGATGTGTGTGTGCATGTGTGTGTGCATGCTTGCATGTGTTTGTATTTGTGTGTGTGTGTGTGTGTGTGTGTGTGTGTGTGTGTGTGTGTGGAAGCTTCGGCTGCTGCGGTTTTACTGGCACTGCCTAAACTGGCCTTTTCTTGTGGTCGGCACATGTGTGCAATTTAAACATTGAGCCAATTTGAGCCAAGCGTGCGGTTTTGCCCTCTGCGTCGTCGGGCACATACGCTAGACTGGACTTAAGTGATGTTTAGATCAATCACTTCCCCCCGTGGTCGCTCCTATTTCTGATGAGGAGCTTCCGAGATGTGGGCAGATCGTTTGGGACCTCTTTGATTCCGTGGCGCTCCGGGTGTACGTATGTATCCGGGCGGCGACCGGCTCTGTGTCTGATTGAACTCAACCAAAGCAGTTTGGCGTTGGGCAAAGTCCCCCTCTGAAAAACACTGTTTGTGCTCCCTGATTGTGTGTCCGGGCGCGTCGTTAAAAGCCTATTCGCTTCATTTGGGTGTGATGTCCGGAATCCTTCTTTTACACAACAATCTATCAGGCGATGTGACTCTGTAAACATCTCACATCAGTCCCATCTCCGGTACTAATACAAAAAGTCTTTATTTAGATCGGAGCTTTCTGATCAAACGCTGAAAAAAAACTCAATTTTTTTTTTGTCTCTTCAAAAGTAGACCAGGGGGATCAGGACGGGCATCGCCACGGCGGCAACCACAGGCGGGAGTACCGCTTCGACCTGTCCCGCATCCCCGAGGGCGAGGCGGTGACGGCCGCCGAGTTCCGGATCTACAAGGAGTACGTCCGGGAGCGGCGGGAGAACGACACCTTCAGCGTCAGCCTGTACCGGGTGCTGGCGGCGGCGCCCTACGGGTAGGACCTGAGAACACGTCACAGCAGAACCAGCAGAACCAACACGTCATGAATCATAGAGCATACGTATATATATTTAGAATGTTTATTAAGAGAGAGAAATAATGAGACTTTTTAAAGTACAAAAAAAAAATCACAAAAAGGGCGCGTCCTTTTTCTTTAAAACTCGTCGTTACATTTTTACATTTGGGAAATTATGAATCTTTTTTTTGGATGGGGACATTACTCATTAATATTATATTTTTAAAATATCACTGTGAGCTTATTCTCCTGTTATACGAGGGCCTGTCTCAGCTGTCACTTGAGCCCCAAGCTGCACGTGAGGTGATGTGAGGTGGTTACACTGCAGGTTGAGCCGTGATCGTCCCCATGTGTTGGGTGGCTCTGTTTGGACGTTTATGCCACACACTGTTAAAACGGATCCAGTGCTACTCTTTCTTATGAGCGTTTGTTTGTGTGTGCGTGTGCGTGTGCGTGCGTGCGTGCGTGCGTGCGTGCGTGTCTTGAGTCAAATAAATCTCGAGGGGAGATCAGCAGCTGTGAATCCACGGAGCTGTTTGCTTTAGCGGCGCTGCGCTCCCTCCACTATGTGATCGTCAGCACCCAGGCTGTTTATGCAGACATTAGTGTCAATTACCCCGACATGAGTGGCGCTCCCAGGGCAGTCCCAGCGCTCTCACACCGCCACTTGTAATTAACCAGCAGTGGTGCGGCCCGGGATGATGTATTCATCATAAGGGCTTTGCCTTCCCCCGCTTTTCGTCTCACCACGGCGCGTTACATATAGGAAGGCCCCGGGATTATATTTTCGTCTCCTGCAGGAGGCTTTTAATTTATATCATCCTTTATCCACATCTTCCCTGCCCCGGTAAATTTGGTGTCTTATTTCAAACACCTTAAATTCTGTTAGGGCCACGTCTGAGGCTGTACCGCATGATGTTTTGAATGAAAACATAGCACCGTAATTTCCCCCCCCCTCTCCCCCTCACCCCAAACCTTTAATACAGTACCAGCTGAGACAAGACAAGAGAGATACAGTTCAGTGAATCATGCCTACAGAGACGGGGGAAAGACTCCTTCTGAGGCACAGTTCCGGGACATTCTTCACTTATTCTTCGCGCTTTTTTACAATAATTATTTTTCCTTTTGTTTAATTTTGAAACTGCATTTTTATTTTATATTGAATATGGAGATGGGGAGGAGAGGGATTAAGAGAGAGAGGGGATGTCAGAGAAAGTGAAAATGAAAGAGAGGGAGAGAAATATATAAAATATATATAAAAAGCGATGGAGAGAGAAGGAGAGAGAAAGACACATATATACATGGAGAGAGAGAGAGTGAGAACGGGGGAGAGAGGTATATAGAGAGATCCATGTTCCATGCCATCGGTGACAGGCAGGCTGGGATGCGGAGGTGTTAAGAGCAACAGCATTGTCATTCACAGACACCCCCCCCACCACCCCACCCTTCTCAGACACGAGAGGAGACGGTGAGATTGGTCCCTCTGATCTGCCTCAGGGGGTGGGGGTGGGGTGAGGGGGGGGGGGGGGGGTTGCAACCCACGCATCTGTAAACAAACCACCGTCTGTGACATCCCCCCCCCCTGCAGCAGACGTTTATCAGTGTAGGAATTTCATAGCTTGACTCAGTTTTTTCCCTCTGATGCCACAGCACAGAGGTGAGCCATAACTCTGTGTGTGTGTGTGTGTGTGAGAGAGAGAGAGTTGTGTGTGTGTGTGTGTTGCTCGCCCCCTTAGGCATCCGATGAGGTGACATGTGATTTGAGTCTTTGAAGGTTTTCTCTCTCTCTCTCTCTCTCTCTCTCTCTCTCTCTCTCTCTCTCTCTCTCGCTCTCTCCATGTTAATGTGGATAATTAGTTTATGGTTTTGTGAAAACTTTATACAGGCACAAAAAAAAAAAATGTCCAAATGAATAGTACTATTAGGTTAAGATGGTGGATGGTTAGACGAATATAGATGCTCCACACACACACACACACACACACACACACACACACACACACACACACACACACACACACACACACACACACACACACACACACACAGTTTATATATATGTGATGTGAGATATTGTTAGCTGGTACCACAGCATTGTCTAGCTACCTTCTCTCCCCCCCCCCTGTCTATGCATACACAGTATTTATATTTATATATTTATATATACGTGTCTTTATATACGTTCCATGTGTGTCCTCTCCCAGGGACCGGGAGCTGTCCCTCCTGGCCCAGCGGGTGGTGTGGGCCCCGGAGGAGGGCTGGCTGGTGTTTGACCTCACCACCACCAGCAACCACTGGCTGATGCGCCCAGAGCACAACCTGGGCCTGCACCTGGTGCTGGAGGACAGCAGCGGTAAGGACACCCCACCGAGACACCCCCCCCCCCCCACCCCCCCACCACCACCCCCCCCCCCCATCCATCTCTGGATACAATAGGCTCTACTGTTGCTCGCTGTTCACTCTGGTCCCACATGAAGAGGGTCAGCGGGTATCGTTATTGTTGGCGATGAATGCAGATGAGCAGGGTTTTGTTAAACATAACAGTTGTATTTTTCAAAAAAGGATTTTTCGTAACAGATATTATTATGCTCGTACTATATATATATAATAAAATATACTAATAGAAATACTACTTGTATGTTTTCTAGATGTGTTACTTAAATTGAGTCTAAATAATATCATCAGTACGTTGGATTTGTGTAGCACGTTTCATCTGGGACCAAGTGGCTTTACACGGACGAGAAAACAAAAGTAACAAAACAAAAAAATTTAATAAATGTAAAGCTGTGAATGGATGGTGAATGAATAGTGGGCTGAAGAGTGAACTCCTGTGACTGTTGTCCTCTTGTTGACGCCCTCCTCCCTGGGCCCTCCTCCCCTGTGCGTGGCCTCCCTGTCTCCCTGTCTCCCCCTGCAGGCCGGCGCGTGAGCCCCAGCCTGGCGGGCCTGGTGGGGGCCGGCGGGCCCCAGGAGAAGCGGCCCTTCATGGTGGCCTACTTCAAGGCCAGCGAGGTGCGCGTGCGCAGCGCCCGCTCGGCCCACGGGGGCAAGGGCCGCCACCACGGGGGCCGCGGCCGCGCCCAGAAGACCCCCCAGGACGCCTTGAGGGCGGCCGAGGCGGCGGCAGGTGGGGGGCCTCGCATCTCACATCACACACAGGGGGGGGGGGGGGGGGGGGGTGATGGGGTGTAGTACTGAGGTGGGGGTCGACTCCCGGCCATAAGGACCTGGAGTCGATCAAAGAGAGCTCGGTGGGACGGCCTTAGTCACGGTCTTGTGTTCGTTCTCCTTATGATGTTGTTTCGGTCGATCGTTTGTTTGTTACTGGAATATAATGTATGTATTATTTTTTTGTAATTTTTTTTTTTTCTTTTCTCAGGTAACCTTAGCAACAAAAAACAGGGCTGTAAGAAGCACGAGCTGTACGTCAGTTTCAGAGATCTGGGATGGCAGGTAAAGTCATCCACAAACTAAATCTTAAATCCATGTTCCGTATTTGTCACTTGACATTCATTCCCATTTGATGTCGATTTCAAGCAATGTTTTAATGAGCCTATCCTCCTCCTCTCCTCCTCCTCCTCCTCCTCCTCCTCCTTCCTGCAGGACTGGATCATAGCTCCTGAGGGCTATGCAGCGTATTACTGCGAAGGAGAGTGTGCTTTCCCGCTCAACTCCTACATGAACGCCACCAATCACGCCATTGTCCAGACTCTGGTAAGCGTCGCACAGAAGCCTGGAAGGCCCTTTTGTCTCGATAAAGGATTATATATTTTTATTTTATATATATATATATATATATTCATGTGACTATACTGTACAGTTGATAATTCCACTCTCTATGGTCTCAAAGACTAGACTTTACCACGTATACTATACTACTATGCTACTATATACTACTACATACACAAATAAAGGCACAGCAACAAACACAGGTTATGCAATTGCCAGGTTTTGATTGGTTAAAGCCCCAACAAGACTCCTACTAGGTAGAGGGAGGGACATCAGGAGCAAACCCAGGACCTCTCAGTTGGGACTCAAACACACTATAATCAATACACTATCCTGCAGCGAACCCTGTAGTGGTATCCACTATAAATCAGCGTGACTGATCCCCCCCCAACCCTCACCCCTCAACTCAGGTCCACTTCATCAACCCGGAGACGGTTCCCAAGCCCTGCTGCGCCCCCACCCAGCTCCACGGCATCTCGGTGCTCTACTTCGACGACAGCTCCAACGTCATCCTGAAGAAGTACCGCAACATGGTGGTCAGAGCCTGCGGCTGTCACTGACCCCCCCCCACCACCACCACCACCCCCCCCTGGCTGCTGGCTGTCACACTTTTGTGTCCCCCGCGTCCCCTCCCTCCACTTATGAATGACTTTGGGGGATTGACTGGGCATGGAGTACAGACGCTGGCGTTCAGTGCTGGGTTCATGATACGTGCGCGGACAGTAGGAGCTGCCGCCCGGGGCTGCTGGATCTAGGGGGGTGTATGAGGACAATCAGCCATTGTCGGGGCCGAACCCATACCGTAGGAGTCTCTTTGTGTTGGTGTTTCCTCCCGGTGTGAAGATTCAACACCGCTCTGGTGAACTCTCACCCTGTGTCTCGGGACCGCAGACCCACCAGGAAAGGAAACACAGTCTTGGCGAGAGACAACAGCCACCGGTGCGTCAGAGGACAATGCGGAGGGGGCGCGGTCTCGAAACAGGACGGGTGTTTACATGTGTTGTGCCCACTCGACTCGTCGTCGCGTGTCGTTAGGCTATTCAAGTCTTTCTTGAAGTTTACGGATCTCCAATCAAGCAGTCAGAATAATGTCGGATATCTAGACACTGTCGTTGTTCACAATCATTTTGTTCACACATACAGGGTGCAAAGCGGGGCCACAGAGTACCGTGTTTTGGGTGAGATGCACACCCGTGTACTCCCATAGTGCTCGGCCTGGCTATAGACCCCTTTTTGAATGATAGCAATCAGTCAATATATGTTGATGTTATCTGGTGTGTTCATTCAAGCAACTGATTATAGAAAAAAAACATTCCCTGGCTTTAAAACTGAACATAGTCAAAGAAATTGAAGGTAATATAAATGCAAAGCTTGTACATTTGTATATTTTGGGATTTGACTTCCTGCCGTAAATATTTTCCTACGGACCTCTCTCTCGGCCTCTGGCCTGCCCTGATCAGATACCCACCAGAACCTTTAGATGTCTTTTGGGTTCAGGATTATCTTGTGTATTTAGTCTCGTCAGTAATGCAAGAACAAATATTGGAGGAGAATTAATAGACAATAATATGCAGCAGGGGCACTGGCTTTACAGGACTTTTCACAAATATTCTGACAATGTCCAAAAAAAAAAATGCATTGCTGGCTGCGTTGACTCAATAGCAACCAAAAAATATACAAAACCTATTCAAAACGGAATCATAATACATATTTCATGTTTTTATTGAGAGCGAGTGTGTTTCACAAGTGTTTGTGTAAGCAGTGCAGGGTGGGGGGAGAAAACGTTTGCTGGGGATTTTATGGGGCGAATAGACGGAGAAGTCAGTTGAGTCGTTGAGCTGTGAAACGGTGGACAAGTAATTCAGACTGACATTTATTGGCCACGTGAATGAAGGCATTCCACTGAACCCACACGGCTCTAGACACAGGAAACCTTCTGTCAAATAAAGGTGGACGAGGGGAACGAGTACGCCTAAGACTTGTAATCCTGACATTTTGGAACAGTTGTAAAATATCGCTTAAAGAGCGGAATCCAGATACAAATACTGTTTCACTTCACAGACATGTTTCATGTTTGACTCCTGTTGTGTAAGCTTGACTTCTGTTCTGCAACAGTGGGTCAAAGTTGGATACAATAAATGGGAAGACTAAATGGTGGTTAACAAATAACAGGAATAGGTAAATAAAATACCTTGCCTGTGATTCATGTTTTTACATTTCTCAGGGAACAATCAATAAATGCACATAATCCAACAAAGCAGAAGTTGCACTGTATTTCACTACCCACTGTGTGATATTATTCTAGGCAAGGATATTTTTTTAAAGGTTAACATGAAAATGAAGCCAAAAAGTACCCTTTATTCAAGATTTTTGTTTAAGTTGGATCGATCAACTACAATCTATCCGACACAACTATTGCAATGGCAGAATATTAAATAAATTAATTAATCATTGCTTTTGAAGTATATTATTTTCAACATATATAAAACCCAGTTGGCTTTTTTTGGCAAAAGACCGAAGCTTTAGCACAAAAATTACTTCTAATCCCACACGACAAGCATGTCATTCATTAAAACATCTCAGTCTTACCAAGATGAATCCTCTACCTGAGAAGGGCTGCATTATCTTCTTGCTATCAACAGTATCCACGCATGCACACATTAAAGCAAAACCCAATTGACATATTCAGACGTTCTGTGCAGTTTGCCGTGTATCCCTACTCCCTATGAATAGATTCCCCAATGCTAGACCAGAGGAAGCCACTTCGTCCCTCGTGTCCCTTGTGTCAACAAGTACCACCCGTTCAGTTAGAGGTTATTATCTCATACACTAAAGAAAGACAATCAAGCACAATTTAATTGGCTGCTTTGAGGTAGAAAAAATGTGCCGATTCCACAAGACTAATCTAAACCCCATCCTAGAGGTGAGAGCCGTTTCCATAAACCGGTGTCAGAGTTAATCTCAGGAGATGACGATCGGTGATCTTCCAGTCGATCTAGTTGGTGTCATGTGACCCTGGCCCCCTCACTCACCCTCCACTGGCCCCTCCTGAGGGTCCGGGCCCCGGGCTGAGGCGGGAGAATCGTTTGAACGGGTCTGCTCCTTGGACATACACCGTCTAGCGGCGACCTCCCCCGGGTGAGGAGGACCGCTGGGAGACGCAGGGGTGAGAGCCAGGCAGACGTCTCCCACGCTCAGCTGGCCGCAGCTCAGGCCGCAGAGACGGGCCGTTCTCTCGGGGCAGCAGGACGACCAACCTCGTCCGCGCACAAAGAACGGGTACTCCACGTACACGTCCACCAACTCCTGCGGAAGAGACGGTTCAATTCAGCGTCAGGCAGAGAGATGCAGTACACCTTAATCGCCATTAAGAGGCAGCATTGGACCACTTTGGACAAAAAATCAGTCGCGTATCTAATAACAGCGTGTGTGAACGCTTGCCACCGAAATAATAATAATTAAACTGCTGGTTCACCTGGGAGTTCTGGTCGTGGAGCAGGATGAGGAGGCGAGAGAGGGCCGGAGGGCAGGAGGAAGAGGAGGAGGAGGAGGAGGAGGTGATGCTCTGCACCGTGCAGCAGCTGAGCTGCAGGCCCCGTCGGGCCACGGAGCCCAGCAGGAAGTCCTCTGTCTGCAGGTCCTCCACCCGCTTGAGGCGGCCGTCCCGCAGCTCGATCAGCGAGCCGGCGGCGAAGTGGGGGAGCAGCCAGGGGAAGGGTTCAGGGGAGGGCGGCGGAGAGGAGGAGGAGGAGGGGGAGGGGGAGGGGGAGGAGGAGGACGACTCCAAGATCGCTTTACGCTCTGCTTGGAAAGAGGTGAACTTGTGTCGTGAGTCGTAACCAGAGGATGAGGATGACGACGACGACGACGACGACGAAGAAACAAGCCTGGGAATGGCACGTGGGTGATTGGCGCCGCTGGCGACCAGGTGCTCGTACAGCAGCTCCTCGTGGGGCTTCACGTCCTCAACGGGCGGCAGAGAAGGGATGAGGAACGACGGGGTCAAGGTGGTCGGGCTGACGCCGCCGCCGCCGCCGTGAGGGGTCCCCACGTGCTGGTCTCTCCTCCTCCCCCCCCACGGGCCCCTGTCCACCCTGGGGATCGTCCTCCCGGAGAAGGTCTCTAGGCTAAACCGCTCCCTTAACCGGGGGGCCTCCCTCCCGTAGCCCATCGCCGGCCGCTCGCCGCCGTCCTCCGGCAGCACGGTGACGGGGATCAGCTTCAGCGCAGGGTAGCGCAGGTGACCCCCACCTGCCGCCGGCTGGACGAACGCCGGGCAGTAGTCCCTGACGTGGCCCACGGAGGGGCTGCCGTGTCGGTGGGGGAGGTCCGACCCGCCGTGCTGCTGCTGCTGGTGCTGCTGCTGGTGCTGGTGGTGGAGGTGGTGGAGGTGGTGGTGGTGGTGGTGGGGGTGGAACTCGCTCCAGCCCGCCCAGGGGTGCTGGGGGAGGCTCTGGGCTTTGGTCCGGCCGCTGGACGGGTGGCTCTGGGTCCAGGGTTGGTACAGGGCGGCGGCGGCGGCGGCGCGCCTGGCCGTGGGCTGCAGGGGGAGCTTGTTGCCGGCGGGGTTCTTGTAAGGGTAGGGTACCTTGAACGTCCCGGCGTCGCACTCGCTCTTCTTGGGCGGGCCGGCGTCCCCGTCCGGCTCCATTGTACCGGGTGTGGCTCTCACTCTCGCTCTCGCTCTCTCTCTCCGCCTGGTGGTTCCTGTTGGCCCCCTGTGGCCTGACGCTAAGTTAGGCCAGCAGCTCCTCCGCCGGCGGCCCTCGCGTGGAAGTTGAAGTACCGCTGCCGCCGCCGCCGCCGCCGCCGCCGCGCGCCTCAGACAGCATCGTGCTGGTGGCCAATCACCATCGGAAAGCGGCGGGCAGCGTCTGAAAAGAACAATAAGATCCACATCTGTCGTTTCCTCCTCCGCTCCGGATTCCTTCGCTATACGTCGGCCCTCTTCTGATTCAGGGACGCCTGAGTGCTGTTCACTCTCTCCGTACTTAAATATCAGACAAAACCTGGTCTCCTCCCCCCCCCCCCCTACTCGTTCATGCACCGCCTTGACATGAAATTACAATGGGGTAACACACACCTCCCCGCCACAATTACACCATCAAGGCCGCGTGAAAGATTCTTAACCAGGACCCGGGTGTATGCAAGGGGGGGGTTGGAATCCAGATTGACAGCAACAATCCGATAAAACAAAGTAACTATGGTTACAAAGTACTTTGCAGCTCTGCGGAGTGAACGGTGGCGAGGGACAGTGGAACGTGAAGGAAGGCAGACAGCTAGATGTTTCCATTGTTGTTGGTGAACGGCTTCCATTAAAGCCCATCCATCATCACTTGCCGGTACAGTGTAATACAACAGTCCTACGGTCCGCTGTCTGACGGATCGACATGTTTAGTCTGCCTCTGTATTTTCTAAAAGGGGGATAATGAGTTGAACAAAAACTAACTCCTAACTGGTGATGTGATGTGAATATTGGTTCAGTATTTGCCGACTGCAGTGTGCGACAATGGGAATGAACATCATTGCAAAACTTTATACGTTCTTCTTATTGTGATCAGGACACGGACTTGTGTGGGACACCAGAGTCTAGACCAGCTAAGGATGGATGTAAGACAAGTGCATCCCAGTCCATCACATGGGCTCTACCTCCCTCTCTCTCTTTCACCTCCTATCTCTATTCATCACACACACACACACGCACGCACGCACGCAGGCACGCAGGCACGCACACACACACACACACGTACCTACACTCACACGCCCACACACGCACGTACCCACACTAACACACACAGACACACACACACTCACACACGCACAGGTCTATATAGATGCTATCTGTGGCAGGTAACTAGAGAGCTCTAGGGGGGAGGAGTGTTTCAAAGAAAACCCATCAGAAGCCATCTCGGACCTGACCCCCCCAGGACATGGGATCTTCCTTCCAAGCAATAGCAAAAACGATGACACTCTGCGCCCTGTTCCAACAACGCCTGTGACTTAAATAAGGCTACAACATTGTCCTCCATTTTAGGGTGCATATGTAGAACAGCTGATTCAAATGCCACAAGGAAAGTGTTACGGTGAGGGTGGCTCATCCGAGTGGCTGGCATTATCAGCATCCCCACTCAATGGATCCCATTCACTCCTGACACACACACACACACACACACACACACACACACACACACACACTCAGACACACACACACTTACACACACGTCTGTCAGTCTCACCATGCTGGACTGGATGTGTGTATGACCTCATCCTGATACAGCCCAGAGACAACACCCGCACATGAAAATACATTCCAGAGAAAGAGAGAGAGACACACACAGAGTGACAGAGAGAGAGAGAGAGAGAGAGAGAGAGAGAGAGAGAGAGAGAGAGAGAGAGAGAGATAGACAGACAGACAGAGAGACAGTGAGACAGAGAGAGAGAGAGAGAATACTACTGGGTCCAGGTCGAGAACGGTGACCTACTGTGAGCCTGAACTGAAACACAGACAGATGGATGGATGGACAGACAGACGTACAGAGGGACACTTGTTCAAGTGGACAAGTAGTTTGACATCTTAGTTGGACAGACAGACAGGACAAGAGCCATAAACAGACAAGTAGACCGTCTTACAGGTACACAGGGGGACAGATACACAGACAGATACACAGACAGACATACAGACAAACAGACAAGGCCAACGGACGGGGAAAGATGGGCGGATAGGGGAACAGAGAGACAGACAAGGGGGCAGACAGACAGGCAGACAGGACCTGGTAAGATATACGTTTCCTTATAGGGAACAATTTCACGACGTGTCCCTAATCTATGGAAATGGCATGTATTTACAACAACGTTGGGTGTTATGTCGACCTGCCCATTAGAATATCCCCTGTGGATAAGGCTGGTTTGCATGTCAGCTGAGACAACAACTACGTTCAGCTTCACGTTTTTTTATCTATAGGTACTTGGTGTCCCAAACCATAAAGGGGTTTGTGCCAAATATATATCTATATATATATAGATGTATATACCATTCAAGGCTGGCTGTAGAGTTGCATACCTGTAGTCTACATTACTCGCTCGATTGTTTAAGTCGACTCAGTCAAATGTCTATAAATGTCCATGTGACTAGACAGAGTTATTGAACAGCAAACAAAAGGTTATTTTGTGCCTGAGGAATGAAAAAGATTTTTGCAACAGTGACATTTTCTACATTCTTCATTGACAATCAATCCGTTCCATGAATTCCACCCCCCCCCCCCCTAATCAATTTTCTCAAACAAATCAACAGAAGTCGTGAAC